>NW_026599478.1:1107012-1415345 GCF_023634085.1 Falco cherrug | reverse complement strand
TGTGCTGGGACGAGCTGTGGTGGGTTGTGGAGAGCTGGGATGGGCTGTGACGGCCTGTGGTAAGCTGCGATGGGCTCTGGTGGTCTGGGACGGGCTGGGACGAGCTGGGACGGGCTGGGACGGGTTGTGGTGGGCTGAGACGGGCTGTGGTGGGCGGGGACGGGCTGTGGTGGGCTAGGACGGGTTGTGGTGTGCTGCGACGGGCTGTGGTGAGCTTTGGTAAGCTGGGACGGGCTGTGGTGGGCTAGGACGGGTTGTGGTGGGCTGAGACGGGCTATGGTGGGCTGGGACGGGCTGTGGTGGGTTGTGGTGAGCTTGCACAGGCTGGGATGGGATCTGGTGGGCCGGGACGGGCTGTGGTTAGCTGGGACGGGCTCTGGTGGGCCGGGCCGGGCTCTGGTGCACTGTGGTGGGCTGTGGTGTGCTGTAGTGGGTTGTGGTGAGCTGAGACGGGCTGTGGTGTGCTGGGACGGGCTGTGGTGGGCTGTGATGGGCTCTGGTGGTCTGCGGCGGCCGTGGTAGGCTTGGACGGGCTGCGTCCGGCTGTGGTGGGCTGGGATGGGCTCTGGTGGGTTGTGGTGGGCTGGGACGAGCTCTGGTGGGCTGGGACGGGCTGTGGTGGGATCGGACTGGCTGGGACAGGCTGTGGTGGGCTGTGGTAAGCTGGGACGGGCTCTGGTGGGCTGAGACGGGCTGTGGTGGGCTGCGACGGGCTGTGGTGGGCTGTGGTGGGCTGGGACGGGCTGTGGTGGGTTGTGGTGAGCTGAGACGGGCTGTCGTGAAATTGGACGGGCTGTGGTGGGCTGTGGTGTGCTGGGACATGCTGTGGTGAACTGGGAAGGGCTCTGGTGGTCTGGAATGGGCTGCGGTGGGCTGGGACGGGCTGTGGTGGGCTGGGACAGGCTCTGGTGGGCCGGGACAGACTCTGGTGCGCTGTGGTGGGCTGTGGTGGGCTATGGTGCGCTGTGGTGGGTTGTGGTGAGCTAGAACGGGTTGTGGTTTGGCTGGGACGGGCTATAGTGGGCTGGGACGGGATTGTGGTGGGCTGGGACGGGCTCTGATGGTCTGCGGCGGCCGTGGTGGGCTGGGACGGGCTGTGGTGACCTGGGACGGGCCGTGGTGGGCTGGGACGGGCCGTGGTGGGCTGGGACGGGCCGTGGTGGGCTGGGACGGGCCGTGGTGGGCTGGGACGGGCTGTGGTGGGCTGCGGTGAGTAGGGACGGGCTGTGGTGGGCTGGGACAGGCTGTGGTGGGCCGTGGTGGGCTGGGACAGGCCGCGGTTGGCTGGGACGGGCTGCGGTGGGCTGTGGTGGGCCGTGGTGGGCTGGGACGGGCCGTGGTGGAATGGGATGGGCTGGGATGGGCTGTGGTGGGCTGCGGTGGGCTGGGACGGGCTGTGGTGGGCTGCGGTGGGCTGGGACGGGCTGTGGTGGGCGGGGACGGGCTGGGACGGTCTGTGGTGTGCTGGGACGAGCTGTGGTGGGTTGTGGAGAGCTGGGATGGGCTGTGACGGCCTGTGGTGGGCTGCGACGGGCTCTGGTGGTCTGGGACGGGTTGTGGCGGGCTGGGATGGCCTTGGACGGGCTGTGGTGGGCGGGGACGGGCTGTGGTGGGCTGGGACGGGTTGTGGTGGGCTGGGACGGGCTGTGGTGGGCTGGGACAGGCTGTGGTGGGCCGTAGTGGGCTGTGGAGGGTTGTGGAGGGCTGTGCTGGGCTTGGACAGGCTGTGGTGGGCTGAGATGGGCCGTGGTGGTCCGTGGTGGGCTGGGACGGGCCGTGCTGGGCTAGGACGGGCTGTGGTGAACTGTGGTGGGCTGTGATGGGCCGTGGTGGGCTGGGACGGGCCGTGGTGGGCTGTGGTGGACTGGGAAGGGCCGTGGTGGGCCGTGGTGTGCTCTGGTGGGCCATGGTGGACCGTGGTTGGCCGTGGTGGGCCGGGACAGGCCGTGGTTAGCCGTGCTGGGCTGAAACAGGCTGGGACGGGCTCTGGTGGGCTGGGACGGGATGTGGTGGGCTGGGACGGGCCGTGGTGGGCTGGGACGGGCTGTGGTGGTTTGTGGTGGGCTGGGACGGGCTGTGGTCGTCTGGGACGGGTTGTGGTGAGCTGAGACGGGCCGTGGTGGGCTGAGACGGGCCGTGGTGGGCTGGGACGGGCTGGTACTTGCTGTGGTGGGCTGTTACGGGCTGTGGTGTGCTGTGAGAGGCTGTGGTGGTCTGGGACGAGCTGGGACGGGCTGTGGTGGGCTGGGACGGGCTGTGGTGGGCTGGGACGGGCTGTGGTGGGCCGTAGTGGGCTGTGGTGGGCTGGGACGGGCTGTGGTGGTCTGGGACGTGCTGTGGTGGTCTGTGACAAGCTCTTGTGGGCTGTGGTGGGCTGGGACGGGCTGTGGTGGGCTGGGACGGGCTGGGACGGGCCGTGGTGGGCTGGGACGGGCCGTGGTGGGCTGGGACGGGCCGTGGTGGGCTGGGACGGGCTGTGGTGGGCTGTGGTGGGCTGGGACGGGCTGTGGTCGTCTGGGACGGGTTGTGGTGAGCTGAGACGGGCCGTGGTGGGCTGAGACGGGCTGGGTGGGCTGGGACAGGCTGGTACTTGCTGTGGTGGGCTGTTACGGGCTGTGGTGTGCTGTGAGAGGCTGTGGTGGTCTGGGACGAGCTGGGACGGGCTGTGGTGGGCTGGGACGGGCTGTGGTGGTCTGTGACAAGCTCTTGTGGGCTGTGGTGGGCTGGGACGAGCTGTGGTGGGCTGGGACGGGCTGGGACGGGCCGTGGTGGGCTGGGACGGGCCGTGGTGGGCTGGGACGGGCCGTGGTGGGCTGGGACGGGCTGTGGTGGGCTGTGGTGGGCTGGGACGGGCTGTGGTCGTCTGGGACGGGTTGTGGTGAGCTGAGACGGGCCGTGGTGGGCTGAGACGGGCTGGGTGGTCTGGGACAGGCTGGTACTTGCTGTGGTGGGCTGTTACGGGCTGTGGTGTGCTGTGAGAGGCTGTGGTGGTCTGGGACGAGCTGGGACGGGCTGTGGTGGGCTGGGACGGGCTGTGGTGGGCTGGGACGGGCTGTGTTGGGCTGGGACGGGCTGTGGTGGGCCGTAGTGGGCTGTGGTGGGCTGGGACGGGCTCTGGTGTTCTGTGACAAGCTCTTGTGGGCTGTGGTGGGCTGGGACGAGCTGTGGTGGGCTGGGACGGGCTGGGACGGGCCGTGGTGGGCTGGGACGGGCCGTGGTGGGCTGGGACAGGCCGTGGTGGGCTGGGACGGGTTGGGATAGGCTGCGGTGGGCCGTGGTGTGCTGTGGTGGGCCGTGGTGGGCTGGGATAGGCTGTGGTGAGCTGAGACGTGCTCTGGAGGTCTGTGGTGGGCTAGGACGGCTTGTGGTGGGCTGGGACGGGCTGTGGTGGGCTGTGGTGGGCCGTGGTGGGCTGGGACGGGCTGTGGTGGGCTGGGACGGGCTGTGGTGGGCTGGGACGGGCTGCGGTGGGTTGTGGAGAGCTGGGACGGGCTGTGACGGGCTGTGGTGGGCTGCGACGGGCTCTGGGGGTCTGGGACAGGCTTGGACGAGCTGGGACAGGCTGGGACAGGCTGTGGTGGGCTGAGACGAGCTGTGGTGGGCTGGGACAAGCTCTGGTGGTCTGGGACATACTGTGGTGGGCTGGGACGGGCTGGGACAGGCTGTGGTGCTCTGTGGTGGGCTGGGACGTGCCGTGGTGGACCGTGGTGGGCTTGGATGGGCCGTGGTGGGCTTGGATGGGCCGTGGTGGGCTGTGGTCGGCCGTGGTGGGCTGTGGTGGGCTGTGGTCGGTTGTGGTGGGCTGGGACGGGCTGTGGTGGGCTGTGGTGGGTTCTGAAGGGCTGTGGTGGGCTGTGGTGGGTTGGGACACGCTGTGGTGGGTAGGGACGGGCTGTGGTGGGCTGTGGTGTGTTGTGACGGGTTGGCACGGGCTGGGACGGGCCGTGGTGGGCTGGGATGGGCTGCGGTGGGCTGTGGTGGGCTGGGACAGGCTGTGGTGAGCTGAGATGGGCTCTGGAATGCTGTGGTGGGCTGGGACGGGCTGTGGTGAACTGTGGTGGGCCGTGGTGGGCTTTCGTGGGCTGTGGTGGGCTGGGACGGGCTGTGGTGGGCGAGGACGGGCTAGGACGGGCTGTGGTGGGTTGTGGAGAGCTGTGATGGGCTGTGGTGGGCTGCGACGGGCTGTGGTGGGCTGGGACGGGCTGGGACAGGCTGTGGTGGGATGGGACGGGCCGTGGTGGGCTGGGACAGGCTGTGGTGGGCTGTGGTGGACTGGGAAGGGCCGTGGTGGGCCGTGGTGTGCTCTGGTGGGCCATGGTGGACCGTGGTTGGCCGTGGTGGGCCGGGACAGGCCGTGGTTAGCCGTGCTGGGCTGAAACAGGCTGGGACGGGCTCTGGTGGGCTGGGACGGGCTGTGGTGGGCTGGGACGGGCCGTGGTGGGCTGGGACGGGCTGTGGTGGGCTGTGGTGGGCTGGGACGGGCTGTGGTCGTCTGGGACGGGTTGTGGTGAGCTGAGACGGACCGTGGTGGGCTGAGACAGGCCGTGGTGGGCTGAGACGGGCCGTGGTGGGCTGGGACGGGCTGGTACTTGCTGTGGTGGGCTGTTACGGGCTCTGGTGTGCTGTGAGAGGCTGTGGTGGTCTGGGACGAGCTGGGTCAGGCTGTGGTGGGCTGTTACGGGCTGTGGTGGGCTGGGACGGGCTGTGGTGGGCTGGGACGGGCTGTGGTGGGCTGGGACATCTGGTGTGGGCTGTGGTAAGCTGGGACGGGCTGTGGTGGGCTGTGATGGGCTGTGGTGGGCTGTGGTGTGCTGGGACGGGCTGTGGTGGGCCGGGACGGGCCGTGGTGGGCTGTGGTGCGCCGTGTTTATCTGGGACGAGCTGTGGTGGGCCATGGCAGGCCGTGGTGGGCTGGGACGGGCCGTGGCGGGCTGTGGTGGGCTGGGACGGGCTGTGGTGGGCTGGGACAGGCTCTGGTGGGCCGGGACAGAATCTGGTGCGCTGTGGTGGGCTGTGGTGGGCTATGGTGCGCTGTGGTGGGTTGTGGTGAGCTAGAACGGGTTGTGGTTTGGCTGGGACGGGCTATAGTGGGCTGGGACGGGATTGTGGTGGGCTGGGACGGGCTCTGATGGTCTGCGGCGGCCGTGGTGGGCTGGGACGGGCTGTGGTGACCTGGGACGGGCCGTGGTGGGCTGGGACGGGCCGTGGTGGGCTGGGACGGGCCGTGGTGGGCTGGGACGGGTCGTGGTGGGCTGGGACGGGCTGTGGTGGGCTGCGGTGAGTAGGGACGGGCTGTGGTGGGCTGGGACAGGCTGTGGTGGGCCGTGGTGGGCTGGGACGGGCCGCGGTTGGCTGGGACGGGCCGCGGTGGGCTGTGGTGGGCCGTGGTGGGCTGGGACGGGCCGTGGTGGAATGGGATGGGCTGGGATGGGCTGTGGTGGGCTGCGGTGGGCTGGGACGGGCTGTGGTGGGTTGGGACGGGCTGGGACGTCTGTGGTGTGCTGGGACGAGCTGTGGTGGGTTGTGGAGAGCTGGGATGGGCTGTTACGGCCTGTGGTGGGCTGCGACGGGCTCTGGTGGTCTGGGACAGGCTGGGACGGGTTGTGGTGGGCTGGGATGGCCTTGGACGGGCTGTGGTGGGCGGGGACGGGCTGTGGTGGGCTGGGACGGGTTGTGGTGGGCTGCGACGGGCTGTGGTGAGCTTTGGTAAGCTGGGACGGGCTGTGGTGGGCTAGGACGGGTTGTGGTGGGCTGAGACGGGCTGTGGTGGGTTGTGGAGAGCTGGGATGGGCTGTGACGGCCTGTGGTTGGCTGGGACGGGCTCTGGTGGTCTGGGACGGGCTGGGACGGGCTCTGGTGGTCTGGGACGGGCTGGGACGAGCTGGGACGGGCTGGGACGGGCTGGGACGTGCTGGGATGGGCTGTGGTGGGCTGGGACTCGGTGTGGTGGAATGGGACGGGCTGGGACAGGCTGTGGTGGGCTGTGGTGAGCTGGGACGGGCTGTGGTGTGCTGTGGTGGGCTGTGGTGGGCTGGGACGGGCTGTGGTGGGCTGGGACGGGTTTCGGTGGGCTAGGACGGGCTGCGGTGGGCTGGGACGGGCTGCGGTGGGCTGGGATAAGCTGTGTTGGGCTGCGACGGGCTGTGGTAGGCTGGGATGAGCTGTGGAGGGTTGGGACGGGCTGTGGAGGGTTGTGGAGGGCTGTGCTGGGCTTGGACAGGCTGTGGTGGGCTGAGATGGGCCGTGCTGGTCCGTGGTGGGCTGGGACGGGCCGTACTGGGCTAGGACGGGCTGTGATGGGCCGTGGTGGGCTGGGACGGGCTGTGGTGGGTTGTGGTAAGCTGGGACGGGCTGTGGTGGGCTGTGATGGGCTGTGGTGGGCTGTGGTGTGCTGGGACGGGCTGTGGTGGGCCGGGACGGGCCGTGGTGGGCTGTGGTGCGCCGTGTTTATCTGGGACGAGCTGTGGTGGGCCATGGCAGGCCGTGGTGGGCTGGGACGGGCCGTGGCGGGCTGCGGTGGGCTGGGACGGGCTGTGGTGGGCTGGGACAGGCTCTGGTGGGCCGGGACAGAATCTGGTGCGCTGTGGTGGGCTGTGGTGGGCTATGGTGCGCTGTGGTGGGTTGTGGTGAGCTAGAACGGGTTGTGGTTTGGCTGGGACGGGCTATAGTGGGCTGGGACGGGATTGTGGTGGGCTGGGACGGGCTCTGATGGTCTGCGGCGGCCGTGGTGGGCTGGGACGGGCTGTGGTGACCTGGGACGGGCCGTGGTGGGCTGGGACGGGCCGTGGTGGGCTGGGACGGGCCGTGGTGGGCTGGGACGGGCCGTGGTGGGCTGGGACGGGTCGTGGTGGGCTGGGACGGGCTGTGGTGGGCTGCGGTGAGTAGGGACGGGCTGTGGTGGGCTGGGACAGGCTGTGGTGGGCCGTGGTGGGCTGGGACGGGCCGCGGTTGGCTGGGACGGGCCGCGGTGGGCTGTGGTGGGCCGTGGTGGGCTGGGACGGGCCGTGGTGGAATGGGATGGGCTGGGATGGGCTGTGGTGGGCTGCGGTGGGCTGGGACGGGCTGTGGTGGGTTGGGACGGGCTGGGACATCTGTGGTGTGCTGGGACGAGCTGTGGTGGGTTGTGGAGAGCTGGGATGGGCTGTTACGGCCTGTGGTGGGCTGCGACGGGCTCTGGTGGTCTGGGACAGGCTGGGACGGGTTGTGGTGGGCTGGGATGGCCTTGGACGGGCTGTGGTGGGCGGGGACGGGCTGTGGTGGGCTGGGACGGGTTGTGGTGGGCTGCGACGGGCTGTGGTGAGCTTTGGTAAGCTGGGACGGGCTGTGGTGGGCTAGGACGGGTTGTGGTGGGCTGAGACGGGCTGTGGTGGGTTGTGGAGAGCTGGGATGGGCTGTGACGGCCTGTGGTTGGCTGGGACGGGCTCTGGTGGTCTGGGACGGGCTGGGACGGGCTCTGGTGGTCTGGGACGGGCTGGGACGAGCTGGGACGGGCTGGGACGGGCTGGGACGTGCTGGGATGGGCTGTGGTGGGCTGGGACTCGGTGTGGTGGAATGGGACGGGCTGGGACAGGCTGTGGTGGGCTGTGGTGAGCTGGGACGGGCTGTGGTGTGCTGTGGTGGGCTGTGGTGGGCTGGGACGGGCTGTGGTGGGCTGGGACGGGTTTCGGTGGGCTAGGACGGGCTGCGGTGGGCTGGGACGGGCTGCGGTGGGCTGGGATAAGCTGTGTTGGGCTGCGACGGGCTGTGGTAGGCTGGGATGAGCTGTGGAGGGTTGGGACGGGCTGTGGAGGGTTGTGGAGGGCTGTGCTGGGCTTGGACAGGCTGTGGTGGGCTGAGATGGGCCGTGCTGGTCCGTGGTGGGCTGGGACGGGCCGTACTGGGCTAGGACGGGCTGTGATGGGCCGTGGTGGGCTGTGATGGGCTGTGGTGGGCTGGGACGGGCCGTGGTGGGCTGGGACAGGCTGTGGTGGGCTGTGGTGGACTGGGAAGGGCCGTGGTGGGCCGTGGTGTGCTCTGGTGGGCCATGGTGGACCGTGGTTGGCCGTGGTGGGCCGGGACAGGCCGTGGTTAGCCGTGCTGGGCTGAAACAGGCTGGGACGGGCTCTGGTGGGCTGGGACGGGCTGTGGTGGGCTGGGACGGGCCGTGGTGGGCTGGGACGGGCTGTGGTGGGCTGTGGTGGGCTGGGACGGGCTGTGGTCGTCTGGGACGGGTTGTGGTGAGCTGAGACGGGCCGTGGTGGGCTGAGACAGGCCGTGGTGGGCTGAGACGGGCCGTGGTGGGCTGGGACGGGCTGGTACTTGCTGTGGTGGGCTGTTACGGGCTCTGGTGTGCTGTGAGAGGCTGTGGTGGTCTGGGACGAGCTGGGACGGGCTGTGGTGGGCTGGGACGGGCTGTGGTGGGCCGTAGTGGGCTGTGGTGGGCCGTAGTGGGCTGTGGTGGGCTGGGACGGGCTGTGGTGGTCTGTGACAAGCTCTTGTGGGCCGTGGTGGGCTGGGACGAGCTGTGGTGGGCTCTGGTGGGCTCTGGTGGGCTGGGACGGGCTGTCGTGGGCTGGGACGGGCTGGGACGGGCCGTGGTGGGCTGGGACGGGCCGTTGTTGGCTGGGACGGGCCGTGGTGGGCTGGGACGGGTTGGGATAGGCTGCGGTGGGCCGTGGTGTGATGTGCTGGGCCGTGGTGGGCTGGGATAGGCTGTGGTGAGCTGAGACGGGCTCTGGAGGTCTGTGGTGGGCTAGGACGGCTTGTGGTGGGCTGGGACGGGCTGTGGTGGGCCGTGGTGGGCTGTGGTGGGTTTTCGTGGGCCGTGGTAAGCTGGGACAGGCTGTGGTGGGCTGGGACGGGCTGCGGTGGGTTGTGGAGAGCTGGGACGGGCTGGGACGGGCTGTGGTGGGCTGCGACGGGCTCTGGGGGTCTGGGACAGGCTTGGACGAGCTGGGACAGGCTGGGACAGGCTGTGGTGGGCTGAGACGGGCTGTGGTGGGCTGGGACGGGCTCTGGTGGTCTGGGACATACTGTGGTGGGCTGGGACGGGCTGGGACGGGCTGTGGTGCTCTGTGGTGGGCTGGGACGTGCCGTGGTGGACCGTGGTGGGCTTGGATGGGCCGTGGTGGGCTTGGATGGGCCGTGGTGGGCTGTGGTCGGCCGTGGTGGGCTGTGGTGGGCTGTGGTCGGTTGTGGTGGGCTGGGACGGGCTGTGGTGGGCTGAGATGGGATGTGGTGGTCTGGGACAGGCTGTAATGGGCTGGGATGGGCTGTGGTGCGCCTTGGTGGGCTGTGTTGGGCCCGGATGGGCCGTGGTGGGCTGGGACGGGCTGTGGTGGGCTGGGACGGGCCGTGGTTGGCTGGGACGGGCTGTGGTGGGCTGTGGTGTGATGGGACGGGCTGTGGTGGGCTGGGATCGGCTGGGATAGGCTGTGGTTGGTTATGGTGGGCTGGGAGGAGCTGTGGTGGTCTGGGACAAGCTGTGGTGGGCTGGGACGGGCTGTGGTGGGCTGGGACGGGCTGTAGTGGGCTGAGGCGGGCTGTGGTGGGCTGGCACGGGCTGTGGTGGGCTGTGGTGGTCTGTGGTGGGCTGGGACGGGCTGTGGTGGGCTGTGGTGGGTTCTGAAGGGCTGTGGTGGGCTGTGGTGGGTTGGGACACGCTGTGGTGGGTAGGGACGGGCTGTGGTGGGCTGTGGTGTGTTGTGACGGGTTGGCACGGGCTGGGACCGGCCGTGGTGGGCTGGGATGGGCTGCGGTGGGCTGTGGTGGGCTGGGACAGGCTGTGGTGAGCTGAGACGGGCTCTGGAGGGCTGTGGTGGGCTGGGACGGGCTGTGGTGAACTGTGGTGGGCCGTGGTGGGCTTTCGTGGGCTGTGGTGGGCTGGGACGGGCTGTGGTGGGCGAGGACGGGCTGGGACGGGCTGTGGTGGGTTGTGGAGAGCTGTGACGGGCTGTGGTGGGCTGCGACGGGCTCTGGTGGTCTGGGACGGGCTGGGACAGGCTGGGACGGGCTGTGGTGGGCTGAGACGGGCTGGGAGGGGCTGGGACGGGCTGTGGTGGTCTGGGACGGGCTGTGGTGGGCTGGGACGGGCTGTGGTGGGCTGGAACGGACTGTGGTGGTCCTGGACGGGCTCTGGTGGGCTGTGGTGGGCTGGGATGGGCTGTGGTGAGCTGGGACGGGCTGGGACGGGCTGTGGGTGGCTGGGACGGGCTGTGGTGGGCTGGGACTTGCTGTGGTGTGCTGTGGTTTGTCCATCAAACAGCTTCTCTGTTTTTCTGTCTCTCAGGCCAACAGTTTTACCGTCTCCTCGGTCTCTGCCCCCTCTTGGCTTCATCGTTTCATTATTAGAAAGAAAGGACAGAACCTGGCCAAAATAACTCAGCAGATGCCAAAGGTATGGGTGAGCTGGTTAGCTTAGCACCCCCCGCGTAGAAAAAGGTTTAGTCCAGATCACTCGTCACGAAAGAGAGAGGTGTATTCTAGCGTGGGTAAAACCAGGGGGAAATGACACAGATCTTTGCTGTTCAAGGGAACCCTCTCTTTTACTGCTGCAAACACTGCTCCTCCTATGTTATTGTCATGGGTTGAGCCCTTCCAAGGAAGCTTTATGTGGTGCTGTTTTGAGAACTGATGTAGTAGGATACCTGGAAATGGCGAGTGCAGCAAGGCTTCTCCCTGGGGAGTTAGACGGTATCTAGATAAAGGCTAAATGAGTAAACTTCTCCAAAGCCCTTGCAGAAACCGGGACGGCACCAGAGCCTTGGGCTCTAGGCACTGCCATATGGCCGAAATTGTTAAGTTTCTGACTTGTAAAATTGTGGGGATTTGGTCTGGGCTTTTTGGGAAGGAGCACATCTCTCAGTGGCAGGGATCGATGGTGTAGGCCTGACCAAAAGCATTGGCCTGGCTTGGATCTTGGCAAATTCTGAAGAGATTCATTGTCCTTCACCTCAAGGTTCACATCAAATTCACTGGAGGAGAGGATAACATCACTTTGGAAGGACCTACAGAAGATGTGCATGTGGCTCAGGAACAGATTGAAGCCGTGCTCAAGGAACTGGTGAGCTGCAGTTACTAGTTCCAGTAAGAAACTGGGGGAAGAAGGGGCAACAGAGCAGAGGTGATGAGGTGTTTGTCACATCCATAGGATGTCTTGGCATGCTTAATCGAACTTGCAGGAGACAAATTGTGTGGCAGGTGGATGACACCCCTTGGTCATCCATAGCATCCTTGAAAAGTCAGCATTAATTTTTTTGGTGCGCAGAAGGAAGGATTCTCTTGGTTATAGCTGGAGAGGCATAGAAGTGAGTCTTTTCAATGTTTCATGAGCACAATGCTCTCTTCTCAAAGCAGAGGAATGCTTGTGCTCTGCTGAAGAGCAGAAGTGCTTGTAGCTGACCGCTGGTGAGTCAGTGCCAATACTGGCAGTAGGCAGTTACTTAGGGCACGAGACAGAAGCGGTGGCCTGTCCTACCTGGCCCTATATAATATAATATATAATAGTGGACATACATACATATATAGATATAGATATAAAAATAGAATTCTTTTTAGATCCACGGGATGGATTACGCAATAATCAAGGCTGACCACCAATTCCACCGACACCTCATTGGCAAGAACGCAGCTAAACGGTAAGTGGAGTGCCTTTCTAGTCCTTCCCATGCTCACACTCTTCGTGTTTAGTAGATGGTATCAGGGGCTCTGTAGCTCACCCAGTGTGCTGTCTCCATCACGTTTCCTCTGCTTTCCTGGAGTGGTGGTGGTACAAGGAGAGAAATGGGCCGTGAGGCCTTGCGATGGCTTTAACGTGTGAAAGTACCTTGGGAGCCTGAACAGTAGTGGAATTACTTCTCTGTGCGAATGACATTTTAGCAGCCAGTTGTGGGTGGTGGAAATGTGCTTGGTGAGCTTGTCCCTGTAGAGGAATGAAGGCGGTGGGTTGATTAGCATTGATAACACGCAGCTGTGGCCTTGCCTCAGAGGCAGTGGGTTGATTGACGTGGATGACGTGCAGGTGTAGCTGGTTCCCGCTAAGGGGTTAAATAGCCCTGTGGCTTGTGGGAGAGGGTGTCAGCTGGAGGAGGAGCAGTGTGGTCTGGCCTCTGGAGGAAGGCGCTACAGCACCGGCAGTAGAATATGGTCAACGCTAAAGCCTTGTTGCGGTCTGCTAGTTTGATAGCACTGCAACGTGACCCCAGCCAAGAGTTTGGGGTAGAAAGGAACGATTGTCCTCTGCTCTAAATGTGATACTGTTTGGGGAAGAAACACGCCTCGCTCTGACAAGGGAACAATGGGCTCTGTAGATGCCACGGTATTTACTTGGACAGGCTCTCGTGTGGCACAGGTCTGCTCTCAGTGAACTCCAGGGGGAAGAGGCAATTTCCCCTGTCTCAACCCTACCCCGCTGAGCCCTTCCCAGAGGCGGCTTTACTTCTTCAACAGCCTCTGAGCAGTGATAATCAAGGTGCCTTGCTTCCAGGTCTTTGCCTAGCAGATGGCGTCACCACAGTCCTTGCCTCGAAGTTAACAGGATGAAGGATCTGTACAAGGTGTCTGTGCGCATTCCCCCGGACAACGAGAAGAGCAACCCGATCAGAATGGAAGGAGACCCACAGGGGGTCCCACAGGCCAAGAAAGAGCTGCTGGAACTCGCTTCCCGTATGGTGAGTGGGTAGGACGTGATGTTTGGGAGACTGCAGGGTTTGGGCTCTGGTGTTCCCTTGTAACCTTCTGGTGCGAGTGTGTGCCCCTTGCCCACCGAGCACTTGGATCTCATGACAAGTGCAAGTTCCTCTTCACAAATGTCTTCCCCTGTTCCCTCGGGTAGCCTTTCTCTGTCAACGCAGAGTGAATTTTGTCTGGAGAAAAGAGGGACAGTGCTGGCAAGTAAACAGTCGGGCAGCAAACCGCTAAGTCAAAGTAGATGGCTCTCCGGCTGAACACTCAGTGTGCCCTCTGTTCCCATCAGGAAAATGAACACGCTGCGGACCTAATCGTTGAGCAGAAATTCCACCGGACCATCATTGGGCAGAAGGCTGAGCGGGTCTGGGAAATCCGGGAGCAATTCCCAGAGGTAAGGCTTTGTAGGAGAGGAGGAATCCAGAGGGGATATTTCCTACATGGGTAGTAGGCCTGTCGTCACAGAAGTCGTAACTTTAGTGGCTCTGTAGCGCAAGTGTCTGAGAAGATAGTTCTTTTAGCCAGAGGCCGCTAACACGGTTCCCCGTTTCTGAATGGGAAAAGGGCATGAGTAGGATCCCCCCAACCTTTGCATGTGTCTGACACAAGGGTTCTTGCTTTTGCTTGAGCTAACTAGAAATGACCGCTCCTGCAGGTTATCATCAGCTTCCCAGACCCTGCACACAAGAGTGACATCGTCCAACTCCGAGGTCCCAAAAACGAGGTGGAGAAGTGCACCGAGTACATGCAAAAGATGGTGGCAGACCTGGTAAGGAGGTCTTCTGCCTGCTCTTCCCTCCTCCGTGCCTGGATAACCCTGGGGCAAAGCAGAGCTCTACTGGCTTGGGTAGAGCTAAAACACCTCAAGAGGAGGGAGCTGTCAGCTCTGTTTTGGCTGAATGGAGGCAGGGGGATAGTACCTGTTATGGGAAGGCTATAGGGGAACGTCCTTGCCTTTGTTTAGTCTTACAAAAGTCCCTCGTATAGAGAACTTCCTTGGGTCTAAGCCTGTTTTCAAAAGCTCGTTTATCAGAGCTCCTGAAGTCGGGCCTCCCTTGCCACGACAGTGTAAACTTCATGTCTCCCTTCCTTTCTCCCTTAGGTTGAAAACAGCTTTTCTATTTCTGTCCCCATCTGCAAACAGTTCCACAAGAACATCATAGCGAAAGGAGGTGCCAAAATCAAGAAGGTGAGATACTGTTCCTAACACAGGTGAGCCGGGACGGAACGCGGTGGGCTGGGACGGGCTGGGACAGGCTGTAACCGGCTGTGGTGTGCTGTGGTGGGCTGGGACGGGCCGGGGTGGGCTGGGACGGGCCGGGGTGGGCTGGGACGGGCCGGTACTTGATGTGGTGGGCTGGGATGGGCCGTGGTGGGCTGTGGTGGGCCGTGATGGGCTGGGACGGGCCGTGGTGGGCTGTGGTGTGCCGTGATGGGCTGGGACGGGCCGTGGTGGGCTGTGGTGTGCCGTGGTGGGCTGTGGTGTGCCGTGGTGGGCTGTGGTGTGCCATGGTGGGCTGGGACGGGCCGTGGTGGGCTGGGACGGGCCGTGGTGGGGTGGGACGGGCCGTGGTGGGCTGGGACGGGCCGTGGTGGGCTGGGACGGGCCGTGGTGGGCTGTGGTGTGCCGTGATGGGCTGGGACGGGCCGTGGTGGGCTGTGGTGGGACGGGGACGGACTGTGGTGGGCAGGGACGGGCCGTGGTTGGTTGTGGTGGGCTGGTACGGGCTGTGGTTGGCTGGGACGGACTGTGATGAACTGAGACGGGCTGCGGTGGGCCGTGTTGGGATGGGACAGGCCCTGGTGGGCTGTGGAGTGCTGGGACGGGCTGTGGTGGGCTGGGACGGGCTGTGGTGGGCTGGGACGGGCTGTGGTGGGCTGGGACGGGCTGTGGTGGGCTGGGACGGGCTGTGGTGCTCTGGGACGGGCTGTGGTGGGTTGGGACAGGCTGGGACATGCTGGGACGGTGTGTGGTGGACTGGGATGGTTTGTGGTGTGCTGGGACGGGCTGCGGTGGGCAGGGATGGGCTGTGGTGGGGCGTGGTGGGCTGGGACGGGCCGTGGTGGGCTGTGGTGGGCCGTGGTGAGCCGTTTTGAGCCGGTATGGGAAGGGATGGGCTGTGGTGGGCCGTGGTGGGCTGGGACAGGTCATGGTGGTCTGAGATGGCCCGTGGTGAACTGTGGTGGGCTGTGGTGGGCCGTGGTGGGCTGGGACGGGCCGTGGTGGGCTGTGATGGTCTGGGACAGGCTGTGGTGGGCTGTGGTGGGTTCTGGTGAGCTTGAGACGGGCTGTGGTGGGCTGGGACAGGCTGGGACGGGCTCTGGTTGGCTGGGACGGGCTGGGACGGGGTGTGGTGGGCTGGGACGAGCTGTGGTGGGCTGGGACGGGCTGTGGTGGGCTGGGACGGGCTGTGGTGGGCTGGGACGGGCTGTGGTGGGCTGGGACAAGCTGTGGTAGGCTTGGACGGGCTGTGGTGTGCTGGGCCGTGCTGGGCCGGGCTGTGGTGTGCTGGGACGGGCTGTGGTGTGCTGGGACGGGCTGTGGTGTGCTGGGACGGGCTGTGGTATGCTGGGACGGGCTGTGGTGGGCTGGGACGGGCTGTGGTGGGCTGGGACGGGCTGTGGTGGGCTGGGACGGGCTGTGGTGGGCTGGGACGGGCTGTGGTGGGCTGGGACGGGCTGTGGTGGGCTGTGGTGGGCTGGGACGGGCTGTGGTGGGCTGGGACGGGCTGTGGTGGGCTGGGACGGGCTGGTATGTGCTGTGGTGTGCTGGGACGGGCTGTGGTGGTCTGGGACGGGCTGGGACGGGCTGTGGTGGGCTGTGGTGGGTTCGGCTGAGCTTGAGACGGGCTGTGGTGGGCTGGGACGGGCTGAGACGAGTTCTGGTTGTCTGGAACGAGCTGGGACGGGCTGGGACGGGCTGTGGTGGGCGGGGACGGGCTGTGGTGGGCTGGGACGGGCTGTGGTGGGCGGGCACGGGCTATGGTGGGCGGGGACGGGATGTGGTGGTCTGGAATGGTCTGTGGTGGGCTGGGACGGGCTGTGGCGGGCTGGGACGGGCTGCGGCAGGCTGCGACGGGCTGGGACGGGCTATGTTGGTCTGTGGTGGGTTGGGACGGACGGGGACGGGCTGTGGTGGGCTAGGGACGGGCGGTGGTGTGCTGGGACGGGCTGTGGTGGGCTGGGACGGGCTGTTGTGGTCTGGAACAGGCTGTTGTGGGTTGGGACAGGCTGGGACATGCTGGGACGGTGTGTGGTGGACTGGGATGGTCTGTGGTGGGGCGTGGTGGGCTGGGACGGGCCGTGGTGAACTGTGGTGGGCCGTGGTGGGCCGTTTTGAGCCGGTATGGGAAGGGATGGGCTGTGGTGGGCCGTGGTGGGCTGGGACAGGTCATGGTGGTCTGAGATGGCCCGTGGTGAACTGTGGTGGGCTGTGGTGGGCCGTGGTGGGCTGGTATGGGCCGTGGTGGGCTGTGGTGGGCCGTTTTGAGCCGGTATGGGAAGGGATAGGCTGTGGTGGGCCGTGGTGGGCTGGGACAGGTCATGGTGGTCTGAGATGGCCCGTGGTGAACTGTGGTGGGCTGTGGTGGGCCGTGGTGGGCTGGGACAGGCTGTGTTTGGCTAGGACAGGCTGTGTTTGGCTGGGACAGGCTGTGGTGGGCTGGGACGGGCTGTGGTGGGCCGGGACAGGCTGTGTTTGGCTGGGACAGGCTGTAGTGGGCTGGGATGGGCCGTGGTGGGCTGGGACGGGCCGTGGTGGGCCGGGACGGGCCGTGGCGGGCTGGGACGGGTTGTGGCGGACTGGGACGAACTGTGGTGGTCTGTGGTGGGCTGGGACGGGCCGTGGTGGGCTGGGACGGGCTGGGACGAGCTGTGCCGGGCTGGGACGGGCTGTGGTGGGCTGTGGTAGGCTGTGCTGTGCTGTAGTGGTCTGTGATGGGCTGGGACGGGCTGTCGTGGGCTGGGACGGGCTGTCGTGGGCTGTGGGGACCTGGGACATGCTGTGGTGGGCTGGGACGGGCTCTGGTGGGCTGGGACGGGCTGTGGTGGGCTTCTATGGGCTTTTACTTTATGTGGTGAGCTGGGATGGGCTGTGACGGGCTGTGGTCGGCTGGTATGAGCTGGGACAAGCTGTGGTGGGCCGGGACGGGCTGTGGTGAGCTGGGACGGGCTGTAGTGAGCTGGGACGGGCTGTGGTGGCCTGTGGTGGGCTGGGACGGGCTGTGGTGGTCTGGGATGGCCTGGGACAGGCTGTGGTGGGCCGTGGTAAGCCATGGTCGGCTGTGGTGGGCTGGGACGGGCTGTGGTGGGCTGTGGTGTGCCATGGTGGGCTGGGACAGGCTGCGGTGGGCTGGAAAGGGCTGTGGTGGGCTGGGACAGGCTGTGGTGGGACGGGGACGGGCTGTGGTTGGTTGTGGTGGGCTGGGACGGGCTGGGACGCCTTGGAAGGGCTGTGGTGGGCGGTGACGGGTTGTGGTGTTCTGTGACGGGCTGGGACTTTCTGTGGTGAGCTGCGATGGTCTGTGGTGGTCTGGAACGGGCTGTGGTAGGCCGGGACGGGCCGTGGCGGGCCGGGACGGGCCGTGGTGGGCCGGGACGGGCCGTGGTGCGCCGGGACGGGCCGTGGCGGGCCGGGCCGGGCCGTGCTGGGCTGGGACGGGCTGTGGCGAGCTGGGACGGGTTGTGGCGGGCTGGGACTGGTTGTGGCAGGCTGGGACGAACTGTGGTGGTCTGTGGTGGGCTGGGACAGCCCGTGGTGGGCTGGGACAGGCTGTGGTGTGCTGGGACGGGCCGTGGTGGGCCGGGATGGGCCGTGGTGTGCCGGGACGGGCCGTGGTGGGCTGGGACGGGTTGTGGCGGGCTGGGACGAACTGTGGTGGTCTGTGGTGGGCTGGGACGGGCCGTGGTGGGCTGGGACGGGCTCTGGTGGTATGGACCGGGCTGTGGTGGGCTGGGAAGGGCTGGAATGGGCTGTGGTGGGTTGGGATGGGCTGTGGTGGGCTGGGACAGGCTGTGGTGGGCTTGGACCTGCTGTGGTGGTTGGGGACGGGTTGTGGTAGATCCGGGACGGGCTGTCGTATTCCGGGACGGGCTGTGGTGGGCTGGGAAGGCCTGGGACGGGCTGGGACGGGCTGTGGTGGGCGGGGACGGGCTGTGGTGGGCTGGGACGGGCTCTGGTGGTCTCAAACCGGCTGTGGTGGGTTGGGAAGGGCTGGAATGGGCTTTGGTGGGTTGGGACAGGCTGTGGTGGGCTGGGACGGGCTGTGGTGGGCTTAGACCTGCTGTGGTGGTCAGGGACGGGTTCTGGTAGGTCCGGGACGGGCTGTGGTGGGCTGGGACGGTCTGTGGTGGGCTGTGACGGGCTGTGGTGGGCTTCTATGGGCTGGTACTTTATGTGGTGGGCTGTGACGGGCTGTGGTCGGCTGGTATGAGCTGGGACAAGCTTTGGTGGGCCGGGACGGGCTCTGTTGGGCTGGGACGGGCTGTGGTGAGCTGGGACGGGCTGTGGTGGCCTGTGGTGGGCTGGGACGGGCTGTGGTGGTCTGGGATGGCCTGGGACAGGCTGTGGTGGGCCGTGGTAAGCCATGGTCGGCTGTGGTGGGCTGGGACGGGCTGTGGTGGGCTGTGGTGTGCCATGGTGGGCTGGGACAGGCTGCGGTGGGCTGGAAAGGGCTGTGGTGGGCTGGGACGGGCTGTGGTGGGACGGGGACGGGCTGTGGTTGGTTGTGGTGGGCTGGGACGGGCTGGGACGCCTTGGAAGGGCTGTGGTGGGCGGTGACGGGTTGTGGTGTTCTGTGACGGGCTGGGACTTTCTGTGGTGAGCTGCGACGGTCTGTGGTGGTCTGGAACGGGCCGTGGTGGGCCGGGACAGGCCGTGGTGGGCCGGGACGGGCTGTGGCGAGCTGGGACGGGTTCTGGTGGGCTGGGACTGGTTGTGGCGGACTGGGATGAACTGTGCTGGTCTGTGGTGGCCTGGGACGTGCCGTGGTGGCCTGAGACGTGCCGTGGTGGCCTGGGACGGGCCGTGGTGGCCTGGGACGGGCCGTGGTGGCCTGGGACGGGCCGTGGTGGGCCGGGACGGGCCGTGGTGGGCTGGGACGGGTTGTGGCGGGCTGGGACGAACTGTGGTGGTCTGTGGTGGGCTTGGACGGGCCGTGGTGGGCTGGGACGGGCTCTGGTGGTATGGACCGGGCTGTGGTGGGCTGGGAAAGGCTGGAATGGGCTGTGGTGGGCTGGCACGGTGTGTGGTGGGCTGGCACAGGCTGTGGTGGGCTTGGACCTGCTGTGGTGGTCGGGGACGGGTTGTGGTAGGTCCGGGATGGGCTGTCGTGGTCCGGGACGGGCTGTGGTGGGCTGGGAAGGCCTGGGACGGGCTGGGACGAGCTGGGACGGGCTGTGGTGGGCGGGGACGGGCTGTGGTGGGCGGGGGACGTGCTGTGGTGGTCTCAAACCGGCTGTGGTGGGTTCCGAAGGGCTGGAATGGGCTGTGGTGGGTTGGGACAGGCTGTGGTGGGCTGGGACGGGCTGTGGTGGTCTTGGACCTTCTGTGGTGGGCTGTGGTGGTCTGGTACGGGTTGTGGTGAGCTGAGATGGGCTGTGGTGGGCTTTGGTGGGCTGGGGTGGGCTCGGACGGGCCGTGGTGGGCTGGGACAGGCTGTGGTGGGCTTCTGTGGGCTGGTACTTTATGTGGTGGGCTGTGACGGGCTGTGGTGGTCTGGGATGGGCTGGGACAGGCTGTGGTGGGCCGTGGTAAGCCATGGTGGGCTGTGGTGGGCTGGGACGGGCTGTGGTGGGCTGTGGTGTGCCATGGTGGGCTGGGACAGGCTGCGGTGGGCTGGGACAGGCTGTGGTGGGATGGGGACGGGCTGTGGTTGGTTGTGGTGGGCTGGGACGGGCTGTGGTGGGCTGGAACGGGCTGTGGTGGGCTGGGACAGGCTGTGGTGGGATGGGGACGGGCTGTGGTTGGTTGTGGTGGGCTGGGACGGGCTGTGGTGGGCTGGGACGAGCTGTGATGAGCTGAGACGGGCTGTGATGGGCCGGGGTGGGCCGGGACAGGCTCTGGTGAGCTGTGGAGGGCTGGGACGAGCTCTGGTGGGCTGGGACGGACTTGGACGCACTGTGGTGGGCTGGGACGGGCTGGGACGGCCTGTGTAGGGCTGGGAGGGGCTGTGGTGGGCTGTGGGGGGCTGGGAAGGGCTGTGGTGGGCTGGGACGGGCTAGAACGGCTATGGTGGGCTGGGACGGGCTGTGGTGGGCTTGGATGGGCTGTGCTGTGCTGGAACGGTCTGGGACGAGTTGTGGTGAGTGTGGTGGGCTGGGACGGGCTGGGACGGACTGTGTTTAGCTGGGACAGGCTGTGATGGGCCGTGGTGGGCTGGGACAGGCTGTGGTGAGCTGAGACGGGCTGTGGTGGGCTGTGTCGGGCTGGGACGAGCTGTGACGGGGTGGGACGGGCTGTGGTGGTCTGCGCTAGGCTGTGGTGTGCTGTAGTGGCCTGTGATGGGCTGGGTGGGGCTGTGGTGGGCTGGGACGGGCTGTGGTGGGCTGGGACGGGCTGTGGTGGGCTGGGACGGGCTGTGGTGGGCTGGGACGGGCTGTGGTGGGCTGGGATAAGCTGTGTTGGGCTGGGATGGGCTGTGTTAGGCTGGGACAGGCTGTGGAGGATTGGGACGGGCTATGGAGAGCTGTGGAGAGCTGGGACGGTCTGTGGTGGGCTGGGACAGGCTGTGGTGGGCTGGGACGGGCCGTGGTGGGCTGGGACGGGTTGGGATAGGCTGCGGTGGGCCGTGGTGTGCTGTGGTGGGCCGTGGTGGGCTGGGATAGGCTGTGGTGAGCTGAGACGGGCTCTGGAGGTCTGTGGTGGGCTAGGACGGGCTGTGGTGGGCTGGGACGGGCTGTGGTGGGCTGTGGTGGCCTTTCATAGGCCGTGGTGGGCTGGGACGGGCTGTGGTGGGCTGGGACGGGCTGCGGTGGGTTGTGGAGAGCTGGGATGGGCTGTGACGGGCTGTGGTGGGCTGCGACGGGCTGTGGTCGGCTGGGACAGGCTTGGACGAGCTGGGACAGGCTGGGACAGGCTGTGGTGGGCTGACACGGGCTGGGAGGGGCTGGGACGGGCTGTGGTGGGCTGGGACGGTCTGTGGTGGGCTGTGGTAAGCTGGGACGGGCTGTGGTGGGCTGACACGGGCTGTGGTGGGCTGGGACGGGCTGTGGTGGGCCGGGACGGGCTGTGGTGGGCTGTGGTGGGCTGGGACGAGTTGTAGTGGGCCGGGACGGGCTGTGGTGGGCTGTGGTAAGCTGGGACGGGCTGTGGTGTGCTGGGATTGTCTGTGGGGGGCTGGGAGGGGCTGTGGTGGGCTGGGACGGGCTGTGGTGTGCTGGGACGGGCTGTGGTGTGCTGGGACGAGCTATGGTGTGCAGGAACAGGCTGGGACGGGCTGGGACGGGCTGGCACGCGCTGGGACGGGCTGTGGTGGGCTGGGACTCGGTGTGGTGGAATGGGACGGGCTGGGACAGGCTGTGGTGGGCTGGGACAGGCTGTGGTTGGCTGGGACGGGCTGTGACGGGCTGGGACGGGCTGGGACGGGCTGTGACGGGCTGTGGTGAGCTGGGACGGGCTGTGGTGGGCTGTGGTGGGCTGGGACGGGCTGTGGTGGGCGGGGACCGGCTGTGGTGGGCGGGGACGGGCTGTGGTGGGCGGGGACGGGCTGTGGTGGGCGGGGACGGGCTGTGGTTGGCGGGGACGGGCTGTGGTGGGCTAGGCCGGGCTGGGACGGGCTGGGACGGGCTATGGTGGGTTGTGGTGAGCTGGGACGGGCTATGGTGGGCTGGGACAAGCTGTGGTGGGCTGGGACGAGCTGGGACGTGCTGTGATGGGCTGTGATGGGCTGGGACAGGCTGGGATGCACTGTGGTGGGCTGTGGTGGGCTGTGGTCGGCGGGGACGTGCTGTGGTGGGCTTGGACGGGCTGTGGTGGGCTGGGACGGGCTGTGGTCAGCCGTGGTGGGCTGGGACGGGCCGTTGTGGCTCCGGACGGGCTGTGGTGGGCTGTGGTGGGCTGTGGCGGTCTTTGTTGGGCTAGGACGGGCTGGGAAGGATTGGGACGGTCTGGGACGTGCTGTGGTGGGCTGTGGTGGGCTGTGGCTGGCTGGGGTGGGCTGGGATGGGCTGCGGTGGGCTGTGGCTGGCTGGGACGGGCTGTGATGTGCTGGGACAAGCTGTGGTGGGCTGGGACGGTCTGTGGTGGTCTGGGATGGGCTGTGGTGGGCTGGGACAGGCCGTGGTGAACTGGGACGGGCCGTGGTGGGCTGCGGTGGTCCGTGGTGGGCTGGGAAGGGCCGTGGTGAACTGTGATGGGCTGTGGTGGGCCGTGGTGGCCTGGCACGGGCTGTGGTCAGCCGTGGTGGGCTGGCACGGGCTGTGGTGGGCTGGGACGAGCTGTGGTGGGCTGGGACAGGCTGTGATGTGCTGGGACGGGCTGAGACGGGCTGAGACGGGCTGTGGTGGGCTGTGGTGGGCTGTGGTGGGCTGGGACGGGCTGTAGTGGGCTGTGGTGGGCTGTGGAGGGCTGGGACGGGCTGTAGTGTGCCGTGGTGGGCTGGGACGGGCCGGGTGGTCCGTGGTGGGCTGGGACGGGCTGTGGTGGGCTGGGGCGGGCTGTGGTGGGCTGGGACGGGCTGTGGTGTGCTGGGACGGGTGTGGTGGGCTGGGACGGGCTGTGGTGGGCTGGGACGGGCTGTGGTGGGCTGGGACGGGCTCTGGTGGGCTTGGACAGGCTGTGGTGGGCTGGGACGAGCCGTTGTAAGCTGGGACGGGCCGTGATGGGCCGCGACGGGCCGTGGTGGGCTGGGACGGGCTGTGGTGGGCTGTGGTGGACCGTGGTGGGCTGTGATGGGCTGTGGTAAGCTGGGACGGGATGTGGTAAGCTGGGACGGGCTTTCATGGGCTGGGACGGGTTGTCGTGGGCTGTGGTGGGCTGGGACAGGCTGTGGTGAGCTGGGACGGGCCGTGGTCGGCCGGGACGGGCCGTGGCGGGCTGGGACGAACTGTGGTGGGCTGGGATGAACTGTGGTGGTCTGTGGTGGGCTGGGACGGGCTGTGGTGATCTGGGACGGGCTGTGGTAGGCTGGGACAAACTGTGGCGGGCTGGGACGGGCCGTGGTGGGCCGGGACGGGCCGTGGTGGGCCGGGAAAGGCTGTGTTTTGCTGGGACAGGCTGTGTTTGGCTGGGACAGGCTGTGGTGGGCTGGGACGGGCCGTGGTGGGCCGGGCCGGGCCGTCGTGGGCTGCGACGGGCCGTGGCGGGCTGGGACGGGTTGTGGAGGACTGGGACGAACTGTGGTGGTCTGTGGTGGTCTGTGGTGGACCGTGGTGGGCTGTGATGGGCTGTGGTAAGCTGGGACGGGATGTGGTAAGCTGGGACGGGCTTTCGTGGGCTGGGACGGGTTGTCGTGGGCTGGGACGGGCTGGGACGGGCCGTGGTGAGCTGGGACGGGCCGTGGTCGGCTGGGACAGCCCGTGGCGGGCTGGGACAGGCTGTGGTGAGCTGGGACGGGCCGTGGTGGGCCGGGACGGGCCGTGGTGGGCCGGGACGGGCCGTGGCGGGCTGGGACGAACTGTGGTGGGCTGGGGTGAACTGTGGTGGGCTGTGGTGGCCTGGGACGGGCTGTGGTGATCTGGGACGGGCTGTGGTAGGCTGTGACGGGCCGTGGCGGGCTGGGACGGGCCGTGGCGGGCTGGGACGGGCCGTGGTGGGCTGGGACGGGCCGTGGCGGGCTGGGATGGGTCGTGGTGGGCTGGGACGGGCTGTGGTGGGCTGCGATGGGCTCTGATAAGCTGTAATCGGCTGTGGTGGTCTGGTACGGGTTGTGGTGAGCTGAGATGGGCTGTGGTGGGCTTTGGTGGGCTGGGGTGGGCTCGGACGGGCCGTGGTGGGCTGGGACGGGCTGTGGTGGGCTTCTATGGGCTGGTACTTTATGTGGTGGGCTGGGACGGGCTGTGACGGGCTGTGGTGGTCTGGGATGGGCTGGGACAGGCTGTGGTGGGCCGTGGTAAGCCATGGTGGGCTGTGGTGGTCTGGGACGGGCTGTGGTGTGCCATGGTGGGCTGGGACAGGCTGCGGTGGGCTGGGACAGGCTGGGGTGGGCTGGAACGGGCTGTGGTTGGTTGTGATGGGCTGGGACGGGCTGTGGTGGGTTGGGACGAGCTGTGATGAGCTGAGACGGGCTGTGATGGGCCGGGGTGGGCCGGGACAGGCTCTGGTGGGCTGTGGAGGGCTGGGACGGGCTCTGGTGGGCTGGGACGGACTTGGACGCACTGTGGTGGGCTGGGACGGGCTGGGACGGCCTGTGTAGGGCTGGGAGGGGTGTGGTGGGCTGGGACGGGCTAGAACAGCTATGGTGGGCTGGGACGGGCTGTGGTGGGCTTGGATGGGCTGTGCTGTGCTGGAACGGTCTGGGACGAGTTGTGGTGAGTGTGGTGGGCTGGGACGGGCTGGGACGGACTGTGTTTAGCTGGGACGGGCTGTGGTGGGCTGTGGTGGGCTGGGACAGGCTGTGGTGAGCTGAGACGGGCTGTGGTGGGCTGTGTCGGGCTGGGACGAGCTGTGACGGGGTGGGACGGGCTGTGGTGGTCTGCGCTAGGCTGTAGTGTGCTGTAGTGGCCTGTGATGGGCTGGGTGGGGCTGTGGTGGGCTGGGACGGGCTGTGGTGGGCTGGGACGGGCTGTGGTGGGCTGGGACGGGCTGTGGTGGGCTGGGATAAGCTGTGTTGGGCTGGGACGGGCTGTGTTAGGCTGGGACAGGCTGTGGAGGATTGGGACGGGCTATGGAGAGCTGTGGAGAGCTGGGACGGTCTGTGGTGGGCTGGGACAGGCTGTGGTGGGCTTGGACCTGCTGTGGTGGTCGGGGACGGGTTGTGGTAGGTCCGGGACGGGCTGTCGTGGTCCGGGACGGGCTGTGGTGGGCTGGGAAGGCCTGGGACGGGCTGGGACGAGCTGGGACGGGCTGTGGTGGGCGGGGACGGGCTGTGGTGGGCGGGGATGGGCTGGGACGAGCTGGGACGGGCTGTGGTGGATTGCGGTAGGCTGTGGTGCTCTGTAGTGGTCTGTGGTGTTCTGTAGTGGTCTGTGGTGGGCTGGGACGGGCTGTGGTGGGCTGGGATGGGCTGTCGTGGGCTGGGAAGGGCTGTCGTGGGCTGTGGGGGCCTGGGACATGCTGGGGTGGGCTGGGGTGGGCTGGGACGTGCTGTGACGAGCTGGGACGAGCTGTGACGGGCTGTGGTATGCTGTAGTGGCCTGTGGTGGGCTGGGACGGGCTGTGGTGGGCTGGGACAAACTGTGGTGGGCTGTGGTGGGCTGGGATGAGCTGGGACAGGCTGGGACGGGCTGAGACGGGATGTGGTGGGCTGGGATGGGCTGTGGTGGGCTGGGACGGGCTGTAGTGGGCTGTGGTGGCCTGTGGAGAGCTGGGACGGGCTGTAGTGTGCCGTGGTGGGCTGGGACGGGCCGGGTGGGCTGGGATGGGCTGGGACGGGCTGTGGTGGGCTGGGGCGGGCTGTGGTGGGCTGGGACGGGCTGTGGTGGGCTGGGACAGGCTGGGGTGGGCTGGAACGGGCTGTGGTGGGCTGGGACAGGCTGTGGTGGGATGGGGACGGGCTGTGGTTGGTTGTGGTGGGCTGGGACGGGCTCTGGTGGGCTGGGACGGGCTGTGGTGGGCTGGGTCGAGCTGTGATGAGCTGAGACGGGCTGTGATGGGCCGGGGTGGGCCGGGACAGGCTCTGGTGGGCTGTGGAGGGCTGGGACGGGCTCTGGTGGGCTGGGACGGACTTGGACGCACTGTGGTGGGCTGGGACGGGCTGGGACGGCCTGTGTAGGGCTGGGAGGGGCTGTGGTGGGCTGTGGGGGGCTGGGAAGGGCTGTGGTGGGCTGGGACGGGCTAGAACAGCTATGGTGGGCTGGGACGGGCTGTGGTGGGCTTGGATGGGCTGTGCTGTGCTGGAACGGTCTGGGACGAGTTGTGGTGAGTGTGGTGGGCTGGGACGGGCTGGGACGGACTGTGTTTAGCTGGGACGGGCTGTGGTGGGCCGTGGTGGGCTGGGACAGGCTGTGGTGAGCTGAGACGGGCTGTGGTGGGCTGTGTCGGGCTGGGAAGAGCTGTGACGGGGTGGGACGGGCTGTGGTGGTCTGCGCTAGGCTCTGGTGTGCTGTAGTGGCCTGTGGTGGGCTGGGACGGGCTGTGGTGGGCTGGGACGGGCTGTGGTGGGCTGGGACGGGCTGTGGTGGGCTGGGACGGGCTGTGGTGGGCTGGGATAAGCTGTGTTGGGCTGGGACGGGCTGTGTTAAGCTGGGACAGGCTGTGGAGGATTGGGACGGGCTATGGAGAGCTGTGGAGAGCTGGGACGGTCTGTGGTGGGCTGGGACAGGCTGTGGTGGGCTTGGACCTGCTGTGGTGGTCGGGGACGGGTTGTGGTAGGTCCGGGACGGGCTGTCGTGGTCCGGGACGGGCTGTGGTGGGCTGGGAAGGCCTGGGACGGGCTGGGACGAGCTGGGACGGGCTGTGGTGGGCGGGGACGGGCTGTGGTGGGCGGGGATGGGCTGGGAGGAGCTGGGACGGGCTGTGGTGGATTGCGGTAGGCTGTGGTGCTCTGTAGTGGTCTGTGGTGTTCTGTAGTGGTCTGTGGTGGGCTGGGACGGGCTGTGGTGGGCTGGGCCAGGCTGTGGTGGGCTGGGAAGGGCTGTCGTGGGCTGTGGGGGCCTGGGACATGCTGGGGTGGGCTGTGGTGGCCTGGGACGTGCTGTGACGAGCTGGGACGAGCTGTGACGGGCTGTGGTGTGTTGTAGTGGCCTGTGGTATGCTGTAGTGGCCTGTGGTGGGCTGGGACGGGCTGTGGTGGGCTGGGACAAACTGTGGTGGGCTGTGGTGGGCTGGGATGAGCTGGGACAGGCTGGGACGGGCTGAGACGGGCTGTGGTGGGCTGGGATGGGCTGTGGTGGGCTGGGACGGGCTGTAGTGGGCTGTGGTGGGCTGTGGAGGGCTGGGACGGGCTGTAGTGTGCCGTGGTGGGCTGGGACGGGCCGGGTGGGCTGGGATGGGCTGGGACGGGCTGTGGTGGGCTGGGACGGGCTGGGACGGGCCGTGGTGGTCTGGGACGGGCTGTGGTGGGCTGGGACGGGCTCTGGTGGGCTTGGACAGGCTGTGGTGGGCTGGGACGAGCCGTTGTAAGCTGGGACGGGCCGTGATGGGCCGTGACGGGCTGTGGTGGGTTGTTATGGGCCGTGGTGGGCTGGGACGGGCTGTGGTGGGCTGTGGTGGACCGTGGTGGGCTGTGATGGGCTGTGGTAAGCTGGGACGGGATGTGGTAAGCTGGGACGGGCTTTCATGGGCTGGGACGGGTTGTCGTGGGCTGGGACGGGCTGTGGTGAGCTGGGACGGGCCGTGGTGGGCCGGGACGGGCTGTGGTGGGCCGGGCCGGGCCGTGGCGGGCTGGGACGAACTGTGGTGGGCTGGGATGAACTGTGGTGGGCTGTGGTGGGCTGGGACGGGCTGTGGTGATCTGGGACGGGCTGTGGTAGGCTGGGACAAACTGTGGCGGGCTGTGGTGGGCCGTGGTGGGCCGGGACAGGCTGTGTTTGGCTGGGACAGGCTGTGTTTGGCTGGGACAGGCTGTGGTGGGCTGGGATGGGCCGTGGTGGGCCGGGACGGGCCGTGGTGGGCCGGGACGGGCCGTCGTGGGCTGCGACGGGCCGTGGCGGGTTGGGACGGGTTGTGGAGGACTGGGACGAACTGTGGTGGTCTGTGGTGGTCTGTGGTGGACCGTGGTGGGCTGTGATGGGCTGTGGTAAGCTGGGACGGGATGTGGTAAGCTGGGACGGGCTTTCGTGGGCTGGGACGGGTTGTCGTGGGCTGGGACGGGCTGGGACGGGCCGTGGTGAGCTGGGACGGGCCGTGGTGGGCTGGGACGGGCTGTGGTGAGCTGTGACGGGCCGTGGTGAGCCGGGACGGGCCGTGGTGGGCCGGGACGAGCCGTGGCGGGCTGGGACAAACTGTGGTGGGCTGGGATGAACTGTGGTGGTCTGTGGTGGCCTGGGACGGGCTGTGGTAGGCTGGGACAAACTGTGGCGGGTTGGGACGGGCCGTGGTGGGCTGGGACGGGCTCTGGTGGTATGGACCGGGCTGTGGTGGGCTGGGAAGGGCTGGAATGGGCTGTAGTGGGTTGGGATGGGCTGTGGTGGGCGGGGACGGTCTGTGGTGGGCTGGGACAGGCTGTGGTGGGCTGGGACGGGCTCTGGTGGTCTCAAACCGGCTGTGGTGGGTTGGGAAGGGCTGGAATGGGCTTTGGTGGGTTGGGACAGGCTGTGGTGGGCTGGGACGGGCTGTGGTGGGCTTAGACCTGCTGTGATGGTCAGGGACGGGTTCTGGTAGGTCCGGGACGGGCTGTGGTGGGCTGGGACGGTCTGTGGTGGGCTGTGACGGGCTGTGGTGGGCTGGGACGGGCCGTGGTGGGCTGGGACGGGCCGTGGTGTGCCGGGACGGGCCGTGGTGGGCCGGGACGGGCCGTGGTGGGCCGGGACGGGCTGTGTTTGGCTGGGACAGGCTGTGGTGGGCTGGGACGGGCCGTGGTGGGCCGGGCCGGGCCGTGGTGGGCCAGGCCGGGCCGTGGTGGGCCGGGACGGGCCGTGGCGGGCTGGGACGGGTTGTGGAGGACTGGGACGAACTGTGGTGGTCTGTGGTGGGCTGGGACGGGCTGGGACGAGCTGTGCCGGGCTGGGACGGGCTGTGGTGGGCTGCGGTAGGCTGTGGTGTGCTGTAGTGGTCTGTGATGGGCTGGGACGGGCTGTCGTGGGCTGGGACGGGCTGTCGTGGGCTGTGGGGGCCTGGGACATGCTGTGGTGGGCTGGGAAGGGCTGGGACAAGCTGTGACGGGCTGGGACGAGCTGTGACGGGCTGTGGTGTGCTGTAGTGGCCTGTGGTGTGCTGTAGTGGCCTGTGGTGGGCTGGGACGGGCTGTGGTGGGCTATGGTGGGCTGGGATGAGCTGGGACAGGCTGGGACGGGTTGTGGTGGGCTGTGGTGGGCTGGGACGGGCTGTGGTGCGCTGGGATGGTCTGTATTGGGCTGTGGTGTGCTGTGGAGGGCTGGGACGGGCTGTGATGTGCCGTGGTGGGCTGGGACGGGCCGTGGTGGGCTGGGATGGGCTAGGACGGGCTGTGGTGGGCTGGGACGGGCTGGGACTGGCTGTGGTTGGCTGTGGTGGGCTGGGACGCGCTGTGGTGGGCTGCGACAAGCTGGGACGGGCCGTGGTGGGATGGCACGGGCTGTGGTGGGCTGGGACGGGCTGTGGCGGGCTGGAGCGGGCTGTGGTGGGTTGTGGTGAGCTGGGACGGGCTGGCACGGGCTGTGGTGGGCTGTGGTAAGCTGGGACGGGTTGTGGTGGGCTGGGATGGGCTGGGACTTTCTGTGGTGAGCTGCGACGGTCTGTGGTGGGCTGGAACGGGCTGTGGTGGGCTGGGAAAGGCTGTGGTGTGCCGGGACGGGCCGTGGTGGGCCGGGACGGGGCGTAGTGGGCCGGGACGGGCCGTGGTGGGCCGGGACGGGCCATGGTGGGCTGGGACGGGCCGTGGCGGTTTGGGACGGGTTGTGGCGGGCTGGGACGAACTGTGGTGGTCTGTTGTGGGCTGGGACGAGCTGGGACGGGCTGGGACGAGCTGTGACGGGCTGGGACGAGCTGTGACGGGCTGGGACGGGCTGTGGTGGGCTGCGGTAGGCTGTGGTGTGCTGTAGTGGTCTGTGGTGGGCTGGGACGGGCTGCCGTGGGATGGGACGGGCTGTGGTGGGCTGGGACGGGCTGTCGTGGGCTGTGGGGGCCTGGGACATGCTGTGGTGGGCTGGGAAGGGCTGGGACGAGCTGTGACGGGCTGGGGCGAGCTGTGATGGGCTGGGACGGGCTGCGGTGGGCTGGGACATGCTGGGACGGGCTGTGGTAGGCTGAGACAGGCTGGTACGTGCTGTGGTGAGCGGAGACGGGCTGTGGTGGGCTTGGACGGGCCGTGGTGGGCTAGGACGGACTGGTACTTGATGTGGTGGGCTGGTACGGGCTGTGGTGGGCTGGGACGGGCTGTGGTGGTCTGGGACAAGCTGGGACTGGCTGTTGTGGGCTGGGACGGGCTGTGACGGGCTGTCGTGGGCTGGGATGGGCTGGGATGGTCTGGGACGGGCTGTAGTGGGCTGTGGTGGTTTGTGGTGAGCTGTGGTGGGCTGGGATTGGCTTTGGTGGGCGGGGAGAGATTTTGCTGGGCGGGGACAGGCTGTGGTGGGCGAGGACAGGTTGTGGTGGGCGGAGACGGGCTGTGGTGGGCTGTGGTGGGCTGGGACGGGCTGTGGTGGGCTGTGGTGGGCTGGGACGGGCTGTGGTGGGCTAGGACGGGCTGTGGTGGGTAGGCGCGGGCTGTGGTGGGCTGGGACGGGCTGGGACGGGTTGGCACGGGCTGGGACGGGCTGTGACGGGCTGTGGTGGGCTGGGACGGGCTGTGGTGTGCTGGGACAAGTTGTGGTGGGTTGTGGTGCGCCGTGGTGGGCCGGACAGGGCTGTGGTGGGCTGGGAAGGCCTGGGACAGGCTGGGACGAGCTGTGCTGGGCGGGGACGGGCTCTTCTGGGCGGGGACGGGCTCTGCTGGGCGGGGACGGGCTGTGGTGGGTTGTGGTGAGCTGGGACGGTCTGGGACGGGCTGACACGGGCTGTGGTGGGCTGGGATGGACAGGTATGACCTGTGGTGGGCTTGGACGTGTTGTGGTGGGCTGGGACTGGCTCTGGTTGGCTGGGACGGGCTGTGGTGGGCTGTGGTGGGCTGTGGTGGGCTGGGATGGATAGGTACGACCTGTGGTGGGCTTGGACGGGTTGTGGTGGGCTGGGACGGGCTGTGGTGGGCTGTGGTGGGCTGGGATGGACAGGCACGAGCTGTGGTGGGCTTGGACGGGCTGTGGTGGGCTGGGACTGGCTATGGTGGGCTGTGGTGGGCTGGGACGGGCTGTGGTTCGCTGGGACAGGCCGTGGTGGCTGGGACGGGCCGTGGTGAATTGGGACGGGCTGTGGTGGGCTGGGACGGGCTGTGGTGGGCTGGGACGGGCTGTGGTGGGCTGGGACAGGCCGTGGTGAACTGGGACGGGCCGTGGTGGGCTGCAGTGGTCCGTGGTGGGCTGGGAAGGGCCGTGGTGAACTGTGATGGGCTGTGGTGGGCCGTGGTGGCCTGGCACGGGCTGTGGTCAGCCGTGGTGGGCTGGCACGGGCTGTGGTGGGCTGGGACGAGCTGTGGTGGGCTGGGACAGGCTGTGATGTGCTGGGACGGGCTGTGACGGGCTGCGCTGGGCTGGGAAGGGCTGCGCTGGGCTGGGACGGGCTGCGGTGGGCTGGGACGGGCTGCGGTGGGCTGGGACGGGCTGCGGTGGGCTGGGACGGGCGGCGGTGGGCTGAGACAGGCTGGTACGTGCTGTGGTGAGCAGAGACGGGCCGTGGTGGGCTGGGACAAGCCGTGGTGGGCTAGGACGGACTGGTACTTGATGTGGTGGGCTGGGACGGGCTGTGGTGGGCTGGGACGGGCTGTGGTGGGCTGGGACGGGCTGGGACTGGCTGTTGTGGGCTGGGACGGGCTGCGGTGGGCTGGGACGGGCTGTGACGGGCTGTCGTGGGCTGGGATGGGCTGGGATGGTCTGGGACGGGCTGTGGTGGGCTGTGGTGGTTTGTGGTGAGCTGTGGTGGGCTGGGATGGGCTGTGGTGGGCGGGGAGAGATTTTGCTGGGCGGGGACAGGCTGTGGTGGGCGAGGACAGTTTGTGGTGGGCGGAGACGGGCTGGGACGGGCTGTGGTGGGCTGTGGTGGGCTGGGACGGGCTGTGGTGTGCTGGGACGAGCTGTGGTGTGCTGGGACGGGCTGTGGTGGGCTGGCACGGGCTGCGCTGGGCTGGGACGGGCTGCGCTGGGCTGGGACGGGCTGTGGTGGGCTGGGACGGGCTGTGGTGGGCTAGGACGGGCTGCGGTGGGCGGCAACGGGCTGTGGTAGGCTGAGACAGGCTGGTACGTGCTGTGGTGAGTGGAGACAGGCCGTGGTGCGCTGGGACGGGCCGTGGTGGTCTGGGACTGGCCGTGGTGCGCTGGGACGGACTGGTACTTGATGTGGTGGACTGGTACGGGCTGTGGTGGGCTAGGACGGGCTGTGGTGGTCTGGGACAAGCTGGGACTGGCTGTGGTGGGCTGTGACGGGCTGTCGTGGGCTGGGATGGGCTGGGACAGGCTGTGGTGGGCTGTGGTGGGCTGGGACAAGCTGTGACTGGCTGCGGTGGGCTGGGACGGGCTGTGGTAGGCTGGGACGGGTTGTGGTGGGCTGGGACGGGCTGTGGTGGGTTGTGGTGGTCTGGGACGGGTTGTGGTGGGCTGGGACGGGCTGTGGTGGGCTGGGACGGGTTGTGGTGGGCTGGGATGGGCTGTGATAAGCTGTAACCGGCTGTGGTGGGCCGTGGTGGTCTGGGACGGGCCGTGGTGGGCTGGGACGGGCTGTGGTGGGCTGGGACAGGCCGTGGTGGGCTGGGACGGGCCGTGGTGGGCTGGGACGGGTTGGGATAGGCTGCGGTGGGCCGTGGTGTGCTGTGGTGGGCTGTGGTGGGCTGGGATAGGCTGTGGTGAGCTGAGACGGGCTCTGGAGGTCTGTGGTGGGCTAGGACGGGCTGTGGTGGGCTGGGACGGGCTGTGGTGGGCTGTGGTGGCCTTTCGTAGGCCGTGGTGGGCTGGGACGGGCTGTGGTGGGCTGGGACGGGCTGCGGTGGGTTGTGGAGAGCTGGGACGGGCTGTGACGGGCTGTGGTGGGCTGCGACGGGCTGTGGTCGGCTGGGACAGGCTTGGACGAGCTGGGACAGGCTGGGACAGGCTGTGGTGGGCTGACACGGGCTGGGAGGGGCTGGGACGGGCTGTGGTGGGCTGGGACGGTCTGTGGTGGGCTGTGGTAAGCTGGGACGGGCTGTGGTGGGCTGACACGGGCTGTGGTGGGCTGGGACGGGCTGTGGTGGGCCGGGACGGGCTGTGGTGGGCTGTGGTGGGCTGGGACGAGTTGTAGTGGGCCGGGACGGGCTGTGGTGGGCTGTGGTAAGCTGGGACGGGCTGTGGTGTGCTGGGATTGTCTGTGGGGGGCTGGGAGGGGCTGTGGTGGGCTGGGACGGGCTGTGGTGTGCTGGGACGGGCTGTGGTGTGCTGGGACGAGCTATGGTGTGCAGGGACAGGCTGGGACGGGCTGGGACGGGCTGGCACGCGCTGGGACGGGCTGTGGTGGGCTGGGACTCGGTGTGGTGGAATGGGACGGGCTGGGACAGGCTGTGGTGGGCTGGGACAGGCTGTGGTTGGCTGGGACGGGCTGTGACGGGCTGTGGTGAGCTGGGACGGGCTGTGGTGGGCTGTGGTGAGCTGGGACCGGCTGTGGTGGGCTGGGACGGGCTGTGGTGGGCGGGGACGGGCTGTGGTGGGCGGGGACGGGCTGTGGTGGGCGGGGACGGGCTGTGGTTGGCGGGGACGGGCTGTGGTGGGCTAGGCCGGGCTGGGACGGGCTGGGACGGGCTATGGTGGGTTGTGGTGAGCTGGGACGGGCTATGGTGGGCTGGGACAAGCTGTGGTGGGCTGGGACGAGCTGGGACGTGCTGTGATGGGCTGTGATGGGCTGGGACAGGCTGGGATGCACTGTGGTGGGCTGTGGTGGGCTGTGGTGGGCTGTGGTCGGCGGGGACGTGCTGTGGTGGGCAGGGACGTGCTGTGGTGGGCTTGGACGGGCTGTGGTGGGCTGGGACGGGCTGTGGTCAGCCGTGGTGGGCTGGGACGGGCCGTTGTGGCTCCGGACGGGCTGTGGTGGGCTGTGGTGGGCTGTGGCGGTCTTTGTTGGGCTAGGACGGGCTGGGAAGGATTGGGACGGTCTGGGACGTGCTGTGGTGGGCTGTGGTGGGCTGTGGCTGGCTGGGGTGGGCTGGGATGGGCTGCGGTGGGCTGTGGCTGGCTGGGACAGGCTGTGATGTGCTGGGACAAGCTGTGGTGGGCTGGGACGGTCTGTGGTGGTCTGGGATGGGCTGTGGTGGGCTGGGACAGGCCGTGGTGAACTGGGACGGGCCGTGGTGGGCTGCGGTGGTCCGTGGTGGGCTGGGAAGGGCCGTGGTGAACTGTGATGGGCTGTGGTGGGCCGTGGTGGCCTGGCACGGGCTGTGGTCAGCCGTGGTGGGCTGGCACGGGCTGTGGTGGGCTGGGACGAGCTGTGGTGGGCTGGGACAGGCTGTGATGTGCTGGGACGGGCTGTGGTGGGCCGTGGTGGGCCGGGACCGGCCGTGGTGGGCTGGGACGGGCTCTGGTGGGCTGTGGTGGGCTGGCAGCGGGTGTAGTGGGCTGGGACAGGCTGTGGTCAGCCGTGGTGGGCTGGGACGGGCCGTGGTGGCTCGGGGCGGGCTCTGGTGGGCCGGGACGGGCTCTGGTGGGCTGTGGTGGGCTGTGGTGGGCTGTGGTGGGCTGTGCCGGGCTGTGGTGGGCTAGGACGGGCTGGGAAGGGCTGGGACAGGCTGGGACGGTCTGTGGTGGGCCTTGCCGGGCTGTGGTGGGCTGTGCCGAGCTGGGACGGGCTAGGACGGGCTGGGACGGGCTGTGCCAGGCTGTGGTGGGCTGTGACGGGCTGTTGTGGGCCGGGACGGGCTGTGGTGGGCCGGGACGGCCTGTGGTGGGCTGGGACGAGTTGTGGTGGGCCGGGACGGGCTGTGGTGGGCTGTGGTGGGTTATGGTGAGCTTAGACGGGCTGTGGTGGGTTGGGACGGTCTGTGGTGGGTTGTGGTGGGCTGGGACGGGCTGTTGTGGTCAGGGACGGGCTGTGGTGGGCTGTGACAGGCTGTGGTGGGCTGGGTCGGGCTGTGGCAGGCTGGGATGGGCTTTGGCGGGCCGGGACAGTCTGTAGCGGGCTGTGGCGGGCCGTCGTTGGCCGTGGTGGGCCGTAGTGGGCCGTGGTGAGCCGTGGTGGGCTGTGGTAGGCTGGGACGGGCTGTGGTGACCTGGGACGGGCTGTGGTGGACTGTGGAGGGCTGGGACGGGCTGTGGAGGGCTGGGACGGGCTGTGGTGGGCTCGACGGGCTGTGGTTGGCTGGGACCGTCTGTTTTGGGCTGGGATGGCCTGCGGTGGCCTGTGGTGGGCTGTGGTGGGCTGTGGTGGGCTGGGACGGGCTGTGGTGGGTTGGGACGGGCTGGGACGGGCAGTGGTGGGCTGGGACGGGCAGTGGTGGGCTGTGAGAGGCTGTGGTGGGCTGGGACGGGCTGTGGTGGGCTGTGATGGGCTGTGGTGGGCTGTGGTGTGCTGGGATGGGCTGTGGTGGGCCGGGACGGGCCGTGGTGGGCTGTGGTGTGCCGTGTTTATCTGGGACGAGCTGTGGTGGGCCATGGCGGGCCGTGGTGGGCTGGGACGGGCCGTGGTTTGCCGTGGTGGGCTGAAACAGGCTGTGGTGACCTGTGGTGAGCTGTGGTGACCGGTGGTGGGCTGTGGTGACCGGTGGTGGGCTTTGGTGACCTGTGGTGGGCTGTGGTGGGCTGGGACGGGTTGCGGTGGGCTGGGACGGGTTGCGGTGGGCTAGGACGGGCTGCGGTGGGCTGGGACGGGCTGCGGTGGGCTGGGATAAGCTGTGTTGGGCTGCGACGGGCTGTGGTAGGCTGGGATGAGCTGTGGAGGGTTGGGACGGGCTGTGGAGGGTTGTGGAGGGCTGTGCTGGGCTTGGACAGGCTGTGGTGGGCTGAGATGGGCCGTGGTGGTCCGTGATGGGCTGGGACGGGCCGTGGTGGGCTGGGACGGGCCGTGGTGGGCTGTGATGGGCCGTGGTGGGCTGGGACGGGCCGTGGTGGGCTGGGACGGGCCGTGGTGGGCTGGGACAGGTTGGGATAGGCTGCGGTGGGCCGTGGTGGGCTGGGATAGGCTGTTGTGAGCTGAGACGGGCTCTGGAGGTCTGTGGTGGGCTAGGACGGCTTGTGGTGGGCTGGGACGGGCTGTGGTGGGCTGTGGTGGGCTGTGATGGGCTGTGGTGGGCTGTGGTGTGCTGGGACGGGCTGTGGTGGGCCGGGACAGGCCGTGTTGGGCTGTGGTGCGCCGTGTTTATCTGGGACGAGCTGTGGTGGGCCATGGCGGGCCGTGGTGGGCTGGGACGGGCCGTGGTTTGCCGTGGTGGGCTGAAACAGGCTGTGGTGACCTGTGGTGGGCTGTGGTGACCGGTGGTGGGCTGTGGTGACCTGTGGTGGGCTGTGGTAGGCTGGGACGGGTTGCGGTGGGCTGGGACGGGTTTCGGTGGGCTGGGATAAGCTGTGTTGGGCTGCGACGGGCTGTGGTAGGCTGGGATGAGCTGTGGAGGGTTGGGACGGGCTGTGGAGGGTTGTGGAGGGCTGTGCTGGGCTTGGACAGGCTGTGGTGGGCTGAGATGGGCCGTGGTGGTCCGTGGTGGGCTGGGACGGGCCGTGCTGGGCTAGGACGGGCTGTGGTGAACTGTGTTGGGCTGTGATGGGCCGTGGTGGGCTGGGACGGGCCGTGGTGGGCTGGGGTGGGCCGTGGTGGGCTGGGACGGGCCGTGGTGGGCTGGGACAGGCCGTGGTGGGCTGTGGTGGACTGGGAAGGGCCGTGGTGGGCCGTGGTGTGCTCTGGTGGGCCATGGTGGACCGTGGTTGGCCGTGGTGGGCCGGGACAGGCCGTGGTTAGCCGTGCTGGGCTGAAACAGGCTGGGACGGGCTCTGGTGGGCTGGGACGGGCTCTGGTGGGCTGGGACGGGCCGTGGTGGGCTGGGACGGGCTGTGGTGGGCTGTGGTGGGCTGGGACGGGCTGTGGTCGTCTGGGACGGGTTGTGGTGAGCTGAGACGGGCCGTGGTGGGCTGAGACGGGCCGTGGTGGGCTGGGACGGGCCGTGGTGGGCTGGGACGGGCCGGTACTTGCTGTGGTGGGCTGTTACGGGCTGTGGTGTGCTGTGAGAGGCTGTGGTGGTCTGGGACGAGCTGGGACGGGTTGTGGTGGGCTGGGACGGGCTGTGGTGGGCTGGGACGGGCTGTGGTGGGCTGGGACGGGCTGTGGTGGGCCGTAGTGGGCTGTGGTGGGCTGGGACGGGCTGTGGTGGTCTGTGACAAGCTCTTGTGGGCTGTGGTGGGCTGGGACGAGCTGTGGTGGGCTCTGGTGGGCTGGGACGGACTGTCGTGGGCTGGGATGGGCTGTCGTGGGCTGGGACAGGCTAGGACGGGCCGTGGTGGGCTGGGACGGTCAGTGGTGGGCTGGGACGGGCCGTGGTGGGCTGGGACGGTCTGTGGTGGGCTGTGGTAAGCTGGGACGGGCTGTGGTGGGCTGGGACGGGCCGTGGTGGGCTGTGGTGCGCCGTGTTTATCTGGGACGAGCTGTGGTGGGCCATGGCGGGCCTTGGTGGGCTGGGACGGGCCGTGGTTTGCCGTGGTGGGCTGAAACAGGCTGTGGTGACCTGTGTTGGGCTGTGGTGACCGGTGGTGGGCTGTGGTGGGCTGGGACGGGTTTCGGTGGGCTAGGACGGGCTGCGGTGGGCTGGGACGGGCTGCGGTGGGCTGGGATAAGCTGTGTTGGGCTGCGACGGGCTGTGGTAGGCTGGGATGAGCTGTGGAGGGTTGGGACGGGCTGTGGAGGGTTGTGGAGGGCTGTGCTGGGCTTGGACAGGCTGTGGTGGGCTGAGATGGGCCGTGGTGGTCCGTGGTGGGCTGGGACGGGCCGTGCTGGGCTAGGACGGGCTGTGGTGAACTGTGGTGGGCTGTGATGGGCCGTGGTGGGCTGGGACGGGCCGTGGTGGGTTGCGACGGGCCGTGGTGGGCTGGGGTGGGCCGTGGTGGGCTGGGACAGGCCGTGGTGGTCTGGGACAGGCTGTGGTGGGCTGTGGTGGACTGGGAAGGGCCGTGGTGGGCCGTGGTGTGCTCTGGTGGGCCATGGTGGACCGTGGTTGGCCGTGGTGGGCCGGGACAGGCCGTGGTTAGCCGTGCTGGGCTGAAACAGGCTGGGACGGGCTCTGGTGGGCTGGGACGGGCTCTGGTGGGCTGGGACGGGCCGTGGTGGGCTGGGACGGGCTGTGATGGGCTGTGGTGGGCTGGGACGGGCTGTGGTCGTCTGGGACGGGTTGTGGTGAGCTGAGACGGGCCGTGGTGGGCTGAGACGGGCTGTGGTGGGCTGGGACGGGCCGGTACTTGCTGTGGTGGGCTGTTACGGGCTGTGGTGTGCTGTGAGAGGCTGTGGTGGTCTGGGACGAGCTGGGACGGGTTGTGGTGGGCTGGGACGGGCTGTGGTGGGCTGGGACGGGCTGTGGTGGGCTGGGACGGGCTGTGGTGGGCCGTAGTGGGCTGTGGTGGGCTGGGACGGGCTGTGGTGGTCTGTGACAAGCTCTTGTGGGCTGTGGTGGGCTGGGACGAGCTGTGGTGGGCTCTGGTGGGCTGGGACGGACTGTCGTGGGCTGGGATGGGCTGTCGTGGGCTGGGACAGGCTAGGACGGGCCGTGGTGGGCTGGGACGGTCAGTGGTGGGCTGGGACGGGCCGTGGTGGGCTGGGACGGTCTGTGGTGGGCTGTGGTAAGCTGGGACGGGCTGTGGTGGGCTGGGACGGGCCGTGGTGGGCTGTGGTGCGCCGTGTTTATCTGGGACGAGCTGTGGTGGGCCATGGCGGGCTTTGGTGGGCTGGGACGGGCCGTGGTTTGCCGTGGTGGGCTGAAACAGGCTGTGGTGACCTGTGTTGGGCTGTGGTGACCGGTGGTGGGCTGTGGTGGGCTGGGACGGGTTTCGGTGGGCTAGGACGGGCTGCGGTGGGCTGGGACGGGCTGCGGTGGGCTGGGATAAGCTGTGTTGGGCTGCGACGGGCTGTGGTAGGCTGGGATGAGCTGTGGAGGGTTGGGACGGGCTGTGGAGGGTTGTGGAGGGCTGTGCTGGGCTTGGACAGGCTGTGGTGGGCTGAGATGGGCCGTGGTGGTCCGTGGTGGGCTGGGACGGGCCGTGCTGGGCTAGGACGGGCTGTGGTGAACTGTGGTGGGCTGTGATGGGCCGTGGTGGGCTGGGACGGGCCGTGGTGGGTTGCGACGGGCCGTGGTGGGCTGGGGTGGGCCGTGGTGGGCTGGGACAGGCCGTGGTGGTCTGGGACAGGCTGTGGTGGGCTGTGGTGGACTGGGAAGGGCCGTGGTGGGCCGTGGTGTGCTCTGGTGGGCCATGGTGGACCGTGGTTGGCCGTGGTGGGCCGGGACAGGCCGTGGTTAGCCGTGCTGGGCTGAAACAGGCTGGGACGGGCTCTGGTGGGCTGGGACGGGCTCTGGTGGGCTGGGACGGGCCGTGGTGGGCTGGGACGGGCTGTGATGGGCTGTGGTGGGCTGGGACGGGCTGTGGTCGTCTGGGACGGGTTGTGGTGAGCTGAGACGGGCCGTGGTGGGCTGAGACGGGCCGTGGTGGGCTGGGACGGGCCGGTACTTGCTGTGGTGGGCTGTTACGGGCTGTGGTGTGCTGTGAGAGGCTGTGGTGGTCTGGGACGAGCTGGGACGGGTTGTGGTGGGCTGGGACGGGCTGTGGTGGGCTGGGACGGGCTGTGGTGGGCTGGGACGGGCTGTGGTGGGCCGTAGTGGGCTGTGGTGGGCTGGGACGGGCTGTGGTGGTCTGTGACAAGCTCTGGTGGGCTCTGGTGGGCTGGGACGGACTGTCGTGGGCTGGGATGGGCTGTCGTGGGCTGGGACAGGCTAGGACGGGCCGTGGTGGGCTGGGACGGTCAGTGGTGGGCTGGGACGGGCCGTGGTGGGCTGGGACGGTCTGTGGTGGGCTGTGGTAAGCTGGGACGGGCTGTGGTGGGCTGGGACGGGCCGTGGTGGGCTGTGGTGCGCCGTGTTTATCTGGGACGAGCTGTGGTGGGCCATGGCGGGCCTTGGTGGGCTGGGACGGGCCGTGGTTTGCCGTGGTGGGCTGAAACAGGCTGTGGTGACCTGTGTTGGGCTGTGGTGACCGGTGGTGGGCTGTGGTGGGCTGGGACGGGTTTCGGTGGGCTAGGACGGGCTGCGGTGGGCTGGGACGGGCTGCGGTGGGCTGGGATAAGCTGTGTTGGGCTGCGACGGGCTGTGGTAGGCTGGGATGAGCTGTGGAGGGTTGGGACGGGCTGTGGAGGGTTGTGGAGGGCTGTGCTGGGCTTGGACAGGCTGTGGTGGGCTGAGATGGGCCGTGGTGGTCCGTGGTGGGCTGGGACGGGCCGTGCTGGGCTAGGACGGGCTGTGGTGAACTGTGGTGGGCTGTGATGGGCCGTGGTGGGCTGGGACGGGCCGTGGTGGGTTGCGACGGGCCGTGGTGGGCTGGGGTGGGCCGTGGTGGGCTGGGACAGGCCGTGGTGGTCTGGGACAGGCTGTGGTGGGCTGTGGTGGACTGGGAAGGGCCGTGGTGGGCCGTGGTGTGCTCTGGTGGGCCATGGTGGACCGTGGTTGGCCGTGGTGGGCCGGGACAGGCCGTGGTTAGCCGTGCTGGGCTGAAACAGGCTGGGACGGGCTCTGGTGGGCTGGGACGGGATGTGGTGGGCTGGGACGGGCCGTGGTGGGCTGGGACGGGCTGTGGTGGGCTGTGGTGGGCTGGGACGGGCTGTGGTCGTCTGGGACGGGTTGTGGTGAGCTGAGACGGGCCGTGGTGGGCTGAGACGGGCTGGTACTTGCTTTGGTGGGCTGGGACGGGCTGTTGTGAGCTGTGGTGGGCTGGGACGGGCTGTGGTGGGCTGGGACAAGCTGTGGTGGGCTCTGGTGGGCTGGGACGAGCTGTGCTGGGCTCTGGTGGGCTCTGGTGGGCTGGGACGGGCTGTGGTGGGCTGGGACGGGCTGTCGTGGGCTGGGACGGGCTGTCGTGGGCTGGGACGGGCTGGGACGGGCCGTGGTGGGCTGGGACGGGCCGTGGTGGGCTGGGACGGGTTGGGATAGGCTGCGGTGGGCCGTGGTGTGCTGTGGTGGGCCGTGGTGGGCTGGGATAGGCTGTGGTGAGCTGAGACGGGCTCTGGAGGTCTGTGGTGGGCTAGGACAGCTTAGTGGTGGGCTGGGACGGGCTGTGGTGGGCTGTGGTGGGCTTTCGTGGGCCGTGGTGGGCTGGGACGGGCTGCGGTGTGTTGTGGAGAGCTGGGACGGGCTGTGACGGGCTGTGGTGGGCCGGGCCGGGCCGTGGTGGGCTGTGGTGCGCCGTGTTTATCTGGGACGAGCTGTGGTGGGCCGTGGTGGGCTGAGACGGGCCGTGGTTTGCCGTGGTGGGCTGAAACAGGCTGTGGTGACCTGTGGTGGGCTGTGGTGACCGGTGGTGGGCTGTGGTGACCTGTGGTGGGCTGTGGTGGGCTGGGACGGGTTGCGGTGGGCTGGGATAAGCTGTGTTGGGCTGCGACGGGCTGTGGTAGGCTGGGATGAGCTGTGGAGGGTTGGGACGGGCTGTGGAGGGTTGTGGAGGGCTGTGCTGGGCTTGGACAGGCTGTGGTGGGCTGAGATGGGCCGTGGTGGTCCGTGGTGGGCTGGGACGGGCCGTGCTGGGCTAGGACGGGCTGTGGTGAACTGTGTTGGGCTGTGATGGGCCGTGGTGGGCTGGGACGGGCCGTGGTGGGCTGGGACAGGCTGTGGTGGGCTGTGGTTGACTGGGAAGGGCCGTGGTGGGCCGTGGTGTGCTCTGGTGGGCCATGGTTGACCGTGGTTGGCCGTGGTGGGCTGGCACAGGCCGTGGTTAGCCGTGCTGGGCTGAAACAGGCTGGGACGGGCTCTGGTGGGCTGGGACGGGCTCTGGTGGGCTGGGACGGGCTGTGGTGGGCTGTGGTGGGCTGGGACGGGCTGTGGTCGTCTGGGACGGGCCGTGGTGGGCTGGGACGGGCTGGTACTTGCTGTGGTGGGCTGTTACGGGCTCTGGTGTGCTGTGAGAGGCTGTGGTGGTCTGGGACGGGCTGTGGTGGGCTGGGACGGGCTGTGGTGGGCTGGGACGGGCTGTGGTGGGCCGTAGTGGGCTGTGGTGGGCTTGGACAGGCTGTGGTGGTCTGTGACAAGCTCTTCTGGGCTGTGGTGGGCTGGGACGAGCTGTGGTGGGCTCTGGTGGGCTCTGGTGGGCTGGGACGGACTGTCGTGGGCTGGGACGAGCTGCCGTGGGCTGGGACGGGCTGTGGTGGGCCGTAGTGGGCTGTGGTGGGCTGGGACGGGCTGTGGTGGTCTCTGACAAGCTCTTGTGGGCTGTGGTGGGCTGGGACGAGCTGTGGTGGGCTCTGGTGGGCTCTGGTGGGCTGGGACGGGCTGTCGTGGGCTGGGACGGGCTGTCGTGGGCTGGGACGGGCCGTGGTGGTCTGGGACGGGTTGGGATAGGCTGCGGTGGGCTGGGACGGGCTGTGGTGTGTTGTGGTGAGCTGAGACGGGCTGTGGTGAAATTGGACGGGCTGTGGTGGGCTGTGGTGTACTGGGAAGGGCTCTGGTGGTCTGGAATGGGCTGTGGTGGGCTGGGACGGGCCGTGGCGGGCTGCGGTGGGCTGGGACGGGCTGTGGTGGGCTGGGACAGGCTCTGGTGGGCCGGGACAGACTCTGGTGCGCTGTGGTGGGCTGTGGTGGGCTATGGTGCGCTGTGGTGGGTTGTGGTGAGCTAGAACGGGTTGTGGTGGGCTGGGACGGGCTATAGTGGGCTGGGACGGGATTGTGGTGGGCTGGGACGGGCTCTGATGGTCTGCGGCGGCCGTGGTGGGCTGGGACGGGCTGTGGTGGGCTGGGACGGGCTGGGAAGGGCTGTGGTGGGTTGTGGTGAGCTGGGACGACCTCTGGTGGGCTGGGACGGGCTGTGACGGGCTGTGGTGGGCTGGGACGGGCTGTGGTGGGCTGGGACGGGCTGGGAAGGGCTTTGGTGGGTTGTGGTGAGCTGGGACGACCTCTGGTGGGCTGGGACGGGCTGTGACGGGCTGTGGTGGGCTGTGGTAAGCTGGGACGGGCTCAGGTGGGTTGGGACGGGCTGTGGTGCGCTGTGGTTGGCTGGGACGGGCTGTGGTGGGCGGGGACGGGCTTTGGTGGGTTAGTGGTGGGCTGGGACGACCTCTTGTGGTCTGGGACGGGCTGTGGTGGGCTGTGGTGAGCTGGGACGGGCTCTGGTGGGTTGGCACGGGGCGTGGTGGGCTGTGGTGGGCTGGGACGGGCTGTGGTGGGCTGGGACGGGCTCTGGTGGTCTGGGACATACTGTGGTGGGCTGGGACGGGCTGGGACGGGCTGTGGTGCTCTGTGGTGGGCTGGGACGTGCCGTGGTGGACCGTGGTGGGCTTGGATGGGCCGTGGTGGGCTTGGATGGGCCGTGGTGGGCTGTGGTCTGCCGTGGTGGGCTGTGGTCGGCCGTGGTGGGCTGTGGTGGGCTGTGGTCTGTTGTGGTGGGTTGGGACGGGCTGTGGTGGGCTGAGATGGGATGTGGTGGTCTGGGACAGGCTGTAATGGGCTGGGATGGGCTGTGGTGCGCCTTGGTGGGCTGTGTTGGGCCCGGATGGGCCGTGGTGGGCTGTGGTGGGCCGTGGTGGGCTGGGACGGGCTGTGGTGGGCTGGGACGGGCCGTGGTTGGCTGGGACGGGCTGTGGTGGGCTGTGGTGTGATGGGACAGGCTGTGGTGGGCTGGGATCGGCTGGGATAGGCTGTGGTTGGTTATGGTGGGCTGGGAAGAGCTGTGGAGGTCTGGGACAAGCTGTGGTGGGCTGTGGTGGGCTGGGACGGGCTGTGGTGGGCTGGGACGGGCTGTAGTGGGCTGGGGCGGGCTGTGGTGGGCTTCACGGGCTGTGGTGGTCTGTGGTGGCCTGGGACGTGCTGTGGTGGGCTGGGACGGGCTGTGGTGGGCTGTGGTGGGTTCTGAAGGGCTGTGGTGGGCTGTGGTGGGTTGGGACACGCTGTGGTGGATAGGGACGGGCTGTGGTGGGCTGTGGTGTGTTGTGACGGGTTGGCACGGGCTGGGATGGGCTGCGGTGGGCTGGGATGGGCTGCGGTGGGCTGTGGTGACCTGTGGTGGGCTGGGACGGGCTGTAGTGGGCTGGGACGGGCAGTGGTGGGCTGGGACGGGCTGTGGTGGGCTGGGACGGGCTGTGGTGGGCTGGGACGGTCTGTGGTGGGCTGTGGTAAGCTGGGACGGGCTGTGGTGGGCTGTGATGGGCTGTGGTGGGCTGTGGTGTGCTGGGACGGGCTGTGGTGGGCCGGGACGGGCCGTGGTGGGCTGTGGTGTGCCGTGTTTATCTGGGACGAGCTGTGGTGGGCCATGGCGGGCCGTGGTGGGCTGGGACGGGCCGTGGTTTGCCGTGGTGGGCTGAAACAGGCTGTGGTGACCTGTGGTGGGCTGTGGTGACCTGTGGTGGGCTGTGGTGACCGGTGGTGGGCTGTGGTGGGCTGGGACGGGTTGCGGTGGGCTGGGACGGGTTTCGGTGGGCTAGGACGGGCTGCGGTGGGCTGGGATAAGCTGTGTTGGGCTGCGACGGGCTGTGGTAGGCTGGGATGAGCTGTGGAGGGTTGGGACGGGCTGTGGAGGGTTGTGGAGGGCTGTGCTGGGCTTGGACAGGCTGTGGTGGGCTGAGATGGGCCGTGGTGGTCCGTGGTGGGCTGGGACAGGCCGTGCTGGGCTAGGACGGGCTGTGGTGAACTGTGGTGGGCTGTGATGGGCCGTGGTGGGCTGGGACGGGCCGTGGTGGGCTGGGACGGGCCGTGGTGGGCTGGGGTGGGCCGTGGTGGGCTGGGACGGGCCGTGGTGGGCTGGGACAGGCTGTGGTGGGCTGTGGTGGACTGGGAAGGGCCGTGGTGGGCCGTGGTGTGCTCTGGTGGGCCATGGTGGACCGTGGTGGGCCGGGACAGGCCGTGGTTAGCCGTGGTGGTCTGAAACAGGCTGGGACGGGCTCTGGTGGGCTGGGACAGGCTCTGGTGGGCTGGGACGGGCTGTGGTCGGCTGAGACGGGCTGGTACTTGCTGTGGTGGGCTGTTACGGGCTGTGGTGTGCTGTGAGAGGCTGTGGTGGTCTGGGACGAGCTGGAACGGGCTGTGGTGAGCTGGGACGGGCTGTGGTGGGCTGGGACGGGCTGTGGTGGGCTGGGACGGGCTGTGGTGGGCCGTAGTGGGCTGTGGTGGGCTGGGATAAGCTGTGGTGAACTGTGGTGGGCTGTGATGGGCCGTGGTGGGCTGGGACGGGCCGTGGTGGGCTGGGACGGGCCGTGGTGGGCTGGGGTGGGCCGTGGTGGGCTGGGACGGGCCGTGGTGGGCTGGGACAGGCCGTGGTGGGCTGTGGTGGACTGGGAAGGGCCGTGGTGGGCCGTGGTGTGCTCTGGTGGGCTGGGACGGGATGTGGTGGGCTGGGACGGGCCGTGGTGGGCTGGGACGGGCCGTGGTGGGCTGTGGTGGGCTGGGACGGGCTGTGGTCGTCTGGGACGGGTTGTGGTGAGCTGAGACGGGCCGTGGTGGGCTGAGACGGGCCGTGGTGGGCTGAGACGGGCCGTGGTGGGCTGGGACGGGCTGGTACTTGCTGTGGTGGGCTGTTACGGGCTGTGGTGTGCTGTGAGAGGCTGTGGTGGGCTGGGACGAGCTGGGACGGGCTGTGGTCGTCTGGGACGGGTTGTGGTGGGCTGAGACGGGCCGTGGTGGGCCGTAGTGGGCTGTGGTGGGCTGGGACGGGCTGTGGTGGTCTGTGACAAGCTCTTGTGGGCTGTGGTGGGCTGGGACGAGCTGTGGTGGGCTCTGGTGGGCTCTGGTGGGCTGGGACGGACTGTCGTGGGCTGGGACGGGCTGTCGTGGGCTGGGACGGGCTGGGACGGGCCGTGGTGGGCTGGGACGGGCCGTGGTGGGCTGGGACGGGTTGGGATAGGCTGCGGTGTGCTGGGACGGGCTGTGGTGGGTTGTGGTGAACTGAGACGGGCTGTGGTGAAATTGGACGGGCTGTGGTGGGCTGTGGTGTGCTGGGACATGCTGTGGTGAACTGGGAAGGGCTCTGGTGGTCTGGAATGGGCTGTGGTGGGCTGGGACGGGCCGTGGCGGGCTGCGGTGGGCTGGGACGGGCTGTGGTGGGCTGGGACAGGCTCTGGTGCGCTGTGGTGGGTTGTGGTGAGCTAGAACGGGTTGTGGTGGGCTGGGACGGGCTATAGTGGGCTGGGACGGGCTCTGATGGTCTGCGGCGGCCGTGGTGGGCTGGGACGGGCTGTGGTGGGCTGGGACGGGCTGGGAAGGGCTGTGGTGTGTTGTGGTGAGCTGGGACGACCTCTGGTGGGCTGGGACGGGCTGTGACGGGCTGTGGTGGGCTGGGACGGGCTCTGGTGGGTTGGCACGGGGCGTGGTGGGCTGTGGTGGGCTGGGACGGGCTGTGGTGGGCTGGGACGGGCTCTGGTGGTCTGGGACAGACTCTGGTGCGCTGTGGTGGGCTATGGTGCGCTGTGGTGGGTTGTGGTGAGCTAGAACGGGTTGTGGTGGGCTGGGACGGGCTATAGTGGGCTGGGACGGGATTGTGGTGGGCTGGGACGGGCTCTGATGGTCTGCGGCGGCCGTGGTGGGCTGGGACGGGCTGTGGTGGGCTGGGACGGGCTGGGAAGGGCTGTGGTGGGTTGTGGTGAGCTGGGACGACCTCTGGTGGGCTGGGACGGGCTGTGACGGGCTGTGGTGGGCTGTGGTAAGCTGGGACGGGCTCAGGTGGGTTGGGGCAGGCTGTGGTGCGCTGTGGTTGGCTGGGACGGGCTGTGGTGGGCGGGGACGGGCTTTGGTGGGTTAGTGGTGGGCTGGGACGACCTCTTGTGGTCTGGGACGGGCTGTGGTGGGCTGTGGTGAGCTGGGACGGGCTCTGGTGGGTTGGCACGGGGCGTGGTGGGCTGTGGTGGGCTGCGACGGGCTGTGGTGGGCTGGGACGGGCTCTGGTGGGCTGGGACATACTGTGGTGGGCTGGGACGGGCTGGGACGGGCTGTGGTGCTCTGTGGTGGGCTGGGACGTGCCGTGGTGGACCGTGGTGGGCTTGGATGGGCCGTGGTGGGCTTGGATGGGCCGTGGTGGGCTGTGGTCTGCCGTGGTGGGCTGTGGTCGGCCGTGGTGGGCTGTGGTGGGCTGTGGTCGGTTGTGGTGGGCTGGGACGGGCTGTGGTGGGCTGAGATGGGATGTGGTGGTCTGGGACAGGCTGTAATGGGCTGGGATGGGCTGTGGTGCGCCTTGGTGGGCTGTGTTGGGCCCGGATGGGCCGTGGTGGGCTGTGGTGGGCCGTGGTGGGCTGGGACGGGCTGTGGTGGGCTGGGACGGGCCGTGGTTGGCTGGGACGGGCTGTGGTGGGCTGTGGTGGGCTGGGATCAGCTGGGATAGGCTGTGGTTGGTTATGGTGGGCTGGGAAGAGCTGTGGAGGTCTGGGACAAGCTGTGGTGGGCTGGGACGGGCTGTGGTGGGCTGGGACGGGCTGTAGTGGGCTGAGGCGGGCTGTGGTGGGCTTCACGGGCTGTGGTGGGCTGTGGTGGTCTGTGGTGGCCTGGGACGTGCTGTGGTGGGCTGGGACGGGCTGTGGTGGATAGGGACAGGCTGTGGTGGGCTGTGGTGTGTTGTGACGGGCTGGGACGGGCCGTGGTGGGCTGGGATGGGCTGCGGTGGGGTGTGGTGGGCTGTGGTGGGCTGGGACGGGCTGGGACGGGCTGGGACGGGCAGTGGTGGGCTGGGACGGGCTGTGGTGGGCTGGGACGGTCTGTGGTGGGCTGTGGTAAGCTGGGACGGGCTGTGGTGGGCTGTGATGGGCTGTGGTGGGCTGTGGTGTGCTGGGACGGGCTGTGGTGGGCCGGGACGGGCCGTGGTGGGCTGTGGTGTGCCGTGTTTATCTGGGACGAGCTGTGGTGGGCCATGGCGGGCCGTGGTGGGCTGGGACGGGCCGTGGTTTGCCGTGGTGGGCTGAAACAGGCTGTGGTGACCTGTGGTGGGCTGTGGTGACCGGTGGTGGGCTGTGGTGACCGGTGGTGGGCTGTGGTGGGCTGGGACGGGTTGCGGTGGGCTGGGACGGGTTTCGGTGGGCTAGGACGGGCTGCGGTGGGCTGGGACGGGCTGCGGTGGGCTGGGATAAGCTGTGTTGGGCTGCGACGGGCTGTGGTAGGCTGGGATGAGCTGTGGAGGGTTGGGACGGGCTGTGGAGGGTTGTGGAGGGCTGTGCTGAGCTTGGACAGGCTGTGGTGGGCTGAGATTGGCCGTGGTGGTCCGTGGTGGTCTGTGATGGGCCGTGGTGGGCTGGGACGGGCCGTGGTGGGCTGGGACGGGCCGTGGTGGGCTGGGACGGGCCGTGGTGGGCTGGGGTGGGCCGTGGTGGGCTGGGACGGGCTGTGGTGGGCTGGGACAGTCTGTGGTGGGCTGTGGTGGACTGGGAAGGGCCGTGGTGGGCCGTGGTGTGCTCTGGTGGGCCATGGTGGACCGTGGTTGGCCGTTGTGGGCCGGCACAGGCCGTGGTTAGCCGTGGTGGGCTGAAACAGGCTGGGACGGGCTCTGGTGGGCTGGGACAGGCTCTGGTGGGCTGGGACGGGCTGTGGTCGGCTGTGGTGGGCTGGGACGGGCTGTGGTCGTCTGGGACGGGTTGTGGTGGGCTGAGACGGGCCGTGGTGGGCTGAGACGGGCTGGTACTTGCTGTGGTGGGCTGTTACGGGCTGTGGTGTGCTGTGAGAGGCTGTGGTGGTCTGGGACGAGCTGGGACGGGCTGTGGTGAGCTGGGACGGGCTGTGGTGGGCTGGGACGGGCTGTGGTGGGCTGGGACGGGCTGTGGTGGGCCGTAGTGGGCTGTGGTGGGCTGGGACGGGCTGTGGTGAACTGTGGTGGGCTGTGATGGGCCGTGGTGGGCTGGGACGGGCCGTGGTGGGCTGGGACGGGCCGTGGTGGGCTGGGGTGGGCCGTGGTGGGCTGGGACGGGCCGTGGTGGGCTGGGACAGGCCGTGGTGGGCTGTGGTGGACTGGGAAGGGCCGTGGTGGGCCGTGGTGTGCTCTGGTGGGCCATGGTGGACCGTGGTTGGCCGTGGTGGGCCGGGACAGGCCGTGGTTGGCCGTGCTGGGCTGAAACAGGCTGGGACGGGCTCTGGTGGGCTGGGACGGGATGTGGTGGGCTGGGACGGGCCGTGGTGGGCTGGGACGGGCTGTGGTGGGCTGGGACGGGCTGTGGTCGTCTGGGACGGGTTGTGGTGAGCTGAGACGGGCCGTGGTGGGCTGAGACGGGCCGTGGTGGGCTGGGACGGGCTGGTACTTGCTGTGGTGGGCTGTTACGGGCTGTGGTGTGCTGTGAGAGGCTGTGGTGTTCTGGGACGAGCTGGGACGGGCTGTGGTGGGCTGGGACGGGCTGTGGTGGGCCGTAGTGGGCTGTGGTGGGCTGGGACGGGCTGTGGTGGTCTGTGACAAGCTCTTGTGGGCTGTGGTGGGCTGGGACGAGCTGTGGTGGGCTCTTGTGGGCTGTGGTGGGCTGGGACGGACTGTCGTGGGCTGGGACGGGCTGTCGTGGGCTGGGACGGGCTGGGACGGGCCGTTGTGGGCTGGGACGGGCTGGGATAGGCTGCGGTGTGCTGGGACGGGCTGTGGTGGGTTGTGGTGAGCTAAGACGGGCTGTGGTGAAATTGGACGGGCTGTGGTGGGCTGTGGTGTGCTGGGACATGCTGTGGTGAACTGGGAAGGGCTCTGGTGGTCTGGAATGGGCTGCGGTGGGCTGGGACGGGCCGTGGCGGGCTGCGGTGGGCTGGGACGGGCTGTGGTGGGCTGGGACAGGCTCTGGTGCGCTGTGGTGGGTTGTGGTGAGCTAGAACGGGTTGTGGTGGGCTGGGACGGGCTATAGTGGGCTGGGACGGGCTCTGATGGTCTGCGGCGGCCGTGGTGGGCTGGGACGGGCTGTGGTGGGCTGGGACGGGCTGGGAAGGGCTGTGGTGTGTTGTGGTGAGCTGGGACGACCTCTGGTGGGCTGGGACGGGCTGTGACGGGCTGTGGTGGGCTGGGACGGGCTCTGGTGGGTTGGCACGGGGCGTGGTGGGCTGTGGTGGGCTGGGACGGGCTGTGGTGGGCTGGGACGGGCTCTGGTGGTCTGGGACATACTGTGGTGGGCTGGGACGGGCTGGGACGGGCTCTGGTGCTCTGTGGTGGGCTGGGACGTGCCGTGGTGGACCGTGGTGGGCTTAGATGGGCCGTGGTGGGCTTGGATGGGCCGTGGTGGGCTGTGGTCGGCCGTGGTGGGCTGTGGTGGGCTGTGGTCTGTTGTGGTGGGCTGGGATGGGCTGTGGTGGGCTGAGATGGGATGTGGTGGTCTGGGACAGGCTGTAATGGGCTGGGATGGGCTGTGGTGCGCCTTGGTGGGCTGTGTTGGGCCCGGATGGGCCGTGGTGGGCTGTGGTGGGCCGTGGTGGGCTGGGACGGGCTGTGGTGGGCTGGGACGGGCCGTGGTTGGCTGGGACGGGCTGTGGTGGGCTGTGGTGTGATGGGACGGGCTGTGGTGGGCTGGGATCGGCTGGGATAGGCTGTGGTTGGTTATGGTGGGCTGGGAAGAGCTGTGGAGGTCTGGGACAAGCTGTGGTGGGCTGTGGTGGGCTGGGACGGGCTGTGGTGGGCTGGGACGGGCTGTAGTGGGCTGAGGCGGGCTGTGGTGGGCTTCACGGGCTGTGGTGGGCTGTGGTGGTCTGTGGTGGCCTGGGACGTGCTGTGGTGGGCTGGGACGGGCTGTGGTGGGCTGTGGTGGGTTCTGAAGGGCTGTGGTGGGCTGTGGTGGGTTGGGACACGCTGTGGTGGATAGGGACGGGCTGTGGTGGGCTGTGGAGTGTTGTGACGGGTTGGCACGGGCTGGGACGGGCCGTGGTGGGCTGGGATGGGCTGCGGTGGGCTGTGGTGGGCTGTGGTGGGCTGGGACGGGCTGGGATGGGCTGGGACGGGCTGTGGTGGGCTGGGACGGGCAGTGGTGGGCTGGGACGGGCTGTGGTGGGCGGGGACGGGCTTTGGTGGGCTGTGGTAAGCTGGGACGGGCTGTGGTGGGCTGTGATGGGCTGTGGTGGGCTGTGGTGTGCTGGGACGGGCTGTGGTGGGCCGGGACGGGCCGTGGTGGGCTGTGGTGTGCCGTGTTTATCTGGGACGAGCTGTGGTGGGCCATGGCGGGCCGTGGTGGGCTGGGACGGGCCGTGGTTTTCCGTGGTGGGCTGAAACAGGCTGTGGTGACCTGTGGTGACCTGTGGTGGGCTGTGGTGACCGGTGGTGGGCTGTGGTGGGCTGGGACGGGTTGCGGTGGGCTGGGACGGGTTTCGGTGGGCTAGGACGGGCTGCGGTGGGCTGGGATAAGCTGTGTTGGGCTGCAACGGGCTGTGGTAGGCTGGGATGAGCTGTGGAGGGTTGGGACGGGCTGTGGAGGGTTGTGGAGGGCTGTGCTGGGCTTGGACAGGCTGTGGTGGGCTGAGATGGGCCGTGGTGGTCCGTGGTGGGCTGGGACGGGCCGTGCTGGGCTAGGACGGGCTGTGGTGAACTGTGGTGGGCTGTGATGGGCCGTGGTGGGCTGGGACGGGCCGTGGTGGGCTGGGACGGGCCGTGGTGGGCTGGGACGGGCCGTGGTGGGCTGGGACGGGCCGTGGTGGGCTGGGACAGGCTGTGGTGGGCTGTGGTGGACTGGGAAGGGCCGTGGTGGGCCGTGGTGTGCTCTGGTGGGCCATGGTGGACCGTGGTGGGCCGGGACAGGCCGTGGTTAGCCGTGGTGGTCTGAAACAGGCTGGGACGGGCTCTGGTGGGCTGGGACAGGCTCTGGTGGGCTGGGACGGGATGTGGTGGGCTGGGACGGGCCGTGGTGGGCTGGGACGGGCTGTGGTGGGCTGTGGTGGGCTGGGACGGGCTGTGGTCGTCTGGGACGGGTTGTGGTGAGCTGAGACGGGCCGTGGTGAGCTGAGACGGGCCGTGGTGGGCTGAGACGGGCCGTGGTGGGCTGGGACGGGCTGGTACTTGCTGTGGTGGGCTGTTACGGGCTGTGGTGTGCTGTGAGAGGCTGTGGTGGTCTGGGACGAGCTGGAACGGGCTGTGGTGAGCTGGGACGGGCTGTGGTGGGCTGGGACGGGCTGTGGTGGGCCGTAGTGGGCTGTGGTGGGCCGTAGTGGGCTGTGGTGGGCTGGGATAAGTTGTGGTGAACTGTGGTGGGCTGTGATGGGCCGTGGTGGGCTGGGACGGGCCCTGGTGGGCTGGGACGGGCCGTGGTGGGCTGGGGTGGGCCGTGGTGGGCTGGGACGGGCCGTGGTGGGCTGGGACAGGCCGTGGTGGGCTGTGGTGGACTGGGAAGGGCCGTGGTGGGCCGTGGTGTGCTCTGGTGGGCCATGGTGGACCGTGGTTGGCCGTGGTGGGCCGGGACAGGCCGTGGCTGGCCGTGCTCGGCTGAAACAGGCTGGGACGGGCTCTGGTGGGCTGGGACAGGCTGTGGTGGGCTGGGACGGGCCGTGGTGGGCTGGGACGGGCTGTGGTGGGCTGTGGTGGGCTGGGACGGGCTGTGGTCGTCTGGGACGGGTTGTGGTGAGCTGAGACGGGCCGTGGTGGGCTGAGACGGGCCGTGGTGGGCTGAGACGGGCCGTGGTGGGCTGGGACGGGCTGGTACTTGCTGTGGTGGGCTGTTACGGGCTGTGGTGTGCTGTGAGAGGCTGTGGTGGTCTGGGACGAGCTGGGACGGGCTGTGGTGGGCTGGGACGGGTTGTGGTGGGCTGCGACGGGCTGTGGTGGGCCGTAGTGGGCTGTGGTGGGCTGGGACGGGCTGTGGTGGTCTGTGACAAGCTCTTGTGGGCTGTGGTGGGCTGGGACGAGCTGTGGTGGGCTCTGGTGGGCTCTGGTGGGCTGGGACGGGCTGTCGTGGGCTGGGACGGGCTGGGACGGGCCGTGGTGGGCTGGGACGGGCTGTGGTGGGCTGGGACGGGCTCTGGTGGACTGGGACGGGCTGTCGTGGGCTGGGACGGGCTGGGACGGGCCGTGGTGGGCTGGGACGGGCCGTGGTTGGCTGGGACGGGTTGGGATAGGCTGCGGTATGCTGGGACGGGCTGTGGTGGGTTGTGGTGAGCTAAGACGGTATGTGGTGAAATTGGACGGGCTGTGGTGGGCTGTGGTGTGCTGGGACATGCTGTGGTGAACTGGGAAGGGCTCTGGTGGTCTGGAATGGGCTGTGGTGGGCTGGGACGGGCCGTGGCGGGCTGCGGTGGGCTGGGACGGGCTGTGGTGGGCTGGGACAGGCTCTGGTGCGCTGTGGTGGGTTGTGGTGAGCTAGAACGGGTTGTGGTGGGCTGGGACGGGCTATAGTGGGCTGGGACGGGCTCTGATGGTCTGCGGCGGCCGTGGTGGGCTGGGACGGGCTGTGGTGGGCTGGGACGGGCTGGGAAGGGCTGTGGTGTGTTGTGGTGAGCTGGGACGACCTCTGGTGGGCTGGGACGGGCTGTGACGGGCTGTGGTGGGCTGGGAAGGGCTCTGGTGGGTTGGCACGGGGCGTGGTGGGCTGTGGTGGGCTGGGACGGGCTGTGGTGGGCTGGGACGGGCTCTGGTGGTCTGGGACAGACTCTGGTGCGCTGTGGTGGGTTGTGGTGAGCTAGAACGGGTTGTGGTGGGCTGGGACGGGCTATAGTGGGCTGGGACGGGATTGTGGTGGGCTGGGACGGGCTCTGATGGTCTGCGGCGGCCGTGGTGGGCTGGGACGGGCTGTGGTGGGCTGGGACGGGCTGGGAAGGGCTGTGGTGGGTTGTGGTGAGCTGGGACGACCTCTGGTGGGCTGGGACGGGCTGTGACGGGCTGTGGTGGGCTGTGGTAAGCTGGGACGGGCTCAGGTGGGTTGGGGCAGGCTGTGGTGCGCTGTGGTTGGCTGGGACGGGCTGTGGTGGGCGGGGACGGGCTTTGGTGGGTTAGTGGTGGGCTGGGACGACCTCTTGTGGTCTGGGACGGGCTGTGGTGGGCTGTGGTGAGCTGGGACGGGCTCTGGTGGGTTGGCACGGGGCGTGGTGGGCTGTGGTGGGCTGGGACGGGCTGTGGTGGGCTGGGACGGGCTGTGGTGGGCTGGGACAGGCTGTGGTGGGCTGTGGTGGACTGGGAAGGGCCGTGGTGGGCCGTGGTGTGCTCTGGTGGGCCATGGTGGACCGTGGTTGGCCGTTGTGGGCCGGCACAGGTTGTGGTTAGCCGTGGTGGGCTGAAACAGGCTGGGACGGGCTCTGGTGGGCTGGGACAGGCTCTGGTGGGCTGGGACGGGCTGTGGTCGGCTGTGGTGGGCTGGGACGGGCTGTGGTCGTCTGGGACGGATTGTGGTGTGCTGAGACGGGCCGTGGTGGGCTGAGACGGGCCGTGGTGGGCTGAGACGGGCTGGTACTTGCTGTGGTGGGCTGTTACGGGCTGTGGTGTGCTGTGAGAGGCTGTGGTGGTCTGGGACGAGCTTGGACGGGCTGTGGTGAGCTGGGACGGGCTGTGGTGGGCTGGGACGGGCTGTGGTGGGCCGTAGTGGGCTGTGGTGGGCTGGGACGGGCTGTGGTGAACTGTGGTGGGCTGTGATGGGCCGTGGTGGGCTGGGACGGGCCGTGGTGGGCTGGGACGGGCCGTGGTGGGCTGGGGTGGGCCGTGGTGGGCTGGGACGGGCCGTGGTGGGCTGGGACAGGCCGTGGTGGGCTGTGGTGGACTGGGAAGGGCCATGGTGGGCCGTGGTGTGCTCTGGTGGGCCATGGTGGACCGTGGTTGGCCGTGGTGGGCCGGGACAGGCCGTGGTTGGCCGTGCTCGGCTGAAACAGGCTGGGACGGGCTCTGGTGGGCTGGGACGGGATGTGGTGGGCTGGGACGGGCCGTGGTGGGCTGGGACGGGTTGTGGTGGGCTGGGACGGGCTGTGGTCGTCTGGGACGGGTTGTGGTGAGCTGAGACGGGCCGTGGTGGGCTGAGACGGGGCCGTGGTGGGCTGGGACGGCCTGGTACTTGCTGTGGTGGGCTGTTACGGGCTGTGTGTGCTGTGAGAGGCTGTGGTGGTCTGGGACGAGCTGGGACGGGCTGTGGTGGGCTGGGACGGGCTGGGAAGGGCTGTGGTGGGCCGTGGTGAGCTGGGACGACCTCTGGTGGGCTGGGACGGGCTGTGACGGGCTGTGGTGGGCTGGGACGGGCTCTGTGGGTTGGCACGGGGCGTGGTGGGCTGTGGTGGGCTGGGACGGGCTGTGGTGGGCTGGGACGGGCTCTGGTGGTCTGGGACATACTGTGGTGGGCTGGGACGGGCTGGGACGGGCTCTGGTGCTCTGTGGTGGGCTGGGACGTGCCGTGGTGGACCGTGGTGGGCTTGGATGGGCCGTGGTGGGCTTGGATGGGCCGTGGTGGGCTGGGACAGGCTGTGGTGGGCTGTGGTGGACTGGGAAGGGCCGTGGTGGGGCCGTGGTGTGCTCTGGTGGGCCATGGTGGACCGTGGTTGGCCGTGGTGGGCCGGGACAGGCCGTGGTTAGCCGTGGTGGGCTGAAACAGGCTGGGACGGGCTCTGGTGGGCTGGGACGGGATGTGGTGGGCTGGGACGGGCCGTGGTGGGCTGGGACGGGCCGTGGTGGGCTGGGACGGGCTGTGGTGGGCTGTGGTGGGCTGGGACGGGCTGTGGTCGTCTGGGACGGGTTGTGGTGTGCTGAGACGGGCCGTGGTGGGCTGAGACGGGCCGTGGTGGGCTGGGACGGGCTGGTACTTGCTGTGGTGGGCTGTTACGGGCTGTGGTGTGCTGTGAGAGGCTGTGGTGGTCTGGGACGAGCTGGGACGAGCTGTGGTGGGCTGGGACGGGCTGTGGTGGGCTGGGACAAGCTGTGGTGGGCCGTAGTGGGCTGTGGTGGGCTGGGACGGGCTGTGGTGGTCTGTGACAAGCTCTTGTGGGCTGTGGTGGGCTGGGACGAGCTGTGGTGGGCTCTGGTGGGCTCTGGTGGGCTGGGACGGGCTGTCGTGGGCTGGGACGGGCTGTCGTGGGCTGGGACGGGCTGGGACGGGCCGTGATGGGCTGGGACGGGCCGTGGTGGGCTGGGACAGGTTGGGATAGGCTGCGGTGGGCCGTGGTGTGCTGTGGTGGGCCGTGGTGGGCTGGGATAGGCTGTGGTGGGCTGAGTCGGGCTCTGGAGGTCTGTGGTGGGCTAGGACGGCTTGTGGTGGGCTGGGACGGGCTGTGGTGGGCTGGGACGGGCTGCGGTGGGTTGTGGAGAGCTGGGACGGGCTGTGACGGGCTGTGGTGGGCCGGGACGGGCCGTGGTGGGCTGTGGTGCGCCGTGTTTATCTGGGACGAGCTGTGGTGGGCCATGGTGGGCCGTGGTGGGCTGGGACGGACCGTGGTGGGCTGGGACGGGCCGTGGTGGGCTGGGGTGGGCCGTGGTGGGCTGGGACGGGCCGTGGTGGGCTGGGACAGGCCGTGGTGGGCTGTGGTGGACTGGGAAGGGCCGTGGTGGGCCATGGTGTGCTCTGGTGGGCCATGGTGGACCGTGGTGGGCCGGGACAGGCCGTGGTTAGCCGTGGTGGTCTGAAACAGGCTGGGACGGGCTCTGGTGGGCTGGGACGGGCTGTGGTGGGCTGGGACGGGATGTGGTGGGCTGGGACGGGCTGTGGTGGGCTGGGACGGGCTGTGGTGGGCTGTGGTGGGCTGGGACGGGCTGTGGTCGTCTGGGACGGGTTGTGGTGGGCTGAGACGGGCCGTGGTGGGCTGAGACGGGCCGTGGTGGGCTGGGACGGGCTGGTACTTGCTGTGGTGGGCTGTTACGGGCTGTGGTGTGCTGTGAGAGGCTGTGGTGGTCTGGGACGAGCTGGGACGGGCTGTGGTGGGCTGGGACAAGCTGTGGTGGGCTGGGACGGGCTGTGGTGGGCCGTAGTGGGCTGTGGTGGGCTGGGACGGGCTGTGGTGGTCTGTGACAAGCTCTTGTGGGCTGTGGTGGGCTGGGACGAGCTGTGGTGGGCTCTGGTGGGCTGGGACGGACTGTCGTGGGCTGGGACGGGCTGTCGTGGGCTGGGACGGGCTGGGACGGGCCGTGGTGGGCTGGGACGGGCCGTGGTGGGCTGGGACGGGTTGGGATAGGCTGCGGTGGGCTGGGACGGGCTGTGGTGGGTTGTGGTGAGCTGAGACGGGCTGTGGTGAAATTGGACGGGCTGTGGTGGGCTGTGGTGAACTGGGAAGGGCTCTGGTGGTCTGGAATGGGCTGTGGTGGGCTGGGACGGGCCGTGGCGGGCTGCGGTGGGCTGGGACAGGCTCTGGTGGGCCGGGACAGACTCTGGTGCGCTGTGGTGGGCTGTGGTGGGCTATGGTGCGCTGTGGTGGGTTGTGGTGAGCTAGAACGGGTTGTGGTGGGCTGGGACGGGCTATAGTGGGCTGGGACAGGATTGTGGTGGGCTGGGACGGGCTCTGATGGGCTGCGGCGGCCGTGGTGGGCTGGGACGGGCTGTGATGGGCTGTGGTGGGCTGTGGTAAGCTGGGACGGGCTCAGGTGGGTTGGGGCAGGCTGTGGTGCGCTGTGGTTGGCTGGGACGGGCTGTGGTGGGCGGGGACGGGCTTTGGTGGGTTAGTGGTGGGCTGGGACGACCTCTTGTGGTCTGGGACGGGCTGTGGTGGGCTGTGGTGAGCTGGGACGGGCTCTGGTGGGTTGGCACGGGGCGTGGTGGGCTGTGGTGGGCTGGGACGGGCTGTGGTGGGCTGGGACGGGCTCTGGTGGTCTGGGACATACTGTGGTGGGCTGGGACGGGCTGGGACGGGCTGTGGTGCTCTGTGGTGGGCTGGGACGTGCCGTGGTGGACCGTGGTGGGCTTGGATGGGCCGTGGTGGGCTTGGATGGGCCGTGGTGGGCTTGGATGGGCCGTGGTGGGCTGTGGTCGGCCGTGGTGGGCTGTGGTCGGCTGTGGTGGGCTGTGGTGGGCTGTGGTCGGTTGTGGTGGGCTGGGACGGGCTGTGGTATAATGGGATGGGCTGTGGTGCGCCTTGGTGGGCTGTGTTGGGCCCGGATGGGCCGTGGTGGGCTGTGGTGGGCCGTGGTGGGCTGGGACGGGCTGTGGTGGGCTGGGACGGGCCGTGGTTGGCTGGGATGGGCTGTGGTGGGCTGTGGTGTGATGGGACGGGCTGTGGTGGGCTGGGATCGGCTGGGATAGGCTGTGGTTGGTTATGGTGGGCTGGGAAGAGCTGTGGTGGTCTGGGACAAGCTGTGGTGGGCTGTGGTGGGCTGTGGTGGGCTGGGACGGGCTGTAGTGGGCTGAGGCGGGCTGTGGTGGGCTTCACGGGCTGTGGTGGGCTGTGGTGGTCTGTGGTGGCCTGGGACGTGCTGTGGTGGGCTGGGACGGGCTGTGGTGGGCTGTGGTGGGTTCTGAAGGGCTGTGGTGGGCTGTGGTGGGTTGGGACACGCTGTGGTGGGTAGGGACGGGCTGTGGTGTGTTGTGACGGGCTGGGATGGGCCGTGGTGGGCTGGGATGGGCTGCGGTGGGCTGTGGTGGGCTGTGGTGGGTTGGGACGGGCTGGGATGGGCTGGGACGGGCCGTGGTGGGCTGGGACGGGCCGTGGTGGGCTGGGACGGGCCGTGGTGGGCTGGGACGGGCCGTGGTGGGCTGGGACGGGCCGTGGTGGGCTGGGACGGGCCGTGGTGGGCTGCGACGGGCCGTGGTGGGCTGGGACAGGCTGTGGTGGGCTGTGGTGGACTGGGAAGGGCCGTGGTGGGCCGTGGTGTGCTCTGGTGGGCCATGGTGGACCGTGGTTGGCCGTGGTGGGCCGGGACAGGCTGTGGTTAGCCGTGCTGGGCTGAAACAGGCTGGGACGGGCTCTGGTGGGCTGGGACGGGATGTGGTGGGCTGGGACGGGCCGTGGTGGGCTGGGACGGGATGTGGTGGGCTGTGGTGGGCTGGGACGGGCTGTGGTCGTCTGGGACGGGTTGTGGTGAGCTGAGATGGGCCGTGGTGGGCTGAGACGGGCCGTGGTGGGCTGGGACGGGCTGGTACTTGCTGTGGTGGGCTGTTACGGGCTGTGGTGTGCTGTGAGAGGCTGTGGTGGTCTGGGACGAGCTGGGACGGGCTGTGGTGGGCTGGGACGGGCTGTGGTGGGCTGGGACGGGCTGTGGTGGGCCGTAGTGGGCTGTGGTGGGCCGTAGTGGGCTGTGGTGGGCTGGGACGGGCTGTGGTGGTCTGTGACAAGCTCTTGTGGGCTGTGGTGGGCTGGGACGAGCTGTGGTGGGCTCTGGTGGGCTCTGGTGGGCTGGGACGGGCCGTGGTGGGCTGGGACGGGCCGTGGTTGGCTGGGACGGGTTGGGATAGGCTGCAGTGGGCTGGGACGGGCTGTGGTGGGTTGTGGTGAGCTGAGACTGGCTGTGGTGAAATTGGACGGGCTGTGGTGGGCTGTGGTGTGCTGGGACATGCTGTGGTGAACTGGGAAGGGCTCTGGTGGTCTGGAATGGGCTGTGGTGGGCTGGGACGGGCCGTGGCGGGCTGCGGTGGGCTGGGACAGGCTCTGGTGGGCCGGGACAGACTCTGGTGCGCTGTGGTGGGCTGTGGTGGGCTATGGTGCGCTGTGGTGGGTTGTGGTGAGCTAGAACGGGTTGTGGTGGGCAGGGACGGGCTATAGTGGGCTGGGACGGGATCGTGGTGGGCTGGGACGGGCTCTGATGGTCTGCGGCGGCCGTGGTGGGCTGGGACGGGCTGGGAAGGGCTGTGGTGGGTTGTGGTGAGCTGGGACGACCTCTGGTGGGCTGGGACGGGCTGTGACGGGCTGTGGTGGGCTGTGGTAAGCTGGGACGGGCTCAGGTGGGTTGGGGCAGGCTGTGGTGGGTTGTGGTGAGCTGGGACGACCTCTGGTGGGCTGGGACGGGCTGTGACGGGCTGTGGTGGGCTGTGGTAAGCTGGGACGGGCTCAGGTGGGTTGGGGCAGGCTGTGGTGCGCTGTGGTTGGCTGGGACGGGCTGTGGTGGGCGGGGACGGGCTTTGGTGGGTTAGTGGTGGGCTGGGACGACCTCTTGTGGTCTGGGACGGGCTGTGGTGGGCTGTGGTGAGCTGGGACGGGCTCTGGTGGGTTGGCACGGGGCGTGGTGGGCTGTGGTGGGCTGGGACGGGCTGTGGTGGGCTGGGACGGGCTCTGGTGGTCTGGGACATACTGTGGTGGGCTGGGACGGGCTGTGGTGGACCGTGGTGGGCTTGGATGGGCCGTGGTGGGCTTGGATGGGCCGTGGTGGGCTGTGGTGGGCCGTGGTGGGCTGTGGTCGGCCGTGGTGGGCCGTGGTGGGCTGTGGTCGGTTGTGGTGGGCTGGGACGGGCTGTGGTGGGCTGTGGTGTGATGGGACGGGCAGTGGTGGGCTGGGATCGGCTGGGATAGGCTGTGGTTGGTTATGGTGGGCTGGGAAGAGCTGTGGTGGTCTGGGACAAGCTGTGGTGGGCTGTGGTGGGCTGGGACGGGCTGTGGTGGGCTGTGATGGGCTGGAACGGGCCGTGGTGGGCTGGGATGGGCTGCGGTGGGCTGTGGTGGGCTGTGGTGGGCTGGGACGGGCTGTGGTGGGTTGGGACGGGCTGGGACGGGCAGTGGTGGGCTGGAACGGGCTGTGGTGGGCTGGGACGGGCTGTGGTGGGCTGGGACGGTCTGTGGTGGGCTGGGACGGTCTGGTGTGGGCTGTGGTAAGCTGGGACGGGCTGTGGTGGGCTGTGATGGGCTGTGGTGGGCTGTGGTGTGCTGGGACGGGCTTTGGAGGGTTGGGACGGGCTGGGACGGGCTGGGACGGGCAGTGGTGGGCTGGGACGGGCAGTGGTGGGCTGGTACGGGCTGTGGTGGGCTGGGACGGGCTGTGGTGGGCTGTGGTAAGCTGGGACGGGCTGTGGTGGGCTGGGACGGTCTGTGGTGGGCTGTGGTAAGCTGGGACGGGCTGTGGTGGGCTGGGATGGGCTGTGGTGGGCTGTGGTGTGCTGGGACGGGCTGTGGTGGGTCGGGCCGGGCCGTGGTGGGCTGTGGTGCGCCTTGTTTATCTGGGACGAGCTGTGGTGGGCCATGGCGGGCCGTGGTGGGCTGGGACGGGCCGTGGTTTGCCGTGGTGGGCTGAAACAGGCTGTGGTGACCTGTGGTGGGCTGTGGTGACCGGTGGTGGGCTGTGGTGACCTGTGGTGGGCTGTGGTGTGCTGGGACGGGCTGTGGTGGGCCGGGACGGGCCGTGGTGGGCTGTGGTGCGCCGTGTTTATCTGGGACGAGCTGTGGTGGGCCATGGCGGGCCGTGGTGGGCTGGGACGGGCCGTGGTTTACCGTGGTGGGCTGAAACAGGCTGTGGTGACCTGTGTTGGGCTGTGGTGACCTGTGGTGGGCTGTGGTGACCTGTGGTGGGCTGTGGTGGGCTGGGACGGGTTTCGGTGGGCTGGGATAAGCTGTGTTGGGCTGCGACGGGCTGTGGTAGGCTGGGATGAGCTGTGGAGGGTTGGGACGGGCTGTGGAAGGTTGTGGAGGGCTGTGCTGGGCTTGGACAGGCTGTGGTGGGCTGAGATGGGCCGTGGTGGTCCGTGGTGGGCTGGGACGGGCCGTGCTGGGCTAGGACGGGCTGTGGTGAACTGTGGTGGGCTGTGATGGGCCGTGGTGGGCTGGGACGGGCCGTGGTGGGCTGGGACGGGCCGTGGTGGGCTGGGGTGGGCCGTGGTGGGCTGGGACAGGCTGTGGTGGGCTGGGACGGGCCGTGGTGGGCTGTGGTGGACTGGGAAGGGCCGTGGTGGGCCGTGGTGTGCTCTGGTGGGCCATGGTTGACCGTGGTTGGCCGTGGTGGGCCGGGACAGGCCGTGGTTAGCCGTGGTGGGCTGAAACAGGCTGGGACGGGCTGTGGTGGGCTGGGACGGGCTCTGGTGGGCTGGGACGGGATGTGGTGGGCTGTGGTGGGCTGGGACGGGCTGTGGTCGTCTGGGACGGGTTGTGGTGAGCTGAGACGGGCCGTGGTGGGCTGAGACGGGCCGTGGTGGGCTGGGACGGGCTGGTACTTGCTGTGGTGGGCTGTTACGGGCTGTGATGTGCTGTGAGAGGCTGTGGTGGTCTGGGACGAGCTGGGACGGGCTGTGGTGTGCTGGGACAGGCTGTGGTGGGCTGGGACGGGCTGTGGTGGACCATAGTGGGCTGTGGTGGGCTGGGACGGGCTGTGGTGGTCTGTGACAAGCTCTTGTGGGCTGTGGTGGTCTGGGACGAGCTGTGGTGGGCTCTGGTGGGCTCTGGTGGGCTGGGACGGGCTGTCGTGGGCTGGGACGGGCTGGGACGGGCCGTGGTGGGCTGGGACGGGCCGTGGTGGGCTGGGACGGGTTGGGATAGGCTGCGGTGGGCCGTGGTGTGCTGTGGTGGGCCGTGGTGGGCTGGGATAGGCTGTGGTGAGCTGAGACGGGCTCTGGAGGTCTGTGGTAGGCTAGGACGGCTTGTGGTGGGCTGGGACGGGCTGTGGTGGGCCGTGGTGGGCTGTGGTGGGCTTTTGTGGGCCGTGGTGGGCTGGGACGGGCTGTGGTGGGCTGGGACGGGCTGCGGTGGGTTGTGGAGAGCTGGGACGGGCTGTGACGGGCTGTGGTGGGCTGCGACGGGCTCTGGGGGTCTGGGACATGCTTGGACGAGCTGGGACAGGCTGTGGTGGGCTGAGACGGGCTGGGAGGGGCTGGGACGGGCTGTGGTGGGCTGGGACGGTCTGTGGTGGGCTGTGGTAAGCTGGGACGGGCTGTGGTGGGCTGTGATGGGCTGTGGTGGGCTGTGGTGTGCTGGGACGGGCTGTGGTGGGCCGGGACGGGCCGTGGTGGGCTGTGGTGCGCCTTGTTTATCTGGGACGAGCTGTGGTGGGCCATGGCGGGCCGTGGTGGGTTGGGACGGGCCGTGGTTTGCCGTGGTGGGCTGAAACAGGCTGTGGTGACCTGTGGTGGGCTGTGGTGACCGGTGGTGGGCTGTGGTGGGCTGTGGTGGGCTGTGGTGTGCTGGGTAGGGCTGCGGTGGGCTGGGACGGGCTGCGGTGGGCTGGGATAAGCTGTGTTGGGCTGCGACGGGCTGTGGTAGGCTGGGATGAGCTGTGGAGGTTTGGGACGGGCTGTGGAGGGTTGTGGAGGGCTGTGCTGGGCTTGGACAGGCTGTGGTGGGCTGAGATGGGCTGTGGTGGTCCGTGGTGGGCTGGGACGGGCCGTGCTGGGCTAGGACGGGCTGTGGTGGGCTGTGATGGGCCGTGGTGGGCTGGGACGGGCCGTGGTGGGCTGGGATGGGCCGTGGTGGGCTGGGGTGGGCCGTGGTGGGCTGGGACGGGCCGTGGTGGGCTGGGACAGGCTGTGGTGGGCTGTGGTGGACTGGGAAGGGCCGTGGTGGGCCGTGGTGTGCTCTGGTGGGCCATGGTGGACCGTGGTTGGCCGTGGTGGGCCGGGACAGGCCGTGGTTAGCCGTGGTGGGCTGAAACAGGCTGGGACGGGCTCTGGTGGGCTGGGACGGGCTGTGGTGGGCTGGGACGGGCCGTGGTGGGCTGGGACGGGATGTGGTGGGCTGGGACGGGCCGTGGTGGGCTGGGACGGGCTGTGGTGGGCTGTGGTGGGCTGGGACAGGCTGTGGTCGTCTGGGACGGGTTGTGGTGAGCTGAGACGGGCCGTGGTGGGCTGAGACGGGCCGTGGTGGGCTGGGACGGACTGGTACTTGCTGTGGTGGGCTGTTACGGGCTGTGGTGTGCTGTGAGAGGCTGTGGTGGTCTGGGACGAGCTGGGACGGGCTGTGGTGGGCTGGCACGGGCTGTGGTGGGCTGTGGTGGTCTGTGGTGACCTGGGACGCGCTGTGGTGGGCTTTGGTGGGTTCTGAAGGGCTGTGGTGGGCTGTGGTGGGTTGGGACACGCTGTGGTGGGTAGGGACGGGCTGTGGTGGGCTGTGGTGTGTTGTGACGGGTTGGCACGGGCTGGGACGGGCCGTGGTGGGCTGGGATGGGCTGCGGTGGGCTGTGGTGGGCTGGGACAGGCTGTGGTGAGCTGAGACGGGCTCTGGAGGGCTGTGGTGGGCTGGGACGGGCTGTGGTGAACTGTGGTGGGCCGTGGTGGGCTTGGATGGGCCGTGGTGGGCTGGGACGGGCTGTGGTGGGCGAGGACGGGCTGGGACGGGCTGTGGTGGGTTGTGGAGAGCTGTGATGGGCTGTGGTGGGCTGCGACGGGCTCTGGTGGTCTGGGACGGGCTGGGACAGGCTGGGACGGGCTGTGGTGGGCTGAGACGGGCTGGGAGGGGCTGGGACGGGCTGTGGTGGTCTGGGACGGGCTGTGTTGGGCTGGGACGGGCTGTGGTGGGCTGGAACGGACTGTGGTGGTCCTGGACGGGCTCTGGTGGGCTGTGGTGGGCTGGGATGGGCTGTGGTGAGCTGGGACGGGCTGTGGGTGGCTGGGACGGGCTGTGGTGGGCTGGGACTTGCTGTGGTGTGCTGTGGTTTGTCCATCAAACAGCTTCTCTGTTTTTCTGTCTCTCAGGCCAACAGTTTTACCGTCTCCTCGGTCTCTGCCCCCTCTTGGCTTCATCGTTTCATTATTAGAAAGAAAGGACAGGACCTGGCCAAAATAACTCAGCAGATGCCAAAGGTATGGGTGAGCTGGTTAGCTTAGCACCCCCCGCGTAGAAAAAGGTTTAGTCCAGATCACTCGTCACGAAAGAGAGAGGTGTATTCTAGCGTGGGTAAAACCAGGGGGAAATGACACAGATCTTTGCTGTTCAAGGGAACCCTCTCTTTTACTGCTGCAAACACTGCTCCTCCTATGTTATTGTCATGGGTTGAGCCCTTCCAAGGAAGCTTTATGTGGTGCTGTTTTGAGAACTGATGTAGTAGGATACCTGGAAATGGCGAGTGCACCAAGGCTTCTCCCTGGGGAGTTAGACGGTATCTAGATAAAGGCTAAATGAGTAAACTTCTCCAAAGCCCTTGCAGAAACCGGGACGGCACCAGAGCCTTGGGCTCTAGGCACTGCCATATGGCCGAAATTGTTAAGTTTCTGACTTGTAAAATTGTGGGGATTTGGTCTGGGCTTTTTGGGAAGGAGCACATCTCTCAGTGGCAGGGATCGATGGTGTAGGCCTGACCAAAAGCATTGGCCTGGCTTGGATCTTGGCAAATTCTGAAGAGATTCATTGTCCTTCACCTCAAGGTTCACATCAAATTCACTGGAGGAGAGGATAACATCACTTTGGAAGGACCTACAGAAGATGTGCATGTGGCTCAGGAACAGATTGAAGCCGTGCTCAAGGAACTGGTGAGCTGCAGTTACTAGTTCCAGTAAGAAACTGGGGGAAGAAGGGGCAACAGAGCAGAGGTGATGAGGTGTTTGTCACATCCATAGGATGTCTTGGCATGCTTAATCGAACTTGCAGGAGACAAATTGTGTGGCAGGTGGATGACACCCCTTGGTCATCCATAGCATCCTTGAAAAGTCAGCATTAATTTTTTTGGTGCGGAGAAGGAAGGATTCTCTTGGTTATAGCTGGAGAGGCATAGAAGTGAGTCTTTTCAATGTTTCATGAGCACAATGCTCTCTTCTCAAAGCAGAGGAATGCTTGTGCTCTGCTTAAGAGCAGAAGTGCTTGTAGCTGACCGCTGGTGAGTCAGTGCCAATACTGGCAGTAGGCAGTTACTTAGGGCACGAGACAGAAGCGGTGGCCTGTCCTACCTGGCCCTATATAATATAATATATAATAGTGGACATACATACATATATAGATATAGATATAAAAATATAATTCTTTTTAGATCCACGGGATGGATTACGCAATAATCAAGGCTGACCACCAATTCCACCGACACCTCATTGGCAAGAACGCAGCTAAACTAAGTGGAGTGCCTTTCTAGTCCTTCCCATGCTCACACTCTTCGTGTTTAGTAGATGGTATCAGGGGCTCTGTAGCTCACCCAGTGTGCTGTCTCCATCACGTTTCCTCTGCTTTCCTGGAGTGGTGGTGGTACAAGGAGAGAAATGGGCCGTGAGGCCTTGCGATGGCTTTAACGTGTGAAAGTACCTTGGGAGCCTGAACAGTAGTGGAATTACTTCTCTGTGCGAATGACATTTTAGCAGCCAGTTGTGGGTGGTGGAAATGTGCTTGGTGAGCTTCTCCCTGTAGAGGAATGAAGGCGGTGGGTTGATTAGCATTGATAACACGCAGCTGTGGCCTTGCCTCAGAGGCAGTGGGTTGATTGACGTGGATGACGTGCAGGTGTAGCTGGTTCCCGCTAAGGGGTTAAATAGCCCTGTGGCTTGTGGGAGAGGGTGTCAGCTGGAGGAGGAGCAGTGTGGTCTGGCCTCTGGAGGAAGGCGCTACAGCACCGGCAGTAGAATATGGTCAACGCTAAAGCCTTGTTGCGGTCTGCTAGTTTGATAGCACTGCAACGTGACCCCAGCCAAGAGTTTGGGGTAGAAAGGAACGATTATCTTCTGCTCTAAATGTGATACTGTTTGGGGAAGAAACACGCCTCGCTCTGACAAGGGAACAATGGGCTCTGTAGATGCCACGGTATTTACTTGGACAGGCTCTCGTGTGGCACAGGTCTGCTCTCAGTGAACTCCAGGGGGAAGAGGCAATTTCCCCTGTCTCAACCCTACCCCGCTGAGCCCTTCCCAGAGGCGGCTTTACTTCTTCAACAGCCTCTGAGCAGTGATAATCAAGGTGCCTTGCTTCCAGGTCTTTGCCTAGCAGATGGCGTCACCACAGTCCTTGCCTCGAAGTTAACAGGATGAAGGATCTGTACAAGGTGTCTGTGCGCATTCCCCCGGACAACGAGAAGAGCAACCCGATCAGAATGGAAGGAGACCCACAGGGGGTCCCACAGGCCAAGAAAGAGCTGCTGGAACTCGCTTCCCGTATGGTGAGTGGGTAGGACGTGATGTTTGGGAGACTGCAGGGTTTGGGCTCTGGTGTTCCCTTGTAACCTTCTGGTGCGAGTGTGTGCCCCTTGCCCACCGAGCACTTGGATCTCATGACAAGTGCAAGTTCCTCTTCACAAATGTCTTCCCCTGTTCCCTCGGGTAGCCTTTCTCTGTCAACGCAGAGTGAATTTTGTCTGGAGAAAAGAGGGACAGTGCTGGCAAGTAAACAGTCGGGCAGCAAACCGCTAAGTCAAAGTAGATGGCTCTCCGGCTGAACACTCAGTGTGCCCTCTGTTCCCATCAGGAAAATGAACACGCTGCGGACCTAATCGTTGAGCAGAAATTCCACCGGACCATCATTGGGCAGAAGGCTGAGCGGGTCTGGGAAATCCGGGAGCAATTCCCAGAGGTAAGGCTTTGTAGGAGAGGAGGAATCCAGAGGGGATATTTCCTACATGGGTAGTAGGCCTGTCGTCACAGAAGTCGTAACTTTAGTGGCTCTGTAGCGCAAGTGTCTGAGAAGATAGTTCTTTTAGCCAGAGGCCGCTAACACGGTTCCCCGTTTCTGAATGGGAAAAGGGCATGAGTAGGATCCCCCCAACCTTTGCATGTGTCTGACACAAGGGTTCTTGCTTTTGCTTGAGCTAACTAGAAATGACCGCTCCTGCAGGTTATCATCAGCTTCCCAGACCCTGCACACAAGAGTGACATCGTCCAACTCCGAGGTCCCAAAAACGAGGTGGAGAAGTGCACCGAGTACATGCAAAAGATGGTGGCAGACCTGGTAAGGAGGTCTTCTGCCTGCTCTTCCCTCCTCCGTGCCTGGATAACCCTGGGGCAAAGCAGAGCTCTACTGGCTTGGGTAGAGCTAAAACACCTCAAGAGGAGGGAGCTGTCAGCTCTGTTTTGGCTGAATGGAGGCAGGGGGATAGTACCTGTTATGGGAAGGCTATAGGGGAACGTCCTTGCCTTTGTTTAGTCTTACAAAAGTCCCTCGTATAGAGAACTTCCTTGGGTCTAAGCCTGTTTTCAAAAGCTCGTTTATCAGAGCTCCTGAAGTCGGGCCTCCCTTGCCACGACAGTGTAAACTTCATGTCTCCCTTCCTTTCTCCCTTAGGTTGAAAACAGCTTTTCTATTTCTGTCCCCATCTGCAAACAGTTCCACAAGAACATCATAGCGAAAGGAGGTGCCAAAATCAAGAAGGTGAGATACTGTTCCTAACACAGGTGGGCCGGGACGGGCCGCGGTGGGCCGGGACGGGCTGGGACAGGCTGTAACCGGCTGTGGTGGGCTGTCGTGAGCCATGGTGAGCCATGGTGGGCCGTAGTGGGCTGTGGTGGGCGGGGACGGGCTGTGGTGGGCGGGGACGGGCTGTGGTGGGCTGGGGCGGGCTGTGGTGGGCTGGGGCGGGCTGTGGTGGGCTGGGACGGTCTGTGGTGGGCTGGGACGGTCTGTGGTGGGCTGGGACGGTCTGTGGTGGGCTGGGACGGGCTGCTGTGGGCTGGGACAGGCTGGGATAAGCTGAGACATTCTGTGGTGTGCTGTGGTGGGCTCTGGTGGTCCGGGATGGGCTGTGGTTGGGCTGGGACGGGCTGTCGTGGGCTGGGACAAGCTGTGGTTTGCGGGGACAAGCTGTGGTGGGCGGGGACGGGCTGTGGTGGTCCGGGAGGGGCTGTCGTGGTCCGGGAGGGGCTGTCGTGGTCCGGGACGGGCTGTCGTGGTCCGGGACGGTCTGTGGTGGGCGGGTACGGTCTGTGGTGGGCTGGGACGGTCTGTGGTGGGCTGGGACGGTCTGTGGTGGGCTGGGACGGTCTGTGGTGGGCTGGGATGGGCTGGAACGGGCTGGGACAGGCTGGGATAGGCTGAGACATTCTGTGGTGGGCTGTGGTGGGCTCTGGTCGTCTGGAACGGGCTGTGGTTGGGCTGTGGTGGGCTGGGACAAGCTGTGGTTTGCGGGGACGGGCTGTGGTTTGCGGGGACGGGCTGTGGTGGGCGGGGACGGGCTGTGGTGGGCGGAGACGGGCTGTGGTGGGCGGAGACGGCCTGGGACGGTCTGTGGTGGGCTGGGACATTCTGTGGTGGGCTGGGACGGGCTGGGAGGAGCAGGGAAGGGCTGTGGTGGGCGGTGAAGGGCTGTGGTGGGCTGGGACGGGCTAGGATAGGCTGAGACAGGCTGTGGTGGCCTGGGACATTCTGTGGTGGGCTGGGACGGGCTCTGGTGGTCTGGGACATACTGTGGTGGGCCGGGACGGGCTGTGGTGGGCCGGGACGGGCTGTGGTGGGCCGGGATGGGCTGTGGTGGGCGGGGATGGTCTGTGGTGGGCGGAGACGGGTTGTGGTGGGCTGGGGCGGGCTGGGACGGGCTGTGGTGGGCTGGGACGGGCTGTGGTAGGCCGGGACGGGCTGTGGTGGGCTGGGACATTCTGTGGTGGGCTGGGACGGGCTGTGTTGGGCTGGGACGGGCTGTGTTGTGCGGGGACGGGCTGTGGCTGGCGGTGATGGGCTGTGGTGCGCTGGGACAGGCTGTGAAGGGCTGTGGTGTGCGGTGACGGTCTGTAGTGAGCTGGGACAGGCTGGGAAGGGCTGTGGTGGGCTGTGGTGGGCTGGAACGGTTTGTGGTGATCTGGAACGGGCTGTGATGGGCTGGGACGGGCTGGGACGGGCTGTGGTGTGCTGGGAAGGGCTGTGGTGGGCTGGGACGGGCTTGGACAGGCTGGGACGGGCTGTGGTGGGCTGGTACGGGCTGCGGTGTGCTGGGACGGGCTGTGGTTTGCTGGGGTCATGTGTGAATGGCTGGGATGGGCTGTGGTGGACTGCGATAAGCTGTGGTGCGCTGGGACGGGCTGTGGTGCGCTGGGACGGGCTGTGGTGGGCTGGGACGGGCTGCGGTGGGCTGGGACGGGCTGTGGTTTGCTGGGATCATCTGTGATGGGCTGGGACGGGCTGTGGTGGGCTGTAGTAGGCTGAGATGGGCCGTGGTGGCCTGTGGTGGGCTGTGGTGGTCTGTGACGAGCTGTGGTGTGCTGGGATAAGCTGTGGTAGGCTGGGTTGGGCTGTGGAGGGCTGTGGCGGGCTGTGGTGGGGTGTCGTGACCTGTGGTGGGCTGTGAAAGGCTGCGGTGGGCTGGGACGGGTTGCGGTGGGCTGGGACGGGTTGCGGTGGGCTGGGACGGGTTGCGGTGGGCTGGGACGGGTTGCGGTGGGCTGGGACGGGCTGTGGTGAACTTGGACGGGCTGCGATGGGCTGGGACCGGCTGTGGTGGGCTGGGACGGGCTGCGGTGGGTTGGGACGGTCTGTGGTGGGCTGTGGCAGGCTGGGATGGGCTGTGGTGCGCTGGGACGGGCTGTGGTATGTGGGGATGGGCTGTGGTGTGCTGGGACGGGCTGTGGTGGGCAAGGACGCACTGTGGGGGGCCGGGACGGGCTGTGGTGGGCTATGGTGAGCTGGGACGGGCTGTGGTGGGCTGAGATGGTCTGTGGCGGGCTGTGGAGGGCTGGGACATGCTGTGTTGGTCTGGAAGGGGCCGTGGTGGGCCGTGGTGGGCTGTGGGTGGCCGTGGTGGGCTATGGGTGGCCGTGGTGGGCTGTGGGTGGCCGTGGTGGGCTGTGGTGGGCTGTGCTGGGCTGGGACGGGCTGTGCTGGGCTGGGACGGGCTGTGCTGGGCTGGGACGGACTGCGGTGGGCTGTGGTGGGCCGTGGTGGGCCGGGATGGTCTGTGGTGGGCTGGGAAAGGCTGGGACGGGCTGTGGTGGGCCGGGACGGGCTGGGACGTGCTGGGACGGGCTGTGGTGGGCTGGGACGAGCTGTGGTGGTCTATGGTAAGATGGGACGGGCTGGGACGGGATGTGGTGGGCCGCAATGGACTGGGACAGGCTGGGACGGGCTGTGGTGGGCTGGGACAGGCTGGGACGGGCTGTGGTGGGCTGGGACGAGTTGTGGTGGGCTGGGACGGGCTGACATGGGCTGGGACGGGCTGGGACGCCTTGGACGGGTTGTGGTGGGCGGTGACGGGTTGTGGTGGGCGGGGAAGGGCTTTGGTGGGCTGGAACGGGCTTTGGTGGGCTGGGCCGTGACGTGGTGTGCCGGGACCGGTCTTGGTTGGCTGGGACGGGCCGTGGTGGGCCGGGAAGGGCAGTAGAGGGTGGGGACAAGTTGTGGTGGGCGGGGACAAGTTGTAGTGGCCAGGGACGGGCTGTGGTGGGCGGGGACGGGCTGTGGTGGGCGGGGACGGGCTGTGGTGGGCGGGGACGGGGTGTGGTGAGCGGGGACGGGCTTTGGTGGGCTGTGGTGGGCTGGGACGGGCTGCGGTGGGCTGGGACAAGCTGTGGTGGGCTGTGGTGGGCTGGGACGGGCTCTGGTGGCTGGGACAAGCTGTGGTGGGCTGTGGTGGGCTGAAACGGGCTGTGGTGGGCTGGGATGCGCTGTGGTGGGCTGGGATGCGCTGTGGTGGGCTGGGACGTGCTGTGGTGGGCTGGGAAGGGCTGGGACGGGCTGTGGTGGGCTGGGACTGGCTGTGGTTGGCTGTGGTGGGCTGGGACGGGCTGTGGTGGGCTGGGACGGACTGTGGTGTCCTGGGACGGGCTGCGGTGGGCTGGGACGGACTGTGGTGGGCTGGGGCAAGCTGTGGTGGGCTGGGAAGGGCTGGGACGCGCTGTGGTGGGCTGGGAAGGGCTGGGACGGGCTGTGGTGGGCTGGGACGGGCTGTGGTTGGCTGGGATGGGCTGTGGTGGGCTGGGACTGGCTCTGGTGGGCCGGGACGTGCTGTGGTAGGCTGTGGTGTGCTGGGATGGGCTGTCGTGGGTTTGGACGGGCTGTGGTGGGCTGGGACGGGCTGTGGTGGGCTTTTACGGGCTGGGACGGGCTGGGAAGGGCTGGGACGGGCTGTGGTGGGCTGGGACGGGCAGTGGTGGGCTGGGACGGGCTGTGGTGGGCTGGGACAAGTTGGGGTGGACTGTGGTGGGCTGAGACGGGCTGTGGTGGGCTGGGACGGGCTCTGGTTGGCTCGGACAAGCTGTGGTGGGCTGTGGTGGGCTGAAAAGGGCTGTGGTGGGCTGGGACGGGCTGTGGTGGGCTGGGACGGGCTGTGGTGGTCTGGGACGGGCTGTGGTGGGCTGGGACGGGATGCGGTGGGCTGTGGTGGGCTGGGACAGGCTGTGGTGGGCTATGACGTGCCGTGGTGTTCCGTGGTGAACTGTGGTGGGCTGTGGAAAGCCGTGGTTGGTTGTGGTGGGCCGTGGTGGGCTGTGGTCGGACGTGGTGGGCTGTAGTGGGCGGGGACAAGTTGTGGTGGGCGGGGACAGGCTGTGGTGAGCAGGGAAGGGCTGTGGTGGCCTGGGACGGGCTGGGACGGGCTGTGGTGAGCGGGGACGGGCTTTGGTGGGCTCTGGTGGGCTGGAACGGGCTCTGGTAGGCTGGGACGGGCTGTGGTGGGCTGGGACGGGTTGGGATAGGCTGCGGTGGGCCGTGGTGTGCTGTGGTGGGCCGTGGTGGGCTGGGATAGGCTGTGGTGAGCTGAGACGGGCTCTGGAGGTCTGTGGTGGGCTAGGACGGCTTAGTGGTGGGCTGGGACGGGCTGTGGTGGGCTGTGGTGGGCTGGGACGGGCTGCGGTGTGTTGTGGAGAGCTGGGACGGGCTGTGACGGGCTGTGGTGGGCCGGGACGGGCTGTGGTGGGCTGTGGTGCGCCGTGTTTATCTGGGACGAGCTGTGGTGGGCCGTGGTGGGCTGAGACGGGCCGTGGTGGTCCGTGGTGGGCTGGGACGGGCCGTGCTGGGCTAGGACGGGCTGTGGTGAACTGTGGTGGGCTGTGACGGGCCGTGGTGGGCTGGGACGGGCCGTGGTGGGCTGGGACGGGCCGTGGTGTGCTGGGACAGGCCGTGGTGGGCTGTGGTGGACTGGGAAGGGCCATGGTGGGCCGTGGTGTGCTCTGGTGGGCCATGGTGGACCGTGGTTGGCCGTGGTGGGCCGGGACAGGCCGTGGTTAGCCGTGCTGGGCTGAAACAGGCTGGGACGGGCTCTGGTGGGCTGGTACGGGCTCTGGTGGGCTGGGATGGGCTCTGGTGGGCTGGGACGGGCTGGGACGGGATGTGGTGGGCTGGGACGGGCTGTGGTCGTCTGAGACGGGTTGTGGTGAGCTGAGACGGGCCGTGGTGGGCTGAGACGGGCTGTGGTGGGCTGGGACGGGCTGGTACTTGCTGTGGTGGGCTGTTACGGGCTGTGGTGTGCTGTGAAAGGCTGTGGTGGGCTGGGACGGGCTGTGGTGGGCTGGGACGGGCTGTGGTGGGCTGGGACGGGCTGTGGTGGGCTGGGACGGGCTGTGGTGGGCCGTAGTGGGCTGTGTTGGGCTTGGACGGGCTGTGGTGGTCTGTGACAAGCTCTTGTGGGCTGTGGTGGGCTGGGACGAGCTGTGGTGGGCTCTGGTGGGCTCTGGTGGGCTGGGACGGACTGTCGTGGGCTGGGACGAGCTGTCGTGGGCTGGGACGGGCTGGGACGGGCCGTGGTGGGCTGGGACGGGCCGTGGTGGGCTGGGACGGGTTGGGATAGGCTGCGGTGGGCTGGGACGGGCTGTGGTGGGTTGTGGTGAGCTGAGACGGGCTGTGGTGAAATTGGACGGGCTGTGGTGGGCTGTGGTGAACTGGGAAGGGTTCTGGTGGTCTGGAATGGGCTGTGGTGGGCTGGGACGGGCCGTGGCGGGCTGCGGTGGGCTGGGACGGGCTGTGGTGGGCTGGGACAGGCTCTGGTGGGCCGGGACAGACTCTGGTGCGCTGTGGTGGGCTGTGGTGGGCTATGGTGCGCTGTGGTGGGTTGTGGTGAGCTAGAACGGGTTGTGGTGGGCTGGGACGGGCTATAGTGGGCTGGGACGGGATTGTGGTGGGCTGGGACGGGCTCTGATGGTCTGCGGCGGCCGTGGTGGGCTGGGACGGGCTGTGGTGGGCTGGGACGGGCTGGGAAGGGCTGTGGTGGGTTGTGGTGAGCTGGGACAACCTCTGGTGGGCTGGGACGGGCTGTGACGGGCTGTGGTGGGCTGTGGTAAGCTGGGACGGGCTCAGGTGGGTTGGGGCAGGCTGTGGTGCGCTGTGGTTGGCTGGGACGGGCCATGGTTTGCTGGGACGGGCAGTGGTGGGCTGTGGTGTGATGGGACGGGCTGTGGTGGGCTGGGATCGGCTGGGATAGGCTGTGGTTGGTTATGGTGGGCTGGGACGGGCTGTGGTGGGCTGGGACGGGCTCTGGTGGGCCGGGACAGACTCTGGTGCGCTGTGGTGGGCTGTGGTGGGCTATGGTGCGCTGTGGTGGGTTGTGGTGAGCTAGAACGGGTTGTGGTGGGCTGGGACGGGCTATAGTGGGCTGGGACGGGATTGTGGTGGGCTGGGACGGGCTCTGATGGTCTGCGGCAGCCGTGGTGGGCTGGGACGGGCTGTGGTGGGCTGGGACGGGCTGGGAAGGGCTGTGGTGGGTTGTGGTGAGCTGGGACGACCTCTGGTGGGCTGGGACGGGCTGTGACGGGCTGTGGTGGGCTGTGGTAAGCTGGGACGGGCTCAGGTGGGTTGGGGCAGGCTGTGGTGCGCTGTGGTTGGCTGGGACGGGCCGTGGTTGGCTGGGACGGGCAGTGGTGGGCTGTGGTGTGATGGGACGGGCTGTGGTGGGCTGGGATCGGCTGGGATAGGCTGTGGTTGGTTATGGTGGGCTGGGACGGGCTGTGGTGGGCTGGGACGGGCTGTAGTGGGCTGAGGCGGGCTGTGGTGGGCTTCACGGGCTGTGGTGGGCTGTGGTGGTCTGTGGTGGCCTGGGACGTGCTGTGGTGGGCTGGGACGGGCTGTGGTGGGCTGTGGTGGGTTCTGAAGGGCTGTGGTGGGCTGTGGTGGGTTGGGACACGCTGTGGTGGGTAGGGACGGGCTGTGGTGGGCTGTGGTGTGTTGTGACGGGTTGGCACGGGCTGGGACGGGCCGTGGTGGGCTGGGATGGGCTGCGGTGGGCTGTGGTGGGCTGTGGTGGGCTGGGACGGGCTGTGGTGGGCTGGGACGGGCTGGGACGGGCAGTGGTGGGCTGGGACGGGCAGTGGTGGGCTGGGACGGGCTGTGGTGGGCTGGGACGGGCAGTGGTGGGCTGGGACGGGCTGTGGTGGGCTGTGGTGGGCTCTGGTGGGCCGTGTTTATCTGGGACGAGCTGTGGTGGGCCATGGCGGGCCGTGGTGGGCTGGGACGGGCCGTGGTTTACTGTGGTGGGCTGAAACAGGCTGTGGTGACCGGTGGTGGGCTGTGGTGACCGGTGGTGGGCTGTGGTGACCTGTGGTGGCCTGTGGTGGGCTGGGACGGGTTTCGGTGGGCTGGGATAAGCTGTGTTGGGCTGCGACGGGCTGTGGTAGGCTGGGATGAGCTGTGGAGGGTTGGGACGGGCTGTGGAGGGTTGTGGAGGGCTGTGCTGGGCTTGGACAGGCTGTGGTGGGCTGAGATGGGCCGTGGTGGTCCGTGGTGGGCTGGGACGGGCCGTGCTGGGCTAGGACGGGCTGTGGTGAACTGTGGTGGGCTGTGATGGGCCGTGGTGGGCTGGGACGGGCCGTGGTGGGCTGGGGTGGGCCGTGGTGGGCTGGGACGGGCCGTGGTGGGCTGGGACAGGCTGTGGTGGGCTGTGGTGGACTGGGAAGGGCCGTGGTGGGCCGTGGTGTGCTCTGGTGGGCCATGGTGGACCGTGGTTGGCCGTGGTGGGCCGGGACAGGCCGTGGTTAGCCGTGCTGGGCTGAAACAGGCTGGGACGGGCTCTGGTGGGCTGGGCTGGGCTCTGGTGGGCTGGGACGGGATGTGGTGGGCTGGGACGGGCCGTGGTGGGCTGGGACTGGCTGTGGTGGGCTGGGACGGGGTGTGGTCGTCTGGGACGGGTTGTGGTGAGCTGAGACAGGCCGTGGTGGGCTGAGACGGGCCGTGGTGGGCTGGGACGGGCTGGTACTTGCTGTGGTGGGCTGTTACGGGCTGTGGTGTGCTGTGAGAGGCTGTGGTGGGCTGGGACGGGCTGTGGTGGGCTGGGACGGGCTGTGGTGGGCTGGGACGGGCTGTGGTGGGCCGTAGTGGGCTGTGTTGGGCTTGGACGGGCTGTGGTGGTCTGTGACAAGCTCTTGTGGGCTGTGGTGGGCTGGGACGAACTTTGGTGGGCTCTGGTGGGCTCTGGTGGGCTGGGACGGACTGTCGTGGGCTGGGACGAGCTGTCGTGGGCTGGGACGGGCCGTGGTGGGCTGGGACGGGCCGTGGTGGGCTGGGACGGGTTGGGATAGGCTGCGGTGGGCTGGGACGGGCGGTGGTGGGTTGTGGTGAGCTGAGACGGGCTGTGGTGGGCTGTGGTGAACTGGGAAGGGCTCTGGTGGTCTGGAATGGGCTGTGGTGGGCTGGGACGGGCCGTGGCGGGCTGCGGTGGGCTGGGACAGGCTCTGGTGGGCCGGGACAGACTCTGGTGTGCTGTGGTGGGCTGTGGTGGGCTATGGTGCGCTGTGGTGGGTTGTTGTGAGCTAGAACGGGTTGTGGTGGGCTGGGACGGGCTATAGTGGGCTGGGACAGGATTGTGGTGGGCTGGGATGGGCTCTGATGGTCTGCGGCGGCCGTGGTGGGCTGGGACGGGCTGTGGTGGGCTGGGACGGGCTGGGAAGGGCTGTGGTGGGTTGTGGTGAGCTGGGACGACCTCTTGTGGGCTGGGACGGGCTGTGACGGGCTGTGGTGGGCTGTGGTAAGCTGGGACGGGCTCAGGTGGGTTGGGGCAGGCTGTGGTGCGCTGTGGTTGGCTGGGACGGGCTGTGGTGGGCGGGGACGAGCTTTGGTGGGTTAGTGGTGGGCTGGGACGACCTCTTGTGGTCTGGGACGGGCTGTGGTGGGCTGTGGTGAGCTGGGACGGGCTCTGGTGGGTTGGCACGGGGCGTGGTGGGCTGTGGTGGGCTGGGACGGGCTCTGGTGGTCTGGGACATACTGTGGTGGGCTGGGACGGGCTGTGGTGCTCTGTGGTGGGCTGGGACGTGCCGTGGTGGACCGTGGTGGGCTTGGATGGGCCGTGGTGGGCTTGGATGGGCCGTGGTGGGCTGTGGTCTGCCGTGGTGGGCTGTGGTCGGCCGTGGTGGGCTGTGGTGGGCTGTGGTCGGTTGTGGTGGGCTGGGATGGGCTGTGGTGGGCTGAGATGGGATGTGGTGGTCTGGGACAGGCTGTAATGGGCTGGGATGGGCTGTGGTGCGCCTTGGTGGGCTGTGTTGGGCCCGGATGGGCCGTGGTGGGCTGTGGTGGGCCGTGGTGGGCTGGGACGGGCTGTGGTGGGCTGGGACGGGCCGTGGTTGGCTGGGACGGGCTGTGGTGGGCTGTGGTGTGATGGGACGGGCTGTGGTGGGCTGGGATCGGCTGGGATAGGCTGTGGTTGGTTATGGTGGGCTGGGAAGAGCTGTGGTGGTCTGGGACAAGCTGTGGTGGGCTGTGGTGGGCTGGGACGGGCTGTGGTGGGCTGGGACGAGCTGTCGTGGGCTGTGGTGGGCTGGGACGGGCTGTGGTGGGCTGAGATGGGATGTGGTGGTCTGGGACAGGCTGTAATGGGCTGGGATGGGCTGTGGTGCGCCTTGGTGGGCTGTGTTGGGCCCGGATGGGCCGTGGTGGGCTGTGGTGGGCCGTGGTGGGCTGGGACGGGCTGTGGTGGGCTGGGACGGGCCTTGGTTGGCTGGGACGGGCAGTGGTGGGCTGTGGTGTGATGGGACGGGCTGTGGTGGGCTGGGATCGGCTGGGATAGGCTGTGGTTGGTTATGGTGGGCTGGGACGGGCTCTGGTGGGCTGGGACGGGCTGTAGTGGGCTGAGGCGGGCTGTGGTGGGCTTCACGGGCTGTGGTGGGCTGTGGTGGTCTGTGGTGGCCTGGGACGTGCTGTGGTGGGCTGGGACGGGCTGTGGTGGGTAGGGACGGGCTGTGGTGGGCTGTGGTGTGTTGTGACGGGTTGGCACGGGCTGGGACGGGCCGTGGTGGGCTGGGATGGGCTGCGGTGGGCTGTGGTGGGCTGTGGTGGGCTGGGACGGGCTGTGGTGGGTTGTGACGGGCTGGGACGGGCAGTGGTGGGCTGGGACGGGCAGTGCTGGGCTGGGACGGGCTGTGGTGGGCTGGGACGGTCTGTGGTGGGCTGGGACGGTCTGTGGTGGGCTGGGACGGTCTGTGGTGGGCTGTGGTAAGCTGGGACGGGCTGTGGTGGGCTGTGATGGGCTGTGGTGGGCTGTGGTGTGCTGGGACGGGCTGTGGTGGGCCGGGACGGGCCGTGGTGGGCTGTGGTGCGCCGTGTTTATCTGGGACGAGCTGTGGTGGGCCATGGCGGGCCGTGGTGGGCTGGGACGGGCCGTGGTTTACTGTGGTGGGCTGAAACAGGCTGTGGTGACCGGTGTTGGGCTGTGGTGACCGGTGGTGGGCTGTGGTGACCTGTGGTGGGCTGTGGTGGGCTGGGACGGGTTGCGGTGGGCTGGGACGGGTTTCGGTGGGCTGGGATAAGGTGTGTTGGGCTGCGACGGGCTGTGGTAGGCTGGGATGAGCTGTGGAGGGTTGGGACGGGCTGTGGAGGGTTGTGGAGGGCTGTGCTGGGCTTGGACAGGCTGTGGTGGGCTGAGATGGGCCGTGGTGGTCCGTGGTGGGCTGGGACGGGCCGTGCTGGGCTAGGACGGGCTGTGGTGAACTGTGTTGGGCTGTGATGGGCCGTGGTGGGCTGGGACGGGCCGTGGTGGGCTGGGACGGGCCGTGGTGGGCTGGGACGGGCCGTGGTGGGCTGGGACAGGCCGTGGTGGGCTGTGGTGGACTGGGAAGGGCCGTGGTGGGCCGTGGTGTGCTCTGGTGGGCCATGGTGGACCGTGGTTGGCCGTGGTGGGCCGGGACAGGCCGTGGTTAGCCGTGCTGGGCTGAAACAGGCTGGGACGGGCTCTGGTGGGCTGGGACGGGATGTGGTGGGCTGGGACGGGCCGTGGTGGGCTGTGGTGGGCTGTGGTGGGCTGGGACGGGCCGTGGTGGGCTGAGACGGGCCGTGGTGGGCTGGGACAGGCTGGTACTTGCTGTGGTGGGCTGTTACGGGCTGTGGTGTGCTGTGAGAGGCTGTGGTGGTCTGGGACGGGCTGTGGTGGGCTGGGACGGGCTGTGGTGGGCTGGGACGGGCTGTGGTGGGCTGGGACGGGCTGTGGTGGGCCGTAGTGGGCTGTGTTGGGCTTGGACGGGCTGTGGTGGTCTGTGACAAGCTCTTGTGGGCTGTGGTGGGCTGGGACGAGCTGTGGTGGGCTCTGGTGGGCTCTGGTGGGCTCTGGTGGGCTGGGACGGACTGTCGTGGGCTGGGACGAGCTGTCGTGGGCTGGGACGGGCTGGGACGGGCCGTGGTGGGCTGGGACGGGTTGGGATAGGCTGCGGTGGGCTGGGACGGGCTGTGGTGGGTTGTGGTGAGCTGAGACGGGCTGTGGCGAAATTGGACGGGCTGTGGTGGGCTGTGGTGAACTGGGAAGGGCTCTGGTGGTCTGGAATGGGCTGTGGTGGGCTGGGACGGGCCGTGGCGGGCTGCGGTGGGCTGGGACGGGCTGTGGTGGGCTGGGACAGGCTCTGGTGGGCCGGGACAGACTCTGGTGCGCTGTGGTGGGCTGTGGTGGGCTATGGTGCGCTGTGGTGGGTTGTGGTGAGCTAGAACGGGTTGTGGTGGGCTGGGACGGGCTATAGTGGGCTGGGACGGGATTGTGGTGGGCTGGGACGGGCTCTGATGGTCTGCGGCGGCCGTGGTGGGCTGGGACGGGCTGTGGTGGGCTGGGACGGGCTGGGAAGGGCTTTGGTGGGTTGTGGTGAGCTGGGACGACCTTTGGTGGGCTGGGACGGGCTGTGACGGGCTGTGGTGGGCTGTGGTAAGCTGGGACGGGCTCAGGTGGGTTGGGGCAGGCTGTGGTGTGCTGTGGTTGGCTGGGACGGGCTGTGGTGGGCGGGGACGGGCTTTGGTGGGTTAGTGGTGGGCTGGGACGACCTCTTGTGGTCTGGGACGGGCTGTGGTGGGCTGTGGTGAGCTGGGACGGGCTCTGGTGGGTTGGCACGGGGCGTGGTGGGCTGTGGTGGGCTGGGACGGGCTGTGGTGGGCTGGGACGGGCTCTGGTGGTCTGGGACATACTGTGGTGGGCTGGGACGGGCTGGGACGGGCTGTGGTGCTCTGTGGTGGGCTGGGACGTGCCGTGGTGGACCGTGGTGGGCTTGGATGGGCCGTGGTGGGCTGTGGTCTGCCGTGGTGGGCTGTGGTCTGCCGTGGTGGGCTGTGGTCGGCCGTGGTGGGCTGTGGTGGGCTGTGGTCGGTTGTGGTGGGCTGGGACGGGCTGTGGTGGGCTGAGATGGGATGTGGTGGTCTGGGACAGGCTGTAATGGGCTGGGATGGGCTGTGGTGCGCCTTGGTGGGCTGTGTTGGGCCCGGATGGGCCGTGGTGGGCCGTGGTGGGCTGGGACGGGCTGTGGTGGGCTGGGACGGGCCGTGGTTGGCTGGGACGGGCAGTGGTGGGCTGTGGTGTGATGGGACGGGCTGTGGTGGGCTGGGATCGGCTGGGATAGGCTGTGGTTGGTTATGGTGGGCTGGGAAGAGCTGTGGTGGTCTGGGACAAGCTGTGGTGGGCTGTGGTGGGCTGGGACGGGCTGTAGTGGGCTGAGGCGGGCTGTGGTGGGCTTCACGGGCTGTGGTGGGCTGTGGTGGTCTGTGGTGGCCTGGGACGTGCTGTGGTGGGCTGGGACGGGCCGCGGTTGGCTGGGACGGGCCGTGGTGTGCCGGGACGGGCCGTGGTGGGCCGGGACGGGCCGTGGTGGGCCGGGACGGGCCGTGGTGGGCCGGGACGGGCTGTGTTTGGCTGGGACGGGCCGTGGTGGGCTGGGACGGGCCGTGGTGGGCCGGGCCGGGCCGTGGTGGGCCAGGACGGGCCGTGGTGGGCTGGGATGGGCCGTGGCGGGCTGGGACGGGTTGTGGCGGACTGGGACGAACTGTGGTGGTCTGTGGTGGGCTGGGACGGGCCGTGGTGGGCTGGGACGGGCTGGGACGAGCTGTGCCGGGCTGGGACTGGCTGTGGTGGGCTGCGGTAGGCTGTGGTGTGCTGTAGTGGTCTGTGATGGGCTGGGACGGGCTGTGGTGGGCTGGGACGGGCTGTGGTGGGCTGGGACGGGCTGTCGTGGGCTGGGACGGGCTGCCGTGGGCTGTGGGGGCCTGGGACATGCTGTGGTGGGCTGGGAAGGGCTGGGACAAGCTGTGACGGGCTGGGACGAGCTGTGACGGCCTGTGGTGTGCTGTAGTGGCCTGTGGTGTGCTGTAGTGGCCTGTGGTGGGCTGGGACAAACTGTGGTGGGCTATGGTGGGCTGGGATGAGCTGGGACAGGCTGGGACGTGTTGTGGTGGGCTGTGGTGGGCTGGGACGGGCTGTGGTGCGCTGGGATGGGCTGTAGTGGGCTGTGGTGTGCTGTGGAGGGCTGGGACGGGCTGTGATGTGCCGTGGTGGGCTGGGACGGGCCGTGGTGGGCTGGGATGGGCTAGGACGGGCTGTGGTGGGGTGGGACGGGCTGGGACTGTCTGTGGTTGGCTGTGGTGGGCTGGGACGCGCTGTGGTGGGCTGCGACAAGCTGGGACGGGCCATGGTGGGATGGCACGGGCTGTGGTGGGCTGGGACGGGCTGTGGTGGGCTGGTACGGGCTGTGGCGGGCTGGAGCGGGCTGTGGTGGGTTGTGGTGAGCTGGGACGGGCTGACACGGGCTGTGGTGGGCTGTGGTAAGCTGGGACGGGTTGTGGTGGGCTGGGATGGGTAGGGACTTTCTGTGGTGAGCTGCGACGGTCTGTGGTGGGCTGGAACGGGCTGTGGTGGGCTTGGAAAGGCTGTGGTGGGCCGGGACGGGCCGTGGTGGGCCGGGACGGGGCGTAGTGGGCCCGGACGGGCCGTGGTGGGCCGGGACGGGCCATGGTGGGCTGGGACGGGCCGTGGCGGTTTGGGACGGGTTGTGGCGGGCTGGGACGAACTGTGGTGGTCTGTTGTGGGCTGGGACGGGCCGTGGTGGGCTGGGACGAGCTGTGACGGGCTGGGACGAGCTGTGACGGGCTGGGACGGGCTGTGGTGGGCTGCGGTAGGCTGTGGTGTGCTGTAGTGGTCTGTGGTGGGCTGGGACGGGCTGCCGTGGGATGGGACGGGCTGTCGTGGGCTGGGACGGGCTGTCGTGGGCTGTGGGGGCCTGGGACATACTGTGGTGGGCTGGGAAGGTCTGGGACGAGCTGTGACGGGCTGGGGCGAGCTGTGATGGGCTGGGACGGGCTGCGGTGGGCTGGGACATGCTGGGACGGGCTGTGGTAGGCTGAGACAGGCTGGTACGTGCTGTGGTGAGCGGAGACGGGCTGTGGTGGGCTTGGACGGGCCGTGGTGGGCTAGGACGGACTGGTACTTGATGTGGTGGGCTGGTACGGGCTGTGGTGGGCTGGGACGGGCTGTGGTGGTCTGGGACAAGCTGGGACTGGCTGTTGTGGGCTGGGACGGGCTGTGACGGGCTGTCGTGGGCTGGGATGGGCTGGGATGGTCTGGGACGGGCTGTAGTGGGCTGTGGTGGTTTGTGGTGAGCTGTGTTGGGCTGGGATTGTCTTTGGTGGGCGGGGAGAGATTTTGCTGGGCGGGGACAGGCTGTGGTGGGCGAGGACAGTTTGTGGTGGGCGGAGACGGGCTGTGGTGGGCTGTGGTGGGCTGGGACGGGCTGTGGTGGGCTGGGACGGGCTGTGGTGGGTAGGCACGGGCTGTGGTGGGCTGGGACGGGCTGGGACGGGTTGGCACGGGCTGGGACGGGCTGGGACGGGCTGTGGTGGGCTGGGACGGGCTGTGGTGGGCTAGGACGGGCTGTGGTGTGCTGGGACAAGTTGTGGTGGGTTGTGGTGCGCCGTGGTGGGCCGGACAGGGCTGTGGTGTGCCAGGACGGGCTGTGGTGGGCTGGGAAGGCCTGGGACAGGCTGGGACGAGCTGTGCTGGGCGGGGACGGGCTCTTCTGCGCGGGGACGGGCTCTGCTGGGCGGGGACGGGCTGTGGTGGGTTGTGGTGAGCTGGGACGGTCTGGGACGGGCTGACACGGGCTGTGGTGGGCTGGGATGGACAGGTACGACCTGTGGAGGGCTTGGACGTGTTGTGGTGGGCTGGGACTGGCTCTGGATGGCTGGGACGGGCTGTGGTGGGCTGTGGTGGGCTGGGATGGATAGGTACGACCTGTGGTGGGCTTGGACGGGTTGTGGTGGGCTGGGACGGGCTGTGGTGGGCTGTGGTGGGCTGGGATGGACAGGCACGAGCTGTGGTGGGCTTGGACTGACTATGGTGGGCTGTGGTGGGCTGGGACGGGCTGCGGTTCGCTGGGACAGGCCGTGGTGGGCTGGGACGGGCCGTGGTGAATTGGGACGGGCTGTGGTGGGCTGAGGTGGGCTGGGACGGGCCGTGGTACGCTGGGACGGGCCGTGGTGGGCTGGGACGGGCCGTGGTGGGCTGGGACAGGCTGTGGTGGGCCGTAATGGGCTGTGGTCGGCCGTGTTGGGACGGGACGAGCTGTGGTGAGCCGGGACGGGCTGTGGTGGGCTGTGGTGGGCTGGGACGGGCTGCGCTGGGCTGGGACGGGCTGCGCTGGGCTGGGACGGGCTGCGGTGGGCTGGGACGGGCTGCGGTGGGCTGAGACAGGCTGGTACGTGCTGTGGTGAGCAGAGACGGGCCGTGGTGGGCTGGGACAAGCCGTGGTGGGCTAGGACGGACTGGTACTTGATGTGGTGGGCTGGTACGGGCTGTGGTGGGCTGGGACGGGCTGTGGTGGGCTGGGACGGGCTGGGACTGGCTGTTGTGGGCTGGGACGGGCTGTGGTGGGCTGGGACGGGCTGTCGTGGGCTGGGATGGGCTGGGATGGTCTGGGACGGGCTGTGGTGGGCTGTGGTGGTTTGTGGTGAGCTGTGGTGGGCTGGGATGGGCTGTGGTGGGCGGGGAGAGATTTTGCTGGGCGGGGACAGGCTGTGGTGGGCGAGGACAGTTTGTGGTGGGCGGAGACGGGCTGGGACGGGCTGTGGTGGGCTGTGGTGGGCTGGGACGGGCTGTGGTGTGCTGGGACGAGCTGTGGTGTGCTGGGACGGGCTGTGGTGGGCTGGCACGGGCTGCGCTGGGCTGGGACGGGCTGCGCTGGGCTGGGACGGGCTGTGGTGGGCTGGGACGGGCTGTGGTGGGCTGGGACGGGCTGCGGTGGGCGGGGACGGGCTGTGGTAGGCTGAGACAGGCTGGTACGTGCTGGGGTGAGTGGAGACAGGCCGTGGTGCGCTGGGACGGGCCGTGGTGGTCTGGGATGGGCTGTGGTGGGCTGTGGTGGTTTGTGGTGAGCTGTGGTGGGCTGGGATGGGCTGTGGTGGGCGGGGAGAGATTTTGCTGGGCGGGGACAGGCTGCGGTGGGCTGGGACAGTTTGTGGTGGGCGGAGACGGGCTGGGACGGGCTGTGGTGGGCTGTGGTGGGCTGGGACGGGCTGTGGTGTGCTGGGACGAGCTGTGGTGTGCTGGGACGGGCTGTGGTGGGCTGGCACGGGCTGCGCTGGGCTGGGACGGGCTGCGCTGGGCTGGGACGGGCTGTGGTGGGCTGGGACGGGCTGTGGTGGGCTGGGACGGGCTGTGGTGGGCTGGGACGGGCTGCGGTGGGCGGGGACGGGCTGTGGTAGGCTGAGACAGGCTGGTACGTGCTGTGGTGAGTGGAGAAAGGCCGTGGTGGTCTGGGACGGGCCGTGGTGCGCTGGGACGGACTGGTACTTGATGTGGTGGGCTGGTACGGTCTGTGGTGGGCTGGGACGGGCTGTGGTGGGCTGGGACAAGCTGGGACTGGCTGTGGTGGGCTGTGACGGGCTGTCGTGGGCTGGGATGGGCTGGGACAGGCTGTGGTGGGCTGTGGTGGGCTGGGACGGGCTGTGACTGGCTGCGGTGGGCTGGGACGGGCTGTGGTAGGCTGGGACGGGCTGGGACGGGTTGTGGTGGGCTGGGACGGGCTATGGTGGGTTGTGGTGGTCTGGGACGGGTTGTGGTGGGCTGGGACGGGCTGTGGTGGGCTGGGACGGGTTGTGGTGGGCTGGGCTGGGCTGTGATAAGCTGTAACCGGCTGTGGTGGGCTGTGGTGGTCTGGGACGGGCCGTGGTGGGCTGGGACGGGCTGTGGTGGGCTTCTATGGGCTTGTACTTTATATGGTGGGCTGGGACGGGCTGTGACGGGCTCTGGTGGGCTGGGACGGGCTGTGGTGGGCTGGGACGGGCTGTGGTGGCCTGTGGTGGGCTGGGACGGGATGTGGTGGTCTGGGATGGGCTGGGACGGGCTGTGGTGGGCTGAGACGTGCCGTGGTGGGCTGGGATGGGACGTGGTGAACTGTGGTGGGCTGTGGTGGGCAGTGGTGGGCTGGGACGGGCCGTGTTGGGCTGTGGTGGGGCGTGGTGGGTTCTGGTGAGCTTGAGTCGGGCTGTGGTGGGCTGGGACGGGCTGGGACAAGCTGTGGTGGGCTGGGACGGGCTGTCGTGGGCTGTGGTGGGCGGGGACGGGCTGTGGTGGGCGGGGATGGGCTGTGGTGGGCGGGGACGGGCTGTGGTGGGCGGGGACGGGCTGTGGTGGGCGGGGACGGGCTGTGGTGGGCTAGGCCGGGCTGGGACGGGCTGGGACGGGCTATGGTGGGTTGTGGTGAGCTTGGACGGGCTATGGTGGGCTGGGACAAGCTGTGGTGGGCTGGGACGAGCTGGGACGTGCTGTGATGGGCTGTGGTGGGCAGGGACAGGCTGGGATGCACTGTGTTGGGCTGTGGTGGGCTGTGGTCGGCGGGGACGTGCTGTGGTGGGCAGGGACGTGCTGTGGTGGGCAGGGACGTGCTGTGGTGGGCTTGGACGGGCTGTGGTGGGCTGGGAAGGGCTTTGGTCAGCCGTGGTGGGCTGGGACGGGCCGTTGTGGCTCCGGACGGGCTCTGGTGGTTTGGGACGGGCTGTGGTGGGCTGTGGTGGGCTGTGGCGGTCTTTGTTTGGCTAGGACGGGCTCGGAAGGATTGGGACGGTCTGGGACGTGCTGTGGTGGGCTGTGGCTGGCTGGGACGGGCTGTGATGTGCTGGGACAAGCTGTGGTGGGCTGGGACGGTCTGTGGTGGTCTGGGATGGGCTGTGGTGGGCTGGGATGGGCTGTGGTGGGCTGGGACAGGCCGTGGTGAACTGGGACGGGCCGTGGTGGGCTGCGGTGGTCCGTGGTGGGCTGGGAAGGGCTGTGGTGGGCCGTGGTGGCCTGGCACGGGCTGTGGTCAGCCGTGGTGGGCTGGCACGGGCTGTGGTGGGCTGGGACGAGCTGTGGTGGGCTGGGACAGGCTGTGATGTGCTGGGACGGGCTGTGGTGGGCCGTGGTGGGCCGGGACCAGCCGTGGTGGGCTGGGACGGGCTCTGGTGGGCTGTGGTGGGCTGGCACCGGCTGTAGTGGGCTGGGACAGGCTGTGGTCAGCCGTGGTGGGCTGGGACGGGCCGTGGTGGCTCGGGGCGGGCTCTGGTGGGCCGGGACGGGCTCTGGTGGGCTGTGGTGGGCTGTGGTGGGCTGTGCCGGGCTGTGGTGGGCTAGGACGGGCTGGGACAGGCTGGGACGGTCTGTGGTGGGCCTTGCCGGGCTGTGGTGGGCTGTGCCGAGCTGGGACGGGCTATGCCGGGCTAGGACGGGCTGTGCCAGGCTGTGGTGGGCTGTGACGGGCTGTTGTGGGCCGGGACGGGCTGTGGTGGGCTGTGGTGGGTTATGGTGAGCTTAGACGGGCTGTGGTGGGTTGGGACGGTCTGTGGTGGGTTGTGGTGGGCTGGGACGGGCTGTTGTGGTCAGGGACGGGCTGTGGTGGACCGGGACGGGCTGTGGTGGGCTGTGACAGGCTGTGGTGGGCTGGGTCGGGCTGTGGCAGGCTGGGATGGGCTTTGGCGGGCCGGGACAGTCTGTGGCGGGCTGTGGCGGGCCGTCGTTGGCCGTGGTGGGCTGTAGTGGGCCGTGGTGAGCCGTGGTGGGCTGTGGTAGGCTGGGACGGGCTGTGGTGACCTAGGACGGGCTGTGGTGGGCTGTGGAGGGCTGGGACGGGCTGTGGAGGGCTGGGACGGGCTGTGGTGGGCTCGACGGGCTGTGGTTGGCTGGGACCGTCTGTTTTGGGCTGGGATGGCCTGCGGTGGCCTGTGGTGGGCTGTGGTGGGCTGGGACGGGCTGTGGTGGGCTGGGACGGTCTGTGGTGGGCTGTGGTAAGCTGGGACGGGCTGTGGTGGGCTGTGGTGTTCTGGGACGGGCTGTGGTGGGCCGGGACGGGCCGTGGTGGGCTGTGGTGCGCCGTGTTTATCTGGGACGAGCTGTGGTGGGCCATGGCGGGCCGTGGTGGGCTGGGACGGGCCGTGGTTTGCCGTGGTGGGCTGAAACAGGCTGTGGTGACCTGTGGTGGGCTGTGGTGACCGGTGGTGGGCTGTGGTGGGCTGGGACGGGTTGCGGTGGGCTGGGACGGGTTTCGGTGGGCTAGGACGGGCTGCGGTGGGCTCGGATAAGCTGTGTTGGGCTGCGACGGGCTGTGGTAGGCTGGGATGAGCTGTGGAGGGTTGGGACGGGCTGTGGAGGGTTGTGGAGGGCTGTGCTGGGCTTGGACAGGCTGTGGTGGGCTGAGATGGGCCGTGGTGGTCCGTGGTGGGCTGGGACGGGCCGTGCTGGGCTAGGACGGGCTGTGGTGAACTTCGGTGGGCTGTGATGGGCCGTGGTGGGCTGGGACGGGCCGTGGTGGGCTCGACGAGCTGTGGTTGGCCATGACCGGCTGTTTTGGGCTGGGATGGCCTGCGGTGGCCTGTGGTGGGCTGTGGTGGGCTGGGACGGGCTGTGGTGGGTTGGGACAGGCTGGGACGGGCTGGGACGGGCAGTGGTGGGTTGGGACGGGCAGTGGTGGGCTGGGACGGGCTGTGGTGGGCTGGGATAGGCTGTGGTGGGCTGGGACGGGCTGTGGTGGGCTGTGAGAGGCTGTGGTGGGCTGGGACGGTCTGTGGTGGGCTGTGGTGTGCTGGGACGGGCTGTGGTGGGCTGTGATGGGCTGTGGTGGGCTGTGGTGTGCTGGGACAAGCTGTGGTGGGCCGGGACGGGCCGTTGTGGGCTGTGGTGTGCCGTGTTTATCTGGGACGAGCTGTGGTGGGCCATGGCGGGCCGTGGTGGGCTGGGACGGGCCGTGGTTTGCCGTGGTGGGCTGAAACAGGCTGTGGTGACCTGTGGTGGGCTGTGGTGACCGGTGGTGGGCTGTGGTGACCGGTGGTGGGCTGTGGTGACCTGTGGTGGGCTGTGGTGGGCTGGGACGGGTTGCGGTGGGCTGGGACGGGCTGCGGTGGGCTAGGACGGGCTGCGGTGGGCTGGGACGGGCTGCGGTGGGCTAGGATAAGCTGTGTTGGGCTGCGACGGGCTGTGGTAGGCTGGGATGAGCTGTGGAGGGTTGGGACGGGCTGTGGAGGGTTGTGGAGGGCTGTGCTGGGCTTGGACAGGCTGTGGTGGGCTGAGATTGGCTGTGGTGGTCCGTGGTGGGCTGGGACGGGCCGTGCTGGGCTAGGACGGGCTGTGGTGAACTGTGGTGGGCTGGGACGGGCCGTGGTGGGCTGGGACGGGCCGTGGTGGGGTGCGACGGGCCGTGGTGGGCTGGGACGGGCCGTGGTGGGCTGGGACAGGCTGTGGTGGGCTGTGGTGGACTGGGAAGGGCCGTGGTGGGCCGTGGTGTGCTCTGGTGGGCCATGGTGGACCGTGGTTGGCCGTGGTGGGCCGGGACAGGCCGTGGTTAGCCGTGCTGGGCTGAAACAGGCTGGGACAGGCTCTGGTGGGCTGGGATGGGCTCTGGTGGGCTGGGACGGGCTCTGGTGGGCTGGGACGGGCTGTGGTGGGCTGGGACGGGCTGTGGTGGGCTGTGGTGGGCTGGGACGGGCTGTGGTCCTCTGGGACGGGTTGTGGTGAGCTGAGACGGGCCGTGGTGGGCTGAGACGGGCTGTGGTGGGCTGGGACGGGCTGGTACTTGCTCTGGTGGGCTGTTACGGGCTGTGGTGTGCTGTGAGAGGCTGTGGTGGTCTGGGACGAGCTGGGACGGGCTGTGGTGGGCTGGGACGGGCTGTGGTGGGCTGGGACGGGCTGTGGTGGGCTGGGACAGGCTGTGGTGGGCTGGGACGGGCTGTGGTGGGCCGTAGTGGGCTGTGGTGGGCTGGGACGGGCTGTAGTGGTCTGTGACAAGCTCTTGTGGGCTGTGGTGGGCTGGGACGAGCTGTGGTGGGCTCTGGTGGGCTCTGGTGGGCTGGGACGGGCTGTCGTGGGCTGGGACGGGCGGTCGTGGGCTGGGACGGGGTGGGACGGGCCGTGGTGGGCTGGGACGGGCCGTGGTGGGCTGGGACGGGTTGGGATAGGCTGCGGTGGGCCGTGGTGTGCTGTGGTGGGCCGTGGTGGGCTGGGATAGGCTGTGGTGAGCTGAGACGGGCTCTGGAGGTCTGTGGTGGGCTAGGACGGCTTAGTGGTGAGCTGGGACGGGCTGTGGTGGGCTGTGGTGGGCTTTCGTGGGCCGTGGTGGGCCGGGACGGGCTGTGGTGGGCTGGGACGGGCTGCGGTGGGTTGTGGAGAGATGGGACGGGCTGTGACGGGCTGTGGTGGGCTGCGACGGGCTCTGGGGGTCTGGGACAGGCTTGGACGAGCTGGGACAGGCTGGGACAGGCTGTGGTGGGCTGACATGGGCTGGGAGGGGCTGGGACGGGCTGTGGTGGGCTGGGACGGTCTGTGGTGGGCTGTGGTAAGCTGGGACGGGCTGTGGTGGGCTGACACGGGCTGGGAGGGGCTGGGACGGGCTGTGGTGGGCTGGGACGGGCTGTGGTGGGCTGTGGTGGGCTGGGACGAGTTGTAGTGGGCCGGGACGGGCTGTGGTGGGCTGTGGTAAGCTGGGACGGGCTGTGGTGTGCTGGGATTGTCTTTGGGGGGCTGGGAGGGGCTGTGGTGGGCTGGGACGGGCTGTGGTGGGCTGGGACGGGCTGTGGTGCTCTGGGACGGGCTGTGGTGTGCAGGGACAGGCTGGGACGGGCTGGGACGGGCTGGCACGTGCTGGGACGGGCTGTGGTGGGCTGGGACTCGGTGTGGTGGAATGGGACGGGCTGGGACAGGCTGTGGTGGGCTGGGACAGGGTGTGGTGGGCTGGGACGGGCTGTGACGGGTTGTGGTGGGCTGGGACGGGCTGTGGTGGGTTGTGGTGGTCTGGGACGGGTTGTGGTGGGCTGGGACGGGCTGTGGTGGGCTGGGACGGGTTGTGGTGGGCTGGGATGGGCTGTGATAAGCTGTAACCGGCTGTGGTGGGCTGTGGTGGTCTGGGACGGGCCGTGGTGGTCTGGGACGGGCTGTGGTGGGCTGGGACAGGCTGTGATGGGCTGGGACGGGCTGTCGTGGGCTGGGACGGGCTGTGGTGGGCTGGGACGGGCTGTCGTGGGCTGTGGGGGCCTGGGACATGCTGTGGTGGGCTGTGGTGGGCTGGGAAAAGCTGTGACGGGCTGGGACGAGCTGTGACGGGCTGTGGTGTGCTGTAGTGGCCTGTGGTGGGCTGGGACAAACTGTGGTGGGCTGGGACAAACTGTGGTGGGCTTTGGTGGGCTGGGATGAGCTGGGACAGGCTGGGACGGGTTGTGGTGGGCTGGGACGGGCTGTGGTGCGCTGGGATGGGCTGTAGTGGGCTGTGGTGTGCTGTGGAGGGCTGGGACGGGCTGTGATGTGCCGTGGTGGGCTGGGACGGGCCGTGGTGGGCTGGGATGGGCTAGGACGGGCTGTGGTGGGGTGGGACGGGCTGGGACTGGCTGTGGTTGGCTGTGGTGGGCTGGGACGCGCTGTGGTGGGCTGCGACAAGCTGGGACGGGCCGTGGTGGGATGGCACGGGCTGTGGTGGGCTGGGACGGGCTCTGGTGGGCTGGTACGGGCTGTGGCGGGCTGGAGCGGGCTGTGGTGGGTTGTGGTGAGCTGGGTCGGGCTGATACGGGCTGTGGTGGGCTGTGGTAAGCTGGGACGGGTTGTGGTGGGCTGGGATGGGCTGGGACTTTCTGTGGTGAGCTGCGACGGTCTGTGGTGGGCTGGAACGGGCTGTGGTGGGCCGGGACGGGCCGTGGTGGGCCGGGACGGGCCGTGGTGGGCCGGGACAGGCCGTGGTGGGCCGGGACGGGGCGTAGTGGGCCGGGACGGGCCGTGGTGGGCCGGGACGGGCCATGGTGGGCTGGGACGGGCCGTGGCGGTTTGGGACGGGTTGTGGCGGGCTGGGATGAACTGTGGTGGTCTGTTGTGGGCTGGGACGGGCCGTGGTGGGCTGGGACGGGCTGGGACGAGCTGTGACGGGCTGGGACGAGCTGTGGTGGGCTGCGGTAGGCTGTGGTGTGCTGTAGTGGTCTGTGGTGGGCTGGGACGGGCTTTCGTGGGATGGGACGGGCTGTCGTGGGCTGGGTCGGGCTGTCGTGGGCTGTGGGGGCCTGGGACATGCTGTGGTGGGCTGGGAAGGGCTGGGACGAGCTGTGACGGGCTGGGGCAAGCTGTGATGAGCTGGGACGGGCTGCGGTGGGCTGGGACATGCGGGGACGGGCTGTGGTAGGCTGAGACAGGCTGGTACGTGCTGTGGTGAGCGGAGACGGGCTGTGGAGGGCTGGGACGGGCCGTGGTGGGCTAGGACGGACTGGTACTTGATGTGGTGGGCTGGGACGGGCTGTGGTGGGCTGGGACGGGCTGTGGTGGTCTGGGACAAGCTGGGACTGGCTGTTGTGGGCTGGGACGGGCTGTGACGGGCTGTCATGGGCTGGGATGGTCTGGGACGGGCTGTAGTGGGCTGTGGTGGTTTGTGGTGAGCTGTGGTGGGCTGGGATTGGCTTTGGTGGGTGGGGAGAGATTTTGCTGGGCGGGGACAGGCTGTGGTGGGCGGGGACGGGCTGTGGTGGGTTGTGGTGAGCTGGGACGGTCTGGGACGGGCTGACACGGGCTGTGGTGGGCTGGGATGGACAGGTACGACCTGTGGAGGGCTTGGACGTGTTGTGGTGGGCTGGGACTGGCTCTGGTTGGCTGGGACGGGCTGTGGTGGGCTGTGGTGGGCTGGGATGGATAGGTACGACCTGTGGTGGGCTTGGACGGGTTGTGGTGGGCTGGGACTGCTTCTGGTTGGCTGGGACGGGCTGTGGTGGGCTGTGGTGGGCTGGGATGGACAGGCACGAGCTGTGGTGGGCTTGGACGGGCTATGGTGGGCTGGGACTGGCTATGGTGGGCTGTGGTGGGCTGGGACGGGCTGTGGTTCGCTGGGACAGGCCGTGGTGGGCTGGGACGGGCCGTGGTGAATTGGGACGGGCTGTGGTGGGCTGGGACGGGCTGTGGTGGGCTGGGACGGGCTGTGGTTGGCTAGAGGTGGGCTGGGACGGGCCGTGGTGGGCTGGGACGGGCCGTGGTGGGCTGGGACAGGCTGTGGTGGGCCGTAATGGGCTGTGGTCGGCCGTGTTGGGACGGGACGAGCTGTGGTGAGCCGGGACGGGCTGTGGTGGGCTGGGACGGGCTGGGACGGGTTGCGGGGGGCTGGGACGGGCTGCGCTGGGCTGGGACGGGCTGCGCTGGGCTGGGACGGGCTGCGGTGGGCTGGGACAGGCTGCGGTGGGCTGGGACGGGCTGCGGTGGGCTGGGACATGCTGGGACAGGCTGTGGTAGGCTGAGACAGGCTGGTACGTGCTGTGGTGAGCAGAGACGGGCCGTGGTGGGCTGGGACAAGCCGTGGTGGGCTAGGACGGACTGGTACTTGATGTGGTGGGCTGGTACGGGCTGTGGTGGGCTGGGACGGGCTGTGGTGGGCTGGGACGGGCTGGGACTGGCTGTTGTGGGCTGGGACGGGCTGTGGTGGGCTGGGACGGGCTGTGACGGGCTGTCGTGGGCTGGGATGGGCTGGGATGGTCTGGGACGGGCTGTGGTGGGCTGTGGTGGTTTGTGGTGAGCTGTGGTGGGCTGGGATGGGCTGTGGTGGGCGGGGAGAGATTTTGCTGGGCGGGGACAGGCTGTGGTGGGCGAGGACAGTTTGTGGTGGGCGGAGACGGGCTGGGACGGGCTGTGGTGGGCTGTGGTGGGCTGGGACGGGCTGTGGTGTGCTGGGACGAGCTGTGGTGTGCTGGGACGGGCTGTGGTGGGCTGGCACGGGCTGCGCTGGGCTGGGACGGGCTGCGCTGGGCTGGGACGGGCTGTGGTGGGCTGGGACGGGCTGTGGTGGGCTGGGACGGGCTGCGGTGGGCGGGGACGGGCTGTGGTAGGCTGAGACAGGCTGGTACGTGCTGGGGTGAGTGGAGACAGGCCGTGGTGCGCTGGGACGGGCCGTGGTGGTCTGGGATGGGCTGTGGTGGGCTGTGGTGGTTTGTGGTGAGCTGTGGTGGGCTGGGATGGGCTGTGGTGGGCGGGGAGAGATTTTGCTGGGCGGGGACAGGCTGCGGTGGGCTGGGACAGTTTGTGGTGGGCGGAGACGGGCTGGGACGGGCTGTGGTGGGCTGTGGTGGGCTGGGACGGGCTGTGGTGGGCTGGGACGGGCTGTGGTGGGCTGGGACGGGCTGGGACTGGCTGTTGTGGGCTGGGACGGGCTGTGGTGGGCTGGGACGGGCTGTCGTGGGCTGGGATGGGCTGGGATGGTCTGGGACGGGCTGTGGTGGGCTGTGGTGGTTTGTGGTGAGCTGTGGTGGGCTGGGATGGGCTGTGGTGGGCGGGGAGAGATTTTGCTGGGCGGGGACAGGCTGTGGTGGGCGAGGACAGTTTGTGGTGGGCGGAGACGGGCTGGGACGGGCTGTGGTGGGCTGTGGTGGGCTGGGACGGGCTGTGGTGTGCTGGGACGAGCTGTGGTGTGCTGGGACGGGCTGTGGTGGGCTGGCACGGGCTGCGCTGGGCTGGGACGGGCTGCGCTGGGCTGGGACGGGCTGTGGTGGGCTGGGACGGGCTGTGGTGGGCTGGGACGGGCTGCGGTGGGCGGGGACGGGCTGTGGTAGGCTGAGACAGGCTGGTACGTGCTGTGGTGAGTGGAGACAGGCCGTGGTGCGCTGGGACGGGCCGTGGTGGTCTGGGACGGGCCGTGGTGCGCTGGGACGGACTGGTACTTGATGTGGTGGGCTGGTACGGGCTGTGGTGGGCTGGTACGGGCTGTGGTGGTCTGGGACAAGCTGGGACTGGCTGTGGTGGGCTGTGACGGGCTGTCGTGGGCTGGGATGGGCTGGGACAGGCTGTGGTGGGCTGTGGTGGGCTGGGACGGGCTGTGACTGGCTGCGGTGGGCTGGGACGGGCTGTGGTAGGCTGGGACGGGCTGGGACGGGTTGTGGTGGGCTGGGACGGGCTATGGTGGGTTGTGGTGGTCTGGGACGGGTTGTGGTGGGCTGGGACGGGCTGTGGTGGGCTGGGACGGGTTGTGGTGGGCTGGGCTGGGCTGTGATAAGCTGTAACCGGCTGTGGTGGGCTGTGGTGGTCTGGGACGGGCCGTGGTGGGCTGGGACGGGCTGTGGTGGGCTTCTATGGGCTTGTACTTTATATGGTGGGCTGGGACGGGCTGTGACGGGCTCTGGTGGGCTGGGACGGGCTGTGGTGGGCTGGGACGGGCTGTGGTGGCCTGTGGTGGGCTGGGACGGGATGTGGTGGTCTGGGATGGGCTGGGACGGGCTGTGGTGGGCTGAGACGTGCCGTGGTGGGCTGGGATGGGACGTGGTGAACTGTGGTGGGCTGTGGTGGGCAGTGGTGGGCTGGGACGGGCCGTGTTGGGCTGTGGTGGGGCGTGGTGGGTTCTGGTGAGCTTGAGTCGGGCTGTGGTGGGCTGGGACGGGCTGGGACAAGCTGTGGTGGGCTGGGACGGGCTGTGGTGGGCTGTGGTGGGCGGGGACGGGCTGTGGTGGGCGGGGACGGGCTGTGGTGGGCGGGGACGGGCTGTGGTGGGCGGGGACGGGCTGTGGTTGGCGGGGACGGGCTGTGGTGGGCTAGGCTGGGCTGGGACGGGCTATGGTGGGTTGTGGTGAGCTTGGACGGGCTATGGTGGGCTGGGACAAGCTGTGGTGGGCTGGGACGAGCTGGGACGTGCTGTGATGGGCTGTGGTGGGCTGGGACAGGCTGGGATGCACTGTGGTGGGCTGTGGTGGGCTGTGGTGGGCTGTGGTGGGCTGTGGTCGGCGGGGACGTGCTGTGGTGGGCAGGGACGTGCTGTGGTGGGCTTGGACGGGCTGTGGTGGGCTGGGACGGGCTGTGGTCAGCCGTGGTGGGCTGGGACGGGCCGTTGTGGCTCCGGACGGGCTCTGGTGGGTTGGGACGGGCTGTGGTGGGCTGTGGTGGGCTGTGGCGGTCTTTGTTTGGCTAGGACGGGCTCGGAAGGATTGGGACGGTCTGGGACGTGCTGTGGTGGGCTGTGGTGGGCTGTGGCTGGCTGGGGTGGGCTGGGATGGGCTGCGGTGGGCTGTGGCTGGCTGGGACGGGCTGTGATGTGCTGGGACAAGCTGTGGTGGGCTGGGACGGTCTGTGGTGGTCTGGGATGGGCTGTGGTGGGCTGGGACAGGCCGTGGTGAACTGGGACGGGCCGTGGTGGGCTGCGGTGGTCCGTGGTGGGCTGGGAAGGGCCGTGGTGAACTGTGATGGGCTGTGGTGGGCCGTGGTGGCCTGGCACGGGCTGTGGTCAGCCGTGGTGGGCTGGCACGGGCTGTGGTGGGCTGGGACGAGCTGTGGTGGGCTGGGACAGGCTGTGATGTGCTGGGACGGGCTGTGGTGGGCCGTGGTGGGCCGGGACCGGCCGTGGTGGGCTGGGACGGGCTCTGGTGGGCTGTGGTGGGCTGGCAGCGGCTGTAGTGGGCTGGGACAGGCTGTGGTCAGCCATGGTGGGCTGGGACGGGCCGTGGTGGCTCGGGGCGGGCTCTGGTGGGCCGGGACGGGCTCTGGTGGGCTGTGGTGGGCTGTGGTGGGCTGTGCCGGGCTGTGGTGGGCTAGGACGGGCTGGGAAGGGCTGGGACAGGCTGGGACGGTCTGTGGTGGGCCTTGCCGGGCTGTGGTGGGCTGTGCCGAGCTGGGACGGGCTATGCCGGGCTAGGACGGGCTGTGCCAGGCTGTGGTGGGCTGTGACGGGCTGTTGTGGGCCGGGACGGGCTGTGGTGGGCCGGGACGGCCTGTGGTGGGCTGGGACGAGTTGTGGTGGGCCGGGACGGGCTGTGGTGGGCTGTGGTGGGTTATGGTGAGCTTAGACGGGCTGTGGTGGGTTGGGACGGTCTGTGGTGGGTTGTGGTGGGCTGGGACGGGCTGTGGTGGACCGGGACGGGCTGTGGTGGGCTGTGACAGGCTGTGGTGGGCTGGGTCGGGCTGTGGCAGGCTGGGATGGGCTTTGGCAGGCCGGGACAGTCTGTGGCGGGCTGTGGCGGGCCGTCGTTGGCCGTGGTGGGCTGTAGTGGGCCGTGGTGAGCCGTGGTGGGCTGTGGTAGGCTGGGACGGGCTGTGGTGACCTGGGACGGGCTGTGGTGGGCTGTGGAGGGATGGGACGGGCTGTGGAGGGCTGGGACGGGCTGTGGTGGGCTCGACGGGCTGTGGTTGGCTGGGACGGTCTGTTTTGGGCTGGGATGGCCTGCGGTGGCCTGTGGTGGGCTGGGACGGGCTGTGGTGGGTTGGGACGGGCTGGGACAGCCTGGGACGGGCTGGGACGGGCAGTGGTCGGTTGGGACGGGCAGTGGTGGGCTGGGACAGGCTGTGGTGGGCTGGGACGGGCTGTGGTGGGCTGGGACGGTCTGTGGTGGGCTGTGATGGGCTGTGGTGGGCTGTGGTGGGCTGGGACGGGCTGTGGTGGGCTCTGGTGGGCTCTGGTGGGCTGGGACGGGCTGTCGTCAGCTGGGACGGGCTGGTACTTGCTGTGGTGGGCTGTTACGGGCTGTGGTGTGCTGTGAAAGGCTGTGGTGGTCTGGGACGAGCTGGGACGGGCTGTGGTGGGCTGGGACGGGCTGTGGTGGGCTGGGACGGGCTGTGGTGGGCTGGGACGGGCTGTGGTGGGCCGTAGTGGGCTGTGGTGGGAAGGGACGGGCTGTAGTGGTCTGTGACAAGCTCTTGTGGGCTGTGGTGGGCTGGGACGAGCTGTGGTGGGCTCTGGTGGGCTGTGGTGGGCTGGGACGGGCTGTCGTGGGCTGGGACGGGCTGGGACGGGCCGTGGTGGGCTGGGACGGGCCGTGGTGGGCTGGGACGGGCCGTGGTGGGCTGGGACGGGTTGGGATAGGCTGCGGTGGGCCGTGGTGGGCTGGGATAGGCTCTGGTGAGCTGAGACGGGCTCTGGAGGTCTGTGGTGGGCTAGGACGGCTTGTGGTGGGCTGGGACGGGCTGTGGTGGGCTGTGGTGGCCTTTCGTAGGCCGTGGTGGCTGGGACGGGCTCTGGGGGTCTGGGACAGGCTTGGACGAGCTGGGACAGGCTGGGACAGGTTGTGGTGGGCTGACACGGGCTGGGAGGGGCTGGGACGGGCTGTGGTGGGCTGTGACGGTCTGTGGTGGGCTGTGGTAAGCTGGGACGGGCTGTGGTGGGCTGTGATGGGCTGTGGTGGGCTGTGGTGTGCTGGGACGGGCTGTGGTGGGCCGGGACGGGCCGTGGTGGGCTGTGGTGCGCCGTGTTTGTCTGGGACGAGCTGTGGTGGGCCATGGCGGGCCGTGGTGGGCTGGGACGGGCCGTGGTTTGCCGTGGTGGGCTGAAACAGGCTGTGGTGACCTGTGGTGGGCTGTGGTGGCCGGTGGTAGGCTGTGGTGGCCGGTGGTAGGCTGTGGTGGGCTGGGACGGGCTGCGGTGGGCTGGGATAAGCTGTGTTGGGCTGCGACGGGCTGTGGTAGGCTGGGATGAGCTGTGGAGGGTTGGGACGGGCTGTGGAGGGTTGTGGAGGGCTGTGCTGGGCTTGGACAGGCTGTGGTGGGCTGAGATGGGCCGTGGTGGTCCATGGTGGGCTGGGACGGGCCGTGCTGGGCTAGGACGGGCTGTGGTGAACTGTGGTGGGCTGTGATGGGCCGTGGTGGGCTGGGACAGGCCGTGGTGGGGTGCGACGGGCCGTGGTGGGCTGGGACGGGCCGTGGTGGGCTGGGACGGGCCGTGGTGGGCTGGGACGGGCTGTGGTGGGCTGGGACAAGCTGTGGTGGGCTCTGGTGGGCTGGGACGAGCTGTGGTGGGCTCTGGTGGGCTGGGACGGGCTGTGGTGGGCTGGGACGGGCTCTGGTGGGCTGGGACGGGCTGTCGTGGGCTGGGACGGGCTGGGACGGACCGTGGTGGGCTGGGACGGGCCGTGGTGGGCTGGGACGGGTTTCGGTGGGCTAGGACGGGCTGCGGTGGGCTGGGACGGGCTGCGGTGGGCTGGGATAAGCTGTGTTGGGCTGCGACGGGCTGTGGTAGGCTGGGATGAGCTGTGGAGGGTTGGGACGGGCTGTGGAGGGTTGTGGAGGGCTGTGCTGGGCTTGGACAGGCTGTGGTGGGCTGAGATGGGCCGTGGTGGTCCGTGGTGGGCTGGGACGGGCCGTGCTGGGCTAGGACGGGCTGTGGTGAACTGTGGTGGGCTGTGATGGGCCGTGGTGGGCTGGGACGGGCCATGGTGGGGTGCGACGGGCCGTGGTGGGCTGGGACGGGCCGTGGTGGGCTGGGACGGGCCGTGGTGGGCTGGGACAGGCTGTGGTGGGCTGTGGTGGACTGGGAAGGGCCGTGGTGGGCCGTGGTGTGCTCTGGTGGGCCATGGTGGACCGTGGTTGGCCGTGGTGGGCCGGGACAGGCCGTGGTTAGCCGTGCTGGGCTGAAACAGGCTGGGACGGGCTCTGGTGGGCTGGGACGGGATGTGGTGGGCTGGAACGGGCCGTGGTGGGCTGGGACGGGCTGTGGTGAGCTGTGGTGGGCTGGGACGGGCTGTGGTCGTCTGGGACGGGTTGTGGTGAGCTGAGACGGGCCGTGGTGGGCTGAGACGGGCCGTGGTGGGCTGGGACGGGCTGGTACTTGCTGTGGTGGGCTGTTACGGGCTGTGGTGTGCTGTGAGAGGCTGTGGTGGTCTGGGACGAGCTGGGACGGGCTGTGGTGGGCTGGGACGGTCTGTGGTGAGTTGTGGTGGGCTGGGACGGGCTATGGTGGTCTGGGACAAGCTGTGGTGGGCTCTGGTGGGCTCTGGTGGGCTGGGACGGGCTGTGGTGGGCTGGGACGGGCTCTGGTGGGCTGGGACGGGCTGTCGTGGGCTGGGACGGGCTGGGACGGGCCGTGGTGGGCTGGGACGGGCCGTGGTGGGCTGGGACGGGCCGTGGTGGGCTGGGACGGGTTGGGATAGGCTGCGGTGGGCCGTGGTGTGCTGTGGTCGGCCGTGGTGGGCTGGGATAGGCTGTGGTGAGCTGAGACGGGCTCTGGAGGTCTGTGGTGGGCTAGGACGGCTTAGTGGTGAGCTGGGACGGGCTGTGGTGGGCTGTGGTGGGCTTGGACGGGCTGTGGTGGTCTGTGACAAGCTCTTCTGGGCTGTGGTGGGCTGGGACGAGCTGTGGTGGGCTCTGGTGGGCTCTGGTGGGCTGGGACGGACTGTCGTGGGCTGGGACGAGCTGTCGTGGGCTGGGACGGGCTGGGACGGGCCGTGGTGGGCTGGGACGGGCTGTGGTGAAATTGGACGGGCTGTGGTTGGCTGTGGTGAACTGGGAAGGGCTCTGGTGGTCTGGAATGGGCTGTGGTGGGCTGGGACGGGCCGTGGCGGGCTGCGGTGGGCTGGGACGGGCTATGGTGGGCTGGGACAGGCTCTGGTGGGCCGGGACAGACTCTGGTGCGCTTTGGTGGGCTGTGGTGGGCTATGGTGCGCTGTGGTGGGTTGTGGTGAGCTAGAACGGGTTGTGGTGGGCTGGGACGGGCCGTGGCGGGCTGCGGTGGGCTGGGACGGGCTATGGTGGGCTGGGACAGGCTCTGGTGGGCCGGGACAGACTCTGGTGCGCTTTGGTGGGCTGTGGTGGGCTATGGTGCGCTGTGGTGGGTTGTGGTGAGCTAGAACGGGTTGTGGTGGGCTGGGACGAGCTGTGGTGGGCTCTGGTGGGCTGGGACGGACTGTCGTGGGCTGGGACGGGCTGTCGTGGGCTGGGACGGGCTGGGACGGGCCGTGGTGGGCTGGGACGGGTTGGGATAGGCTGCGGTTGGCTGGGACGGGCTGTGGTGGGTTGTGGTGAGCTGAGACGGGCTGTGGTGAAATTGGACGGGCTGTGGTGGGCTGTGGTGAACTGGGAAGGGCTCTGGTGGTCTGGAATGGGCTGTGGTGGGCTGGGACGGGCTGTGGCGGGCTGCGGTGGGCTGGGACGGGCTCTGGTGGGCCGGGACAGACTCTGGTGCGCTGTGGTGGGCTGTGGTGGGCTATGGTGTGCTGTGGTGGGTTGTGGTGAGCTAGAACGGGTTGTGGTGGGCTGGGACGGGCTATAGTGGGCTGGGACGGGATTGTGGTGGGCTGGGACGGGCTCTGATGGTCTGCGGCGGCCGTGGTGGGCTGGGACGGGCTGGGAAGGGCTGTGGTGGGTTGTGGTGAGCTGGGACGACCTCTGGTGGGCTGTGACGGGCTGTGACGGGCTGTGGTGGGCTGTGGTAAGCTGGGACGGGGTCAGGTGGGTTGGGGCAGGCTGTGGTGCGCTGTGGTTGGCTGGGACGGGCTGTGGTGGGCGGGGACGAGCTTTGGTGGGTTAGTGGTGGGCTGGGACGACCTCTTGTGGTCTGGGACGGGCTGTGGTGGGCTGTGGTGAGCTGGGACAAGCTCTGGTGGGTTGGCACGGGGCGTGGTGGGCTGTGGTGGGCTGGGACGGGCTGTGGTGGGCTGGGACGGGCTCTGGTGGTCTGGGACATACTGTGGTGGGCTGGGACGGGCTGGGACGGGCTGTGGTGCTCTGTGGTGGGCTGGGACGTGCCGTGGTGGACCGTGGTGGGCTTGGATGGGCCGTGGTGGGCTTGGATGGGCCGTGGTGGGCTGTGGTCTGCCGTGGTGGGCTGTGGTCGGCCGTGGTGGGCTGTGGTCGGCCGTGGTGGGCTGTGGTGGGCTGTGGTCGGTTGTGGTGGGCTGGGACGGGCTGTGGTGGGCTGAGATGGGATGTGGTGGGCTGGGACGGGCTGTCGTGGGCTGGGACGGGCTGTGGTGGGCTGGAATGGGCTGTGGTGCGCCTTGGTGGGCTGTGTTGGGCCCGGATGTGCCGTGGTGGGCTGTGGTGGGCCGTGGTTGGCTGGGACGGGCTGTGGTGGGCTGGGACGGGCTGTAGTGGGCTGAGGCGGGCTGTGGTGGGCTTCACGGGCTGTGGTGGGCTGTGGTGGTCTGTGGTGGCCTGGGACGTGCTGTGGTGGGCTGGGACGGGCTGTGGTGGGCTGTGGTGGGTTCTGAAGGGCTGTGGTGGGCTGTGGTGGGTTGGGACACGCTGTGGTGGGTAGGGACGGGCTGTGGTGGGCTGTGGTGTGTTGTGACGGGTTGGCACGGGCTGGGACGGGCCGTGGTGGGCTGGGATGGGCTGCGGTGGGCTGTGGTGGGCTGTGGTGGGCTGGGACAAGCTTTGGTGGGTTGGGACGGGCTGGGACGGGCTGGGACGGGCAGTGGTGGGCTAGGACGGGCAGTGGTGGTCTGGGACGGGCAGTGGTGGGCTGGGACGGGCTGTGGTGGGCTGGGACGGGCTGTGGTGGGCTGTGGTAAGCTTGGACGGGCTGTGGTGGGCTGTGATTGGCTGTGGTGGGCTGTGGTGTGCTGGGACGGGTTGCGGTGGGCTGGGACGGGTTTCGGTGGGCTAGGACGGGTTGCGGTGGGCTGGGACGGGCTGCGGTGGGCTGGGATAAGCTGTGTTGGGCTGTGACGGGCTGTGGTAGGCTGGGATGAGCTGTGGAGAGTTGGGAAGGGCTGTGGAGGGTTGTGGAGGGCTGTGCTGGGCTTGGACAGGCTGTGGTGGGCTGAGATGGGCCGTGGTGGTCTGTGGTGGGCTGGGACGGGCCGTGCTGGGCTAGGACGGGCTGTGGTGAACTGTGGTGGGCTGTGATGGGCCGTGGTGGGCTGGGACGGGCCGTGGTGGGCTGGGACGGGCCGTGGTGGGCTGGGATGGGCCGTGGTGGGCTGGGACAGGCTGTGGTGGGCTGTGGTGGACTGGGAAGGGCCGTGGTGGGCCGTGGTGTGCTCTGGTGGGCCATGGTGGACCGTGGTTGGCCGTGGTGGGCGGGGACAGGCTGGGACGGGCTGTGGTGGGCTGGGACGGGCTGTGGTGGGCTGTGGTGGGCTGTGGTCGTCTGGGACGGGTTGTGGTGAGCTGAGACGGGCCGTGGTGGGCTGAGACGGGCCGTGGTGGGCTGGGACGGGCTGGTACTTGCTGTGGTGGGCTGTTACGGGCTGTGGTGTGCTGTGAGAGGCTGTGGTGGTCTGGGACGAGCTGGGACGGGCTGTGGTGGGCTGGGACGGGCTGTGGTGGGCTGGGACGGGCTGCGGTGGGCTGGGACGGGCTGTGTTGTGCTGGGACGGGCTGTGGTGGGCCGTAGTGTGCTGTGGTGGGCTGGGACAGGCTGTGGTGAACTGTGGTGGGCTGTGATGGGCTGTGGTGGGCTGGGACGGGCCGTGGTGGGCTGGGGTGGGCCGTGGTGGGCTGGGACGGGCCGTGGTGGGCTGTGGTGGGCTGGGAAGGGCCGTGGTGGGCCGTGGTGTGCTCTTGTGGGCCATGGTGGACCGTGGTTGGCCGTGGTGGGCCGGCACAGGCCGTGGTTAGCCGTGGTGGGCTGAAACAGGCTGGGACGGGCTCTGGTGGGCTGGGACGGGATGTGGTGGGCTGGGACGGGCCGTGGTGGGCTGGGACGGGCTGTGGTGGGCTGTGGTGTGATTGGACGGGCTGTGGTCGTCTGGGACGGGTCGTGGTGAGCTGAGACGGGCCGTGGTGGGCTGAGACGGGCCGTGGTGGGCTGGGACGGGCTGGTACTTGCTGTGGTGGGCTGTTACAGGCTGTGGTGGGCTGGGACGGGCTGTGGTGGGCTGGGACGGGCTGTGGTGGGCCGTAGTGGGCTGTGGTGGGCTGGGACGGGCTGTGGTGGTCTGTGACAAGCTCTTGTGGGCTGTGGTGGGCTGGGACGAGCTGTGGTGGGCTCTGGTGGGCTCTGGTGGGCTGGGACGGACTGTCGTGGGCTGGGACGAGCTGTCGTGGGCTGGGACGGGCTGGGACGGGCCGTGGTGGGCTGGGACGGGCCGTGGTGGGCTGGGACGGGCCGTGGTGGGCTGGGACGAGTTGGGATAGGCTGCGGTGTGCTGGGACGGGCTGTGGTGGGTGTGGTGAGCTGAGACGGGCTGTGGTGAAATTGGACGGGCTGTGGTGGGCTGTGGTGTGCTGGGACATGCTGTGGTGAACTGGGAAGGGCTCTGGTGGTCTGGAATGGGCTGTGGTGGGCTGGGACGGGCCGTGGCGGGCTGCGGTGGGCTGGGACGGGCTGTGGTGGGCTGGGACAGGCTCTGGTGCGCTTTGGTGGGCTGTGGTGTGCTATGGTGCGCTGTGGTGGGTTGTGGTGAGCTAGAACGGGTTGTGGTGGGCTGGGACGGGCTATAGTGGGCTGGGACGGGATTGTGGTGAGCTGGGACGGGCTCTGATGGTCTGCGGCGGCCGTGGTGGGCTGGGACGGGCTGTGGTGGGCTGGGACGGGCTGGGAAGGGCTGTGGTGGGTTGTGGTGAGCTGGGACGACCTCTGGTGGGCTGTGACGGGCTGTGACGGGCTGTGGTGGGCTGGGACAGGCTCTGGTGGGTTGGCACGGGGCGTGGTGGGCTGTGGTGGCCTGGGACGGGCTGTGGTGGGCGGGGACGGGCTTTGGTGGGTTAGTGGTGGGCTGGGACGACCTCTTGTCGTCTGGGACGGGCTGTGGTGGGCTGTGGTGAGCTGGGACGGGCTCTGGTGGGTTGGCACGGGGCGTGGTGGGCTGTGGTGGGCTGGGACGGGCTGTGGTGGGCTGGGACGGGCTCTGGTGGTCTGGGACATACTGTGGTGGGCTGGGACGGGCTGGGACGGGCTGTGGTGCTCTGTGGTGGGCTGGGACGTGCCGTGGTGGACCGTGGTGGGCTTTGATGGGCCGTGGTGGGCTTGGATGGGCCGTGGTGGGCTGTGGTCTGCCGTGGTGGGCTGTGGTCGGCCGTGGTGGGCTGTGGTGGGCTGTGGTCGGTTGTGGTGGGCTGGGACGGGCTGTGGTGGGCTGAGATGGGATGTGGTGGTCTGGGACAGGCTGTAATGGGCTGGGATGGGCTGTGGTGCGCCTTGGTGGGCTGTGTTGGGCCCGGATGGGCCGTGGTGGGCTGTGGTGGGCCGTGGTGGGCTGGGACGGGCTGTGGTGGGCTGGGACGGGCCGTGGTTGGCTGGGACGGGCTGTGGTGGGCTGTGGTGTGATGGGACGGGCTGTGGTGGGCTGGGATCGGCTGGGATAGGCTGTGGTTGGTTATGGTGGGCTGGGAAGAGCTGTGGTGGTCTGGGACAAGCTGTGGTGGGCTGTGGTGGGCTGGGACGGGCTGTGGTGGGCTGAGGCGGGCTGTGGTGGGCTTCATGGGCTGTGGTGGGCTGTGGTGGTCTGTGGTGGCCTGGGACGTGCTGTGGTGGGCTGGGACGGGCTGTGGTGGGCTGTGGTGGGTTCTGAAGGGCTGTGGTGGGCTGTGGTGGGTTGGGACATGCTGTGGTGGGTAGGGACGGGCTGTGGTGGGTTGGGATGGGCTGCGGTGGGCTGTGGTGGGCTGTGGTGGGCTGGGACGGGCTGTGGCGTGTTGTGACGGGTTGGCACGGGCTGGAACGGGCCGTGGTGGGCTGGGATGGGCTGCGGTGGGCTGTGGTGGGCTGGGACGGGCTGTGGTGGGTTGGGACGGGCTGGGACGGGCAGTGGTGGGCTGGAACGGGCTGTGGTGGGCTGGGACGGGCTGTGGTGGGCTGGGACGGGCTGTGGTGGGCTGGGACGGTCTGGTGTGGGCTGTGGTAATCTGGAACGGGCTGTGGTGGGCTGTGATGGGCTGTCGTAGGCTGTGGTGTGATGGGACGGGCTTTGGAGGGTTGGGACGGGCTGGGACGGGCTGGGACGGGCAGTGGTGGGCTGGGACGGGGTGTGGTGGGCCGGGACGGGCCGTGGTGGGCTGTGGTGCGCCTTGTTTAGCTGGGACGAGCTGTGGTGGGCCATGGCGGGCCGTGGTGGGCTGGGACGGGCCGTGGTTTGCCGTGGTGGGCTGAAACAGGCTGTGGTGACCGGTGGTGGGCTGTGGTGACCGGTGGTGGGCTGTGGTGACCGGTGGTGGGCTGTGGTGACCTGTGGTGGGCTGTGGTGGGCTGGGACGGGTTTCGGTGGGCTGGGACGGGTTTCGGTGGGCTAGGACGGGCTGCGGTGGGCTGGGACGGGCTGCGGTGGGCTGGGATAAGCTGTGTTGGGCTGCGACGGGCTATGGTAGGCTGGGATGAGCTGTGGAGGGTTGGGACGGGCTGTGGAGGGTTGTGGAGGGCTGTGCTGAGCTTGGACAGGCTGTGGTGGGCTGAGATGGGCCGTGGTGGTCCGTGGTGGGCTGGGACGGGCCGTGGTGGGCTGGGACGGGCCGTGGTGGGCTGGCGTGGGCCGTGGTGGGCTGGCGTGGGCCGTGGTGGGCTTGGACAGGCTGTGGTGGGCTGTGGTGGACTGGGAAGGGCCGTGGTGGGCCGTGGTGTGCTCTGGTGGGCCATGGTGGACCGTGGTTGGCCGTGGTGGGCCGGGACAGGCCGTGGTTAGCCGTGCTGGGCTGAAACAGGCTGGGACGGGCTCTGGTGGGCTGGGACGGGATGTGGTGGGCTGGGACGGGCCGTGGTGGGCTGGGACGGGCCGTGGTGGGCTGGGACGGGCTGTGGTGGGCTGTGGTCGTCTGGGACGGGTTGTGGTGAGCTGAGACGGGCCGTGGTGGGCTGAGACGGGCCGTGGTGGGCTGGGACGGGCTGGTACTTGCTGTGGTGGGCTGTTACGGGCTGTGATGTGCTGTGAGAGGCTGTGGTGGTCTGGGACGAGCTGGGACGGGCTGTGGTGGGCTGGGACGGGCTGTGGTGGGCCGTAGTGGGCTGTGGTGGGCTGGGACGGGCTGTGGTGGTCTGTGACAAGCTCTTGTGGGCTGTGGTGGGCTGGGACGAGCTGTGGTGGGCTCTGGTGGGCTCTGGTGGGCTGGGACGGGCTGTCGTGGGCTGGGACGGGCTGTCGTGGTCTGGGACGGGCTGTGGTGGCCTGGGACGGGCCGTGGTGGGCTGTGGTGGGCTGGGACGGGTTGTGGTGAGCTGAGACGGGCCGTGGTGGGCTGAGACGGGCCGTGGTGGGCTGAGACAGGCCGTGGTGGGCTGGGACGGGCTGGTACTTGCTGTGGTGGGCTGGGACAGGCTGTGGTGGGCTGGGACGGGCTGTGGTGGGCTGGGACGGGCTGTAGTGGGCCGTAGTGGGCTGTGGTGGGCTGGGACGGGCTGTGGTGGGCTGGGACAAGCTCTTGTGGGCTGTGGTGGGCTGGGACGAGCTGTGGTGGGCTCTGGTGGGCTCTGGTGGGCTGGGACGGACTATCGTGGGCTGGGACGGGCTGTCGTGGGCTGGGACGGGCTGGGACGGGCCGTGGTGGGCTGGGACGGGCCGTGGTGGGCTGGGACGGGTCGTGGTGGGCTGGGACGGGTTGGGATAGGCTGCGGTGTGCTGGGACGGGCTGTGGTGGGTTGTGGTGAGCTGAGACGGGCTGTGGTGAAATTGGACGGGCTGTGGTGGGCTGTGGTGTGCTGGGACATGCTGTGGTGAACTGGGAAGGGCTCTGGTGGTCTGGAATGGGCTGTGGTGGGCTGGGACGGGCTGTGGTGGGCTGGGACAGGCTCTGGTGCGCTGTGGTGGGCTGTGGTGTGCTATGGTGCGCTGTGGTGGGTTGTGGTGAGCTAGAACGGGTTGTGGTGGGCTGGGACGGGCTATAGTGGGCTGGGACGTGATTGTGGTGGGCTGGGACAGGCTCTGATGGTCTGCGGCGGCCGTGGTGGGCTGGGACGGGCTGTGGTGGGCTGGGACGGGCTGGGAAGGGCTGTGGTGGGTTGTGGTGAGCTGGGACGACCTCTGGTGGGCTGGGACGGGCTGTGACGGGCTGTGGTGGGCTGGGACGGGCTCTGGTGGGTTGGCACGGGGCGTGGTGGGCTGTGGTGGGCTGGGACGGGCTGTGGTGGGCGGGAACGGGCTTTGGTGGGTTAGTGGTGGGTTCTGAAGGGCTGTGGTGGGCTGTGGTGGGTTGGGACACGCTGTGGTGGGTAGGGACGGGCTGTGGTGGGCTGTGGTGTGTTGTGACGGGTTGGCACGGGCTGGGATGGGCCGTGGTGGGCTGGGATGGACTGCGGTGGGCTGTGGTGGGCTGTGGTGGGCTGGGACGGGCTGTGGTGGCTTGGGACGGGCTGGGACGGGCAGTGGTGGGCTGGTACGGGCAGTGGTGGGCTGGAACGGGCTGTGGTGGGCTGGGACGGGCTGTGGTGGGCTGGGGTGGGCTGTGGTGGGCTGGGACAAGCCGTGGTGGGCTGGGACGGGCTGTGGTGGGCTGTGGTGGACTGGGAAGGGCCGAGGTGGGCCGTGGTGTCCTCTGGTGGGCCATGGTTGACCGTGGTTGGCCGTGGTGGGCCGGGACAGGCCGTGGATAGCCGTGCTGGGCTGAAACAGGCTGGGACGGGCTGTGGTGGGCTGGGACGGGATGTGGTGGGCTGGGACGGGCTGTGGTGTGCCGGGACGGGCTGTGGTGGGCTGTGGTGGGCTGGGACGGGCTGTGGTGGTCTGGGACAGGTTGTGGTGAGCTGAGACGGGCCGTGGTGGGCTGAGACGGGCTGTGGTGGGCTGGGACGGGCTGGTACTTGCTGTGGTGGGCTGTTACGGGCTGTGGTGTGCTGTGAGAGGCTGTGGTGGTCTGGGACGAGCTGGGACGGGCTGTGGTGGGCTGGGACGGGCTGTGGTGGGCTGGGACGGGCTGTGGTGGGCCGTAGTGGGCTGTGGTGGGCTGGGACGGGCTGTGGTGGTCTGTGACAAGCTCTTGTGGGCTGTGGTGGGCTGGGACGAGCTGTGGTGGTCTCTGGTGGGCTGGGACGGGCTGTCGTGGGCTGGGACGGGCTGGGACGGGCCGTGGTGGGCTGGGACGGGCCGTGGTGGGCTGGGACGGGTTGGGATAGTCTGCGGTGGGCCGTGGTGTGCTGTGGTGGGCCATGGTGGGCTGGGATAGGCTGTGGTGGGCTGAGACGGGCTCTGGAGGTCTGTGGTGGGCTAGGACGGCTTGTGGTGGGCTGGGACGGGCTGTGGTGGGCCGTGGTGGGTTCTGAAGGGCTGTGGTGGGCTGTGGTGGGTTGGGACATGCTGTGGTGGGTAGGGACGGGCTGTGGTGGGCTGTGGTGTGTTGTGACGGGTTGGCACGGGCTGGGACGGGCCGTGGTGGGCTGGGACGGGCCGTGGTTTGCCGTGGTGGGCTGAAACAGGCTGTGGTGACCTGTGGTGGGCTGTGGTGACCGGTGGTGGGCTGTGGTGACCTGTGGTGGGCTGTGGTGGGCTGGGACGGGTTGCGGTGGGCTGGGACGGGTTGCGGTGGGCTGGGATAAGCTGTGTTGGGCTGGGACGGGCTGTGGTAGGCTGGGATGAGCTGTGGAGGGTTGGGACGGGCTGTGGAGGGTTGTGGAGGGCTGTGCTGAGCTTGGACAGGCTGTGGTGGGCTGAGATGGGCCGTGGTGGTCCGTTGTAAGCTGGGACGGGCCGTGCTGGGCTAGGACGGGCTGTGGTGAACTGTGGTGGGCTGGGACGGGCCGTGGTGGGCTGGGACGGGCTGTGGTGGGCTGGGACGGGCCGTGGTGGGCTGGGACGGGCCGTGGTGGGCTGGGGTGGGCCGTGGTGGGCTGGGACGGGCCGTGGTGGGCTGTGGTGGACTGGGAAGGGCCGTGGTGGGCCGTGGTGTGCTCTGGTGGGCCATGGTGGACCGTGGTTGGCCGTGGTGGGCCGGGACAGGCCGTGGTTAGCCGTGGTGGGCTGAAACAGGCTGGGACGGGCTCTGGTGGGCTGGGACGGGCTGTGGTGGGCTGGGACGGGATGTGGTGGGCTGGGACGGGCCGTGGTGGGCTGGGACGGGCTGTGGTGGTTTGTGGTGGGCTGGGACGGGCTGTGGTCGTCTGGGACGGGTTGTGGTGAGCTTAGACGGGCCGTGGTGGGCTGGGACGGGCTGGTACTTGCTGTGGTGGGCTGTTACGGGCTGTGGTGTGCTGTGAGAGGCTGTGGTGGTCTGGGACGAGCTGGGACGGGCTGTGGTGGGCTGGGACGGGCTGTGGTGGGCTGGGACGGGCTGTGATGGGCTGTGATGGGCTGTGGTGCGCCTTGGTGGGCTGTGTTGGGCCCGGATGGGCCGTGGTGGGCTGTGGTGGGCCGTGGTGGGCTGGGACGGGCTGTGGTGGGCTGGGACGGGCCGTGGTTGGCTGGGACGGGCTGTGGTGGGCTGTGGTGTGATGGGACGGGCTGTGGTGGGCTGGGATCGGCTGGGATAGGCTGTGGTTGGTTATGGTGGGCTGGGAAGAGCTGTGGTGGTCTGGGACAAGCTGTGGTGGGCTGTGGTGGGCTGGGACGGGCTGTGGTGGGCTGGGACGGGCTGTGGTGGGCTGGGACGGGCTGTAGTGGGCTGAGGCGGGCTGTGGTGGGCTTCATGGGCTGTGGTGGGCTGTGGTGGTCTGTGGTGGCCTGGGACGTGCTGTGGTGGGCTGGGACGGGCTGTGGTGGGCTGTGGTGGGTTCTGAAGGGCTGTGGTGGGCTGTGGTGGATTGGGACACGCTGTGGTGGGTAGGGACGGGCTGTGGTGGGTTGGGATGGGCTGCGGTGGGCTGTGGTGGGCTGGGACGGGCTGTGGCGTGTTGTGACGGGTTGGCACGGGCTGGAACGGGCCGTGGTGGGCTGGGATGGGCTGCGGTGGGCTGTGGTGGGCTGTGGTGGGCTGGGACGGGCTGTGGTGGGTTGGGACGGGCTGGGACGGGCAGTGGTGGGCTGGGACGGGCAGTGGTGGGCTGGAACGGGCTGTGGTGGGCTGGGACGGGCTGTGGTGGGCTGGGACGGTCTGTGGTGGGCTGGGACGGTCTGGTGTGGACTGTGGTAAGCTGGAACGGGTTGTGGTGGGCTGTGATGGGCTGTGGTAGGCTGTGGTGTGCTGGGACGGGCTTTGGAGGGTTGGGACGGGCTGGGACGGGCTGGGACGGGCAGTGGTGGGCTGGGACGAGCTGTGGTGGGCCATGGCGGGCCGTGGTGGGCTGGGACGGGCCGTGGTTTGCCGTGGTGGGCTGAAACAGGCTGTGGTGTCCGGTGGTGGGCTGTGGTGACCGGTGGTGGGCTGTGGTGACCGGTGGTGGGCTGTGGTGGGCTGGGACGGGTTTCAGTGGGCTGGGACGGGTTTCAGTGGGCTAGGACGGGCTGCGGTGGGCTGGGATAAGCTGTGTTGGGCTGCGACGGGCTATGGTAGGCTGGGATGAGCTGTGGAGGGTTGGGACGGGCTGTGGAAGGTTGTGGAGGGCTGTGCTGGGCTTGGACAGGCTGTGGTGGGCTGAGATGGGCCGTGGTGGTCCGTGGTGGGCTGGGACGAGCCGTGCTGGGCTAGGACGGGCTGTGGTGAACTGTGGTGGGCTGTGATGGGCCGTGGTGGGCTGGGACGGGCCGTGGTGGGCTTGGACAGGCTGTGGTGGGCTGTGGTGGACTGGGAAGGGCCGTGGTGGGCCGTGGTGTGCTCTGGTGGGCCATGGTGGACCGTGGTTGGCCGTGGTGGGCCGGGACAGGCCGTGGTTAGCCGTGGTGGGCTGAAACAGGCTGGGACGGGCTCTGGTGGGCTGGGACGGGCTCTGGTGGGCTGGGACGGGCTGTGGTCGGCTGGGACAGGTTGTGGTGAGCTGAGACGGGCCGTGGTGGGCTGAGACGGGCCGTGGTGGGCTGGGACGGGCTGGTACTTGCTGTGGTGGGCTGTTACGGGCTGTGGTGTGCTGTGAGAGGCTGTGGTGGTCTGGGACGAGCTGGGACGGGCTGTGGTGGGCTGGGACGGGCTGTGGTGGGCTGGGACGGGCTGTGGTGGGCCGTAGTGGGCTGTGGTGGTCTGTGACAAGCTCTTGTGGGCTGTGGTGGGCTGGGACGAGCTGTGGTGGTCTCTGGTGGGCTGGGACGGGCTGTCGTGGGCTGGGACGGGCTGGGACGGGCCCTGGTGGGCTGGGACGGGCCGTGGTGGGCTGGGACGGGTTGGGATAGGCTGCGGTGGGCCGTGGTGTGCTGTGGTGGGCCGTGGTGGGCTGGGATAGGCTGTGGTGGGCTGAGACGGGCTCTGGAGGTCTGTGGTGGGCTAGGACGGCTTGTGGTGGGCTGGGACGGGCTGTGGTGGGCCGTGGTGGGCTGTGGTGTGCTTTTGTGGGCCGTGGTGGGCTGGGACGGGCTGTGGTGGGCTGGGACGGGCTGCGGTGGGTTGAGGAGAGCTGGGACGGGCTGTGACATGCTGTGGTGGGCCGGGACGGGCCGTGGTGGGCTGTGGTGCGCCGTGTTTATCTGGGACGATCTGTGGTGGGCCATGGCGGGCCGTGGTGGGCTGGGACGGGCCGTGGTTTGCCGTGGTGGGCTGAAACAGGCTGTGGTGACCGGTGGTGGGCTGTGGTGACCTGTGGTGGATTGCGGTGGGCTGGGACGGGTTGCGGTGGGCTGGGATAAGCTGTGTTGGGCTGCGACGGGCTGTGGTAGGCTGGGATGAGCTGTGGAGGGTTGGGACGGGCTGTGGAGGGTTGTGGAGGGCTGTGCTGAGCTTGGACAGGCTGTGGTGGGCTGAGATGGGCCGTGGTGGTCCGTGGTAAGCTGGGACGGGCCGTGCTGGGCTAGGACGGGCTGTGGTGAACTGTGGTGGGCTGGGACGGGCCGTGGTGGGCTGGGACGGGCCGTGGTGGGCTGGGACGGGCCGTGGTGGGCTGGGGTGGGCCGTGGTGGGCTGGGACGGGCCGTGGTGGGCTGGGACAGGCCGTGGTGGGCTGTGGTGGACTGGGAAGGGCCGTGGTGGGCCGTGGTGTGCTCTGGTGGGCCATGGTGGACCGTGGTTGGCCGTGGTGGGCCGGGACAGGCCGTGGTTAGCCGTGGTGGGCTGAAACAGGCTGGGACGGGCTCTGGTGGGCTGGGACGGGCTGTGGTGGGCTGGGACGGGATGTGGTGGGCTGGGACGGGCCGTGGTGGGCTGGGACGGGCTGTGGTGGGCTGTGGTGGGCTGGGACGGGCTGTGGTCATCTGGGACGGGTTGTGGTGAGCTGAGACGGGCCGTGGTGGGCTGGGACGGGCTGGTACTTGCTGTGGTGGGCTGTTACGGGCTGTGGTGTGCTGTGAGAGGCTGTGGTGGTCTGGGACGAGCTGGGACGGGCTGTGGTGGGCTGGGACGGGCTGTGGTGGGCTGGGACGGGCTGTGGTGGGCTGGGACGGGCTGTGGTGGGCCGTAGTGGGCTGTGGTGGGCTGGGACGGGCTGTGGTGGGCTGGGACGAGCTGTGGTGGGCTCTGGTGGGCTGGGACGGACTGTCGTGGGCTGGGACGGGCTGTCGTGGGCTGGGACGGGCTGGGACGGGCTGGGACGGGCCGTGGTGGGCTGGGACGGGTTGGGATAGGCTGCGGTGGGCTGGGACGGGCTGTGGTGGGTTGTGGTGAGCTGAGACGGGCTGTGGTGAAATTGGATGGGCTGTGGTGGGCTGTGGTGAACTGGGAAGGGCTCTGGTGGTCTGGAATGGGCTGTGGTGGGCTGGGACGGGCTGTGGCGGGCTGCGGTGGGCTGGGACAGGCTCTGGTGGGCCGGGACAGACTCTGGTGCGCTGTGGTGGGCTGTGGTGGGCTATGGTGTGCTGTGGTGGGTTGTGGTGAGCTAGAACGGGTTGTGGTGGGCTGGGACGGGCTATAGTGGGCTGGGACGGGCTCTGATGGTCTGCGGCGGCCGTGGTGGGCTGGGACGGGCTGGGAAGGGCTGTGGTGGGTTGTGGTGAGCTGGGACGACCTCTGGTGGGCTGTGACGGGCTGTGACGGGCTGTGGTAAGCTGGGACGGGCTCAGGTGGGTTGGGGCAGGCTGTGGTGGGCTGTGGTTGGCTGGGACGGGCTGTGGTGGGCGGGGACGGGCTTTGGTGGGTTAGTGGTGGGCTGGGACGACCTCTTGTGGTCTGGGACGGGCTGTGGTGGGCTGTGGTGAGCTGGGACGGGCTCTGGTGGGTTGGCACGGGGCGTGGTGGGCTGTGGTGGGCTGGGACGGGCTGTGGTGGGCTGGGACGGGCTCTGGTGGTCTGGGACATACTGTGGTGGGCTGGGACGGGCTGGGACGGGCTGTGGTGCTCTGTGGTGGGCTGGGACGTGCCGTGGTGGACCGTGGTGGGCTTGGATGGGCCGTGGTGGGCTTGGATGGGCCGTGGTGGGCTGTGGTCTGCCGTGGTGGGCTGTGGTCGGCCGTGGTGGGCTGTGGTGGGCTGTGGTCGGTTGTGGTGGGCTGGGACGGGCTGTGGTGGGCTGAGATGGGATGTGGTGGTCTGGGACAGGCTGTAATGGGCTGGGATGGGCTGTGGTGCGCCTTGGTGGGCTGTGTTGGGCCCGGATGGGCCGTGGTGGGCTGTGGTGGGCCGTGGTGGGCTGTGGTGGGCTGTGGTCGGTTGTGGTGGGCTGGGACGGGCTGTGGTGGGCTGGGATGGGCTGTGGTGCGCCTTGGTGGGCTGTGTTGGGCCCGGATGGGCCGTGGTGGGCTGTGGTGGGCCGTGGTGGGCTGGGACGGGCTGTGGTGGGCTGGGACGGGCCGTGGTTGGCTGGGACGGGCTGTGGTGGGCTGTGGTGTGATGGGACGGGCTGTGGTGGGCTGGGATCGGCTGGGATAGGCTGTGGTTGGTTATGGTGGGCTGGGAAGAGCTGTGGTGGTCTGGGACAAGCTGTGGTGGGCTGTGGTGGGCTGGGACGGGCTGTGGTGGGCTGGGACGGGCTGTAGTGGGCTGAGGCGGGCTGTGGTGGGCTTCATGGGCTGTGGTGGGCTGTGGTGGTCTGTGGTGGCCTGGGACGTGCTGTGGTAGGCTGGGACGGGCTGTGGTGGGCTGTGGTGGGTTCTGAAGGGCTGTGGTGGGCTGTGGTGGGTTGGGACACGCTGTGGTGGGTAGGGACGGGCTGTGGTGGGCTGTGGTGTGTTGTGACGGGTTGGCACGGGCTGGGACGGGCCGTGGTGGGCTGGGATGGGCTGCGGTGAGCTGAGACGGGCCGTGGTGGGCTGGGACAAGCTTTGGTGTGTTGGGACGGGCTGGGACGGGCTGGGACGGGCAGTGGTGGGCTAGGACGGGCAGTGGTGGTCTGGGACGGGCAGTGGTGGGCTGGGACGGGCTGTGGTGGGCTGGGACGGGCTGTGGTGGGCTGGGACGGTCTGTGGTGGGCTGTGGTAAGCTGGGACGGGCTGTGGTGGGCTGTGATTGGCTGTGGTGGGCTGTGGTGTGCTGGGACGGGTTGCGGTGGGCTGGGACGGGTTTCGGTGGGCTAGGACGGGCTGCGGTGGGCTGGGACGGGCTGCGGTGGGCTGGGATAAGCTGTGTTGGGCTGTGACGGGCTGTGGTAGGCTGGGATGAGCTGTGGAGGGTTGGGACGGGCTGTGGAGGGTTGTGGAGGGCTGTGCTGGGCTTGGACAGGCTGTGGTGGGCTGAGATGGGCTGTGGTGGTCCGTGGTGGGCTGGGACGGGCCGTGCTGGGCTAGGACGGGCTGTGGTGAACTGTGGTGGGCTGTGATGGGCCGTGGTGGGCTGGGACGGGCCGTGGTGGGCTGGGACGGGCCGTGGTGGGCTGGGATGGGCCGTGGTGGGCTGGGACGGGCCGTGGTGGGCCGTGGTGTGCTCTGGTGGGCCATGGTGGACCGTGGTTGGCCGTGGTGGGCCGGGACAGGCTGGGACGGGCTGTGGTGGGCTGTGGTGGGCTGTGGTCGTCTGGGACGGGTTGTGGTGAGCTGAGACGGGCCGTGGTGGGCTGAGACGGGCCGTGGTGGGCTGAGACGGGCTGGTACTTGCTGTGGTGGGCTGTTACGGGCTGTGGTGTGCTGTGAGAGGCTGTGGTGGTCTGGGACGAGCTGGGACGGGCTGTGGTGGGCTGGGACGGGCTGTGGTGGGCTGGGACGGGCTGCGGTGGGCTGGGACGGGCTGTGGTGGGCTGGGACGGGCTGTGGTGGGCCGTAGTGTGCTGTGGTGGGCTGGGACGGGCTGTGGTGAACTGTGGTGGGCTGTGATGGGCTGTGGTGGGCTGGGACGGGCCGTGGTGGGCTGGGACGGGCCGTGGTGGGCTCGGGTTGGCCGTGGTGGGCTGGGACGGGCCGTGGTGGGCTGTGGTGGACTGGGAAGGGCCGTGGTGGGCCGTGGTGTGCTCTTGTGGGCCATGGTGGACCGTGGTTGGCCGTGGTGGGCCGGAACAGGCCGTGGTTAGCCGTGCTGGGCTGAAACAGGCTGGGACGGGCTCTGGTGGGCTGGGACGGGATGTGGTGGGCTGGGACGGGCCGTGGTGGGCTGGGACGGGCTGTGGTGGGCTGTGGTGGGCTGGGGCGGGCTGTGGTCGTCTGGGACGGGTCGTGGTGAGCTGAGACGGGCCGTGGTGGGCTGAGACGGGCCGTGGTGGGCTGAGACGGGCCGTGGTGGGCTGGGACGGGCTGGTACTTGCTGTGGTGGGCTGTTACGGGCTGTGGTGGGCTGTTATGGGCTGTGGTGGGCTGGGACGGGCTGTGGTGGGCTGGGACGGGCTGTGGTGGGCCGTAGTGGGCTGTGGTGGGCTGGGACGGGCTGTGGTGGTCTGTGACAAGCTCTTGTGGGCTGTGGTGGGCTGGGACGGGCTGTGGTGGGCTCTGGTGGGCTCTGGTGGGCTGGGACGGACTGTCGTGGGCTGGGACGGGCTGTCGTGGGCTGGGACGGGCTGGGACGGGCCGTGGTGGGCTGGGACGGGCCGTGGTGGGCTGGGACGGGCCGTGGTGGGCTGGGACGAGTTGGGATAGGCTGCGGTGTGCTGGGACGGGCTGTGGTGGGTGTGGTGAGCTGAGACGGGCTGTGGTGAAATTGGACGGGCTGTGGTGGGCTGTGGTGTGCTGGGACATGCTGTGGTGAACTGGGAAGGGCTCTGGTGGTCTGGAATGGGCTGTGGTGGGCTGGGACGGGCCGTGGCGGGCTGTGGTGGGCTGGGACAGGCTCTGGTGCGCTTTGGTGGGCTGTGGTGTGCTATGGTGCGCTGTGGTGGGTTGTGGTGAGCTAGAACGGGTTGTGGTGGGCTGGGACGGGCTATAGTGGGCTGGGACGGGATTGTGGTGAGCTGGGACGGGCTCTGATGGTCTGCGGCGGCCGTGGTGGGCTGGGACGGGCTGTGGTGGGCTGGGATGGGCTGGGAAGGGCTGTGGTGGGTTGTGGTGAGCTGGGACGACCTCTGGTGGGCTGGGACGGGCTGTGACGGGCTGTGGTGGGCTGGGACAGGCTCTGGTGGGTTGGCACGGGGCGTGGTGGGCTGTGGTTGGCTGGGACGGGCTGTGGTGGGCGGGGACGGGCTTTGGTGGGTTAGTGGTGGGCTGGGACGACCTCTTGTGGTCTGGGGCGGGCTGTGGTGGGCTGTGGTGGGCTGGGACGGGCTCTGGTGGGTTGGCACGGGGCGTGGTGGACTGTGGTGGGCTGGGACGGGCTGTGGTGGGCTGGGACGGGCTCTGGTGGTCTGGGACATACTGTGGTGGGCTGGGACGGGCTGTGGTGCTCTGTGGTGGGCTGGGACGTGCCGTGGTGGACCGTGGTGGGCTTGGATGGGCCGTGGTGGGCTTGGATGGGCCGTGGTGGGCTGTGGTCTGCCGTGGTGGGCTGTGGTCGGCCGTGGTGGGCTGTGGTGGGCTGTGGTCGGTTGTGGTGGGCTGGGACGGGCTGTGGTGGGCTGAGATGGGATGTGGTGGTCTGGGACAGGCTGTAATGGGCTGGGATGGGCTGTGGTGCGCCTTGGTGGGCTGTGTTGGGCCCGGATGGGCCGTGGTGGGCTGTGGTGGGCCGTGGTGGGCTGGGACGGGCTGTGGTGGGCTGGGACGGGCCGTGGTTGGCTGGGACGGGCTGTGGTGGGCTGTGGTGTGATGGGACGGGCTGTGGTGGGCTGGGATCGGCTGGGATAGGCTGTGGTTGGTTATGGTGGGCTGGGAAGAGCTGTGGTGGTCTGGGACAAGCTGTGGTGGGCTGGGACGGGCTGTGGTGGGCTGGGACGGGCTGTGGTGGGCTGGGACGGGCTGTAGTGGGCTGAGGCGGGCTGTGGTGGGCTTCATGGGCTGTGGTGGGCTGTGGTGGTCTGTGGTGGCCTGGGACGTGCTGTGGTGGGCTGGGACGGGCTGTGGTGGGCTGTGGTGGGTTCTGAAGGGCTGTGGTGGGCTGTGGTGGGTTGGGACGGGCCGTGGTGGGTAGGGACGGGCTGTGGTGGGTTGGGATGGGCTGTGGTGGGCTGTGGTGGGCTGGGACGGGCTGTGGTGGGTTGGGACGGGCTGGGACGGGCAGTGGTGGGCTGGGACGGGCTGTGGTGGGCTGGGACGGGCTGTGGTGGGCTGGGACGGTCTGGTGTGGGCTGTGGTAAGCTGGAACGGGCTGTGGTGGGCTGTGATGGGCTGTGGTAGGCTGTGGTGTGCTGGGACGGGCTTTGGAGGGTTGGGACGGGCTGGGACGAGCTGGGACGGGCAGTGGTGGGCTGGGACGGGGTGTGGTGGGCCGGGACGGGCCGTGGTGGGCTGTGGTGCGCCTTGTTTAGCTGGGACGAGCTGTGGTGGGCCATGGCGGGCCGTGGTGGGCTGGGACGGGCCGTGGTTTGCTGTGGTGGGCTGAAACAGGCTGTGGTGACCGGTGGTGGGCTGTGGTGACCGGTGGTGGGCTGTGGTGACCGGTGGTGGGCTGTGGTGACCTGTGGTGGGCTGTGGTGGGCTGGGACGGGTTTCGGTGGGCTGGGACGGGTTTCGGTGGGCTAGGACGGGCTGCGGTGGGCTGGGACGGGCTGCGGTGGGCTGGGATAAGCTGTGTTGGGCTGCGACGGGCTATGGTAGGCTGGGATGAGCTGTGGAGGGTTGGGACGGGCTGTGGAGGGTTGTGGAGGGCTGTGCTGAGCTTGGACAGGCTGTGGTGGGCTGAGATGGGCCGTGGTGGTCCGTGGTGGGCTGGGACGAGCCGTGCTGGGCTAGGACGGGCTGTGGTGAACTGTGGTGGGCTGTGATGGGCCGTGGTGGGCTGGGACGGGCCGTGGTGGGCTGGCGTGGGCCGTGGTGGGCTGGGACGGGCCGTGGTGGGCTTGGACAGGCTGTGGTGGGCTGTGGTGGACTGGGAAGGGCCGTGGTGGGCCGTGGTGTGCTCTGGTGGGCCATGGTTGACCGTGGTTAGCCGTGGTGGGCCGGGACAGGCCGTGGTTAGCCGTGGTGGGCTGAAACAGGCTGGGACGGGCTCTGGTGGGCTGGGACGGGCTGTGGTGGGCTGGGACAGGCTGTGGTGGGATGGGGACGGGCTGTGGTTGGTTGTGGTGGGCTGGGACGGGCTGTGGTGGGCTGTGGTGGGCTGGGACGGGCTGTGGTCGTCTGGGACGGGTTGTGGTGAGCTGAGACGGGCCGTGGTGGGCTGAGACGGGCCGTGGTGGGCTGGGACGGGCTGGTACTTGCTGTGGTGGGCTGTTACGGGCTGTGATGTGCTGTGAGAGGCTGTGGTGGTCTGGGACGAGCTGGGACGGGCTGTGGTGGGCTGGGACGGGCTGTGGTGGGCCGTAGTGGGCTGTGGTGGGCTGGGACGGGCTGTGGTGGTCTGTGACAAGCTCTTGTGGGCTGTGGTGGGCTGGGACGAGCTGTGGTGGGCTCTGGTGGGCTCTGGTGGGCTGGGACGGGCTGTCGTGGGCTGGGACGGGCTGTCGTGGGCTGGGACGGGCTGTGGTGGCCTGGGACGGGCCGTGGTGGGCTGTGGTGGGCTGGGACGGGTTGTGGTGAGCTGAGACGGGCCGTGGTGGGCTGAGACGGGCCGTGGTGGGCTGAGACAGGCCGTGGTGGGCTGGGACGGGCTGGTACTTGCTGTGGTGGGCTGTTACGGGCTGTGGTGGGCTGGGACGGGCTGTGGTGGGCTGGGACGGGCTGTGGTGGGCCGTAGTGGGCTGTGGTGGGCTGGGACGGGCTGTGGTGGTCTGTGACAAGCTCTTGTGGGCTGTGGTGGGCTGGGACGAGCTGTGGTGGGCTCTGGTGGGCTCTGGTGGGCTGGGACGGACTATCGTGGGCTGGGACGGGCTGTCGTGGGCTGGGACGGGCCGTGGTGGGCTGGGACGGGCCGTGGTGGGCTGGGACGGGTCGTGGTGGGCTGGGACGGGTTGGGATAGGCTGCGGTGTGCTGGGACGGGCTGTGGTGGGTTGTGGTGAGCTGAGACGGGCTGTGGTGAAATTGTACGGGCTGTGGTGGGCTGTGGTGTGCTGGGACATGCTGTGGTGAACTGGGAAGGGCTCTGGTGGTCTGGAATGGGCTGTGGTGGGCTGGGACGGGCCGTGGCGGGCTGCGGTGGGCTGGGACGGGCTGTGGTGGGCTGGGACAGGCTCTGGTGTGCTGTGGTGGGCTGTGGTGTGCTATGGTGCGCTGTGGTGGGTTGTGGTGAGCTAGAATGGGTTGTGGTGGGCTGGGACGGGCTATAGTGGGCTGGGACGGGATTGTGGTGGGCTGGGACGGGCTCTGATGGTCTGCGGCGGCCGTGGTGGGCTGGGACGGGCTGTGGTGGGCTGGGACGGGCTGGGAAGGGCTTTGGTGGGTTGTGGTGAGCTGGGACGACCTCTGGTGGGCTGGGACGGGCTGTGACGGGCTGTGGTGGGCTGGGACGGGCTCTGGTGGGTTGGCACGGGGCGTGGTGGGCTGTGGTGGGCTGGGACGGGCTGTGGTGGGCGGGGACGGGCTGTGGTGGGTTAGTGGTGGGTTCTGAAGGGCTGTGGTGGGCTGTGGTGGGTTGGGACACGCTGTGGTGGGTAGGGACGGGCTGTGGTGGGCTGTGGTGTGTTGTGACGGGTTGGCACGGGCTGGGACGGGCCGTGGTGGGCTGGGATGGGCTGCGGTGGGCTGTGGTGGGCTGTGGTGGGCTGGGACGGGCTGTGGTAGGTTGGGACGGGCTGGGACGGGCTGGGACGGGCTGTGGTGCTCTGTGGTGGGCTGGGACGGGCTGTGGTCGTCTGGGACGGGTTGTGGTGAGCTGAGACGGGCCGTGGTGGGCTGAGACGGGCTGTGGTGGGCTGGGACGGGCTGGTACTTGCTGTGGTGGGCTGTTACGGGCTGTGGTGTGCTGTGAAAGGCTGTGGTGGTCTGGGACGGGCTGTGGTGGTCTGGGACGGGCTGTGGTGGGCTGGGACGGGCTGTGGTGGGCTGGGACGGGCTGTGGTGGGCTGTGGTGTGCTGGGACGGGCTTTGGAGGGTTGGGACGGGCTGGGACGGGCTGGGACGGGCAGTGGTGGGCTGGGACGGGCAGTGGTGGGCTGGGACGGTCTGTGGTGGGCTGGGACGGTCTGTGGTGGGCTGAGGTAAGCAGGGACGGGCCGTGGTGGGCTGGGACGGTCTGTGGTGGGCTGTGGTAAGCTGGGACGGGCTGTGGTGGGCCAGGACGGGCCGTGGTGGGCTGTGGTGCGCCTTGTTTATCTGGGATGAGCTGTGGTGGGCCATGGCGGGCCGTGGTGGGCTGGGACGGGCCGTGGTTTGCCGTGGTGGGCTGAAACAGGCTGTGGTGACCTGTGGTGGGCTGTGGTGACCGGTGGTGGGCTGTGGTGACCGGTGGTGGGCTGTGGTGACCTGTGGTGGGCTGTGGTGGGCTGGGACGGGTTGCGGTGGGCTGGGACGGGCTGCGGTGGGCTGGGATAAGCTGTGTTGGGCTGCGACGGGCTGTGGTAGGCTGGGATGAGCTGTGGAGGTTTGGGACGGGCTGTGGAGGGTTGTGGAGGGCTGTGCTGGGCTTGGACAGGCTGTGGTGGGCTGAGATGGGCCGTGGTGGTCCGTGGTGGGCTGGGACGGGCCGTGCTGGGCTAGGACGGGCTGTGGTGAACTGTGGTGGGCTGTGATGGGCCGTGGTGGGCTGGGACGGGCCGTGGTGGGCTGGGACGGGCCGTGGTGGGCTGGGGTGGGCCGTGGTGGGCTGGGACGGGCCGTGGTGGGCTGTGGTGGGCCGTGGTGGGCTGTGGTGGACTGGGAAGGGCCGTGGTGGGCCGTGGTGTGCTCTGGTGGGCCATGGTGGACCGTTGTTGGCCGTGGTGGGCCGGGACAGGCCGTGGTTAGCCGTGGTGGGCTGAAACAGGCTGGGACGGGCTCTGGTGAGCTGGGACGGGCTGTGGTGGGCTGGGACGGGCAGTGGTGGGCTGGGACGGGCTGTGGTGGGCTGTGGTGGGCTGGGACGGGCTGTGGTTGTCTGGGACGGGTTGTGGTGAGCTGAGACGGGCCGTGGTGGGCTGAGACGGGCTGTGGTGGGCTGGGACGGGCTGGTACTTGCTGTGGTGGGCTGTTACGGGCTGTGATGTGCTGTGAGAGGCTGTGGTGGTCTGGGACGGGCTGTGGTGGGCTGGGACGGGCTGTGGTGGGCTGGGACGGGCTGTGGTGGGCCGTAGTGGGCTGTGGTGGGCTGGGACGGGCTGTGGTGGTCTGTGACAAGCTCTTGTGGGCTGTGGTGGGCTGGGACGAGCTGTGGTGGGCTCTGGTGGGCTCTGGTGGGCTGGGACGGGCTGTGGTGGGCTGGGACGGGCTGTCGTGGGCTGGGAGGGGCTGGGACGGGCCGTTGTGGGCTGGGACGGGCCGTGGTGGGCTGGGACGGGCCGTGGTGGGCTGGGACGGGTTGGGATAGGCTGCGGTGGGCCGTGGTGTGATGTGCTGGGCCGTGGTGGGCTGGGATAGGCTGTGGTGAGCTGAGACGGGCTCTGGAGGTCTGTGGTGGGCTAGGACGGCTTGTGGTGGGCTGGGACGGGCTGTGGTGGGCCGTGGTGGGCTGTGGTGGGCTTTCGTGGGCCGTGGTGGGCTGGGACGGGCTGTGGTGGGCTGGGACGGGCTGCGGTGGGTGTGGAGAGCTGGGACGGGCTGTGACGGGCTGTGGTGGGCTGCGACGGGCTCTGGGGGTCTGGGACAGGCTTGGACGAGCTGGGACGGGCTGTGGTGGGCTGGGACGGGCTGGGAGGGGCTGGGGCGGTCTGTGGTGGGCTGGGACGGTCTGTGGTGGGCTGTGGTAAGCTGGGACGGGCTGTGGTGGGCTGTGATGGGCTGTGGTGGGCTGTGGTGTGCTGGGACAGGCTGTGGTGGGCCGGGACGGGCCGTGGTGGGCTGGGACGGGCCGTGGTGGGCTGGGACGGGCCGTGGTGGGCTGGGACGAGTTGGGATAGGCTGCGGTGGGCCGTGGTGTGCTGTGGTGGGCCGTGGTGGGCTGGGATAGGCTGTGGTGAGCTGAGACGGGCTCTGGAGCTCTGTGGTGGGCTAGGACGGCTTGTGGTGGGCTGGGACGGGCTGTGGTGGGCCGTGGTGGGCTGTGGTGGGCTTTTGTGGGCCGTGGTGGGCTGGGACGGGCTGTGGTGGGCTGGGACGGGCTGCGGTGGGTTGTGGAGAGCTGGGACAGGCTGTGACGGGCTGTGGTGGGCTGCGACTGGCTCTGGGGGTCTGGGACAGGCTTGGACGAGCTGGGACAGGCTGTGGTGGGCTGAGACGGGCTGGGAGGGGCTGGGGCGGTCTGTGGTGGGCTGGGACGGTCTGTGGTGGGCTGTGGTAAGCTGGGACGGGCTGTGGTGGGCTGTGATGGGCTGTGGTGGGCTGTGGTGTGCTGGGACAGGCTGTGGTGGGCCGGGACGGGCCGTGGTGGGCTGTGGTGCGCCTTGTTTATCTGGGACGAGCTGTGGTGGGCCATGGCGGGCCGTGGTGGGCTGGGACGGGCCGTGGTGGGCTGGGGTGGGCCGTGGTGGGCTGGGACGGGCCGTGGTGGGCTGGGACAGGCTGTGGTGGGCTGTGGTGGACTGGGACGGGCTGTGGTGGGCCGTGGTGTGCTCTGGTGGGCCATGGTGGACCGTGGTTGGCCGTGGTGGGCCGGGACAGGCCGTGGTTAGCCGTGCTGGGCTGAAACAGGCTGGGACGGGCTGTGGTGGGCTGGGACGGGATGTGGTGGGCTGGGACGGGCCGTGGTGGGCTGGGACGGGCTGTGGTGGGCTGTGGTGGGCTGGGACGAGCTGTGGTCGTCTGGGATGGGTTGTGGTGAGCTGAGACGGGCCGTGGTGGGCTGAGACGGGCTGTGGTGGGCTGAGACGGGCCGTGGTGGGCTGGGACGGGCTGGTACTTGCTGTGGTGGGCTGTTACGGGCTGTGGTGTGCTGTGAGAGGCTGTGGTGGTCTGGGACGAGCTGGGACGGGCTGTGGTGGGCTGGGACGGGCTGTGGTGGGCTGGGACAAGCTGTGGTGGGCTGGGACGGGCTGTGGTGGGCTGGGACGGGCTGTGGTGGGCCCTAGTGGGCTGTGGTGGGCTGGGACGGGCTGTGGTGGGCTCTGGTGGGCTCTGGTGGGCTGGGACGGGCTGTCGTGGGCTGGGACGGGCTGGGACGGGCCGTGGTGGGCTGGGACGGGCTGTGGTGGGCTGGGACGGGCCGTATTGGGCTGGGACGGGTTGGGATAGGCTGCGGTGGGCCGTGGTGTGATGTGCTGGGCCGTGGTGGGCTGGGATAGGCTGTGGTGAGCTGAGACGGGCTCTGGATGTCTGTGGTGGGCTAGGACGGCTTGTGGTGGGCTGGGACGGGCTGTGGTGGGCCGTGGTGGGCTGTGGTGGGCTTTTGTGGGCCGTGGTGGGCTGGGACGGGCTGTGGTGGGCTGGGACGGGCTGCGGTGGGTTGTGGAGAGCTGGGACGGGCTGTGACGGGCTGTGGTGGGCTGCGACGGGCTCTGGGACAGGCTTGGACGAGCTGGGACAGCCTGGGACAGGCTGTGGTGGGCTAAACGGGCTGTGGTGGGCTGGGACGGGCTCTGGTGGTCTGGGACATACTGTGGTGGGCTGGGACGGGCTGGGACGGGCTGTGGTGCTCTGTGGTGGGCTGGGACGTGCCGTGGTGGACCGTGGTGGGCTTGGATGGGCCGTGGTGGGCTGTGGTCGGCCGTGGTGGGCTGTGGTGGGCTGTGGTCGGTTGTGGTGGGCTGGGACGGGCTGTGGTGGGCTGAGATGGGATGTGGTGGTCTGGGACAGGCTGTAATGGGCTGGGATGGGCTGTGGTGCACCTTGGTGGGCTGTGTTGGGCCCGGATGGGCCGTGGTGGGCCGTGGTGGGCTGGGACGGGCTGTGGTGGGCTGGGACGGGCCATGGTTGGCTGGGACGGGCTGTGGTGGGCTGTGGTGTGATGGGTCGGGCTGTGGTGGGCTGGGATTGGCTGGGATAGGCTGTGGTTGGTTATGGTGGGCTGGGAAGAGCTGTGGTGGTCTGGGACAAGCTGTGGTGGGCTGTGGTGGGCTGGGACGGGCTGTGGTGGGCTGGGATGGGCTGTAGTGGGCTGAGGCGGGCTGTGGTGGGCTGGCACGGGCTGTGGTGGGCTGTGGTGGGCTGTGGTGGTCTGTGGTGGCCTGGGACGTGCTGTGGTGGGTTCTGAAGGGCTGTGGTGGGCTGTGGTGGGTTGGGACACGCTGTGGTGGATAGGGACGGGCTGTGGTGGGCTGTGGTGTGTTGTGACGGGTTGGCACGGGCTGGGACGGGCCGTGGTGGGCTGGGATGGGCTGCGGTGGGCTGTGGTGGGCTGGGACAGGCTGTGGTGAGCTGAGACGGGCTCTGGAGGGCTGTGGTGGTCTGGGACGGGCTGTGGTGAACTGTGGTGGGCCGTGGTGGGCTTTCGTGGGCTGTGGTGGGCTGGGACGGGCTGTGGTGGGCGAGGACGGGCTGGGACGGGCTGTGGTGGGTTGTGGAGAGCTGTGACGGGCTGTGGTGGGCTGCGACGGGCTCTGGTGGTCTGGGACGGGCTGGGACAGGCTGGGACGGGCTGTGGTGGGCTGAGACGGGCTGGGAGGGGCTGGGACGGGCTGTGGTGGTCTGGGACGGGCTGTGTTGGGCGGGGGACGGGCTGTGGTGGGCTGGAACGGACTGTGGTGGTCCTGGACGGGCTCTGGTGGGCTGTGGTGGGCTGGGATGGGCTGTGGTGAGCTGGGACGGGCTGGGACGGGCTGTGGGTGGCTGGGACGGGCTGTGGTGGGCTGGGACTTGCTGTGGTGTGCTGTGGTTTGTCCATCAAACAGCTTCTCTGTTTTTCTGTCTCTCAGGCCAACAGTTTTACCGTCTCCTCGGTCTCTGCCCCCTCTTGGCTTCATCGTTTCATTATTAGAAAGAAAGGACAGAACCTGGCCAAAATAACTCAGCAGATGCCAAAGGTATGGGTGAGCTGGTTAGCTTAGCACCCCCGGCGTAGAAAAAGGTTTAGTCCAGATCACTCGTCACGAAAGAGAGAGGTGTATTCTAGCGTGGGTAAAACCAGGGGGAAATGACACAGATCTTTGCTGTTCAAGGGAACCCTCTCTTTTACTGCTGCAAACACTGCTCCTCCTATGTTATTGTCATGGGTTGAGCCCTTCCAAGGAAGCTTTATGTGGTGCTGTTTTGAGAACTGATGTAGTAGGATACCTGGAAATGGCGAGTGCAGCAAGGCTTCTCCCTGGGGAGTTAGACGGTATCTAGATAAAGGCTAAATGAGTAAACTTCTCCAAAGCCCTTGCAGAAACCGGGACGGCACCAGAGCCTTGGGCTCTAGGCACTGCCATATGGCCGAAATTGTTAAGTTTCTGACTTGTAAAATTGTGGGGATTTGGTCTGGGCTTTTTGGGAAGGAGCGCATCTCTCAGTGGCAGGGATCGATGGTGTAGGCCTGACCAAAAGCATTGGCCTGGCTTGGATCTTGGCAAATTCTGAAGAGATTCATTGTCCTTCACCTCAAGGTTCACATCAAATTCACTGGAGGAGAGGATAACATCACTTTGGAAGGACCTACAGAAGATGTGCATGTGGCTCAGGAACAGATTGAAGCCGTGCTCAAGGAACTGGTGAGCTGCAGTTACTAGTTCCAGTAAGAAACTGGGGGAAGAAGGGGCAACAGAGCAGAGGTGATGAGGTGTTTGTCACATCCATAGGATGTCTTGGCATGCTTAATCGAACTTGCAGGAGACAAATTGTGTGGCAGGTGGATGACACCCCTTGGTCATCCATAGCATCCTTGAAAAGTCAGCATTAATTTTTTTGGTGCGGAGAAGGAAGGATTCTCTTGGTTATAGCTGGAGAGGCATAGAAGTGAGTCTTTTCAATGTTTCATGAGCACAATGCTCTCTTCTCAAAGCAGAGGAATGCTTGTGCTCTGCTTAAGAGCAGAAGTGCTTGTAGCTGACCGCTGGTGAGTCAGTGCCAATACTGGCAGTAGGCAGTTACTTAGGGCACGAGACAGAAGCGGTGGCCTGTCCTACCTGGCCCTATATAATATAATATATAATAGTGGACATACATACATATATAGATATAGATATAAAAATAGAATTCTTTTTAGATCCACGGGATGGATTACGCAATAATCAAGGCTGACCACCAATTCCACCGACACCTCATTGGCAAGAACGCAGCTAAACGGTAAGTGGAGTGCCTTTCTAGTCCTTCCCATGCTCACACTCTTCGTGTTTAGTAGATGGTATCAGGGGCTCTGTAGCTCACCCAGTGTGCTGTCTCCATCACGTTTCCTCTGCTTTCCTGGAGTGGTGGTGGTACAAGGAGAGAAATGGGCCGTGAGGCCTTGCGATGGCTTTAACGTGTGAAAGTACCTTGGGAGCCTGAACAGTAGTGGAATTACTTCTCTGTGCGAATGACATTTTAGCAGCCAGTTGTGGGTGGTGGAAATGTGCTTGGTGAGCTTCTCCCTGTAGAGGAATGAAGGCGGTGGGTTGATTAGCATTGATAACACGCAGCTGTGGCCTTGCCTCAGAGGCAGTGGGTTGATTGACGCGGACGACGTGCAGGTGTAGCTGGTTCCCGCTAAGGGGTTAAATAGCCCTGTGGCTTGTGGGAGAGGGTGTCAGCTGGAGGAGGAGCAGTGTGGTCTGGCCTCTGGAGGAAGGCGCTACAGCACCGGCAGTAGAATATGGTCAACGGTAAAGCCTTGTTGCGGTCTGCTAGTTTGATAGCACTGCAACGTGACCCCAGCCAAGAGTTTGGGGTAGAAAGGAACGATTATCCTCTGCTCTAAATGTGATACTGTTTGGGGAAGAAACACGCCTGGCTCTGACAAGGGAACAATGGGCTCTGTAGATGCCACGGTATTTACTTGGACAGGCTCTCGTGTGGCACAGGTCTGCTCTCGCTGAACTCCAGGGGGAAGAGGCAATTTCCCCTGTCTCAACCCTACCCCGCTGAGCCCTTCCCAGAGGCGGCTTTACTTCTTCAACAGCCTCTGAGCAGTGATAATCAAGGTGCCTTGCTTCCAGGTCTTTGCCTAGCAGATGGCGTCACCACAGTCCTTGCCTCGAAGTTAACAGGATGAAGGATCTGTACAAGGTGTCTGTGCGCATTCCCCCGGACAACGAGAAGAGCAACCCGATCAGAATGGAAGGAGACCCACAGGGGGTCCCACAGGCCAAGAAAGAGCTGCTGGAACTCGCTTCCCGTATGGTGAGTGGGTAGGACGTGATGTTTGGGAGACTGCAGGGTTTGGGCTCTCGTGTTCCCTTGTAACCTTCTGGTGCGAGTGTGTGCCCCTTGCCCACCGAGCACTTGGATCTCATGACAAGTGCAAGTTCCTCTTCACAAATGTCTTCCCCTGTTCCCTCGGGTAGCCTTTCTCTGTCAACGCAGAGTGAATTTTGTCTGGAGAAAAGAGGGACAGTGCTAGCAAGTAAACCGTCGGGCAGCAAACCGCTAAGTCAAAGTAGATGGCTCTCCGGCTGAACACTCAGTGTGCCCTCTGTTCCCATCAGGAAAATGAACACGCTGCGGACCTAATCGTTGAGCAGAAATTCCACCGGACCATCATTGGGCAGAAGGCTGAGCGGGTCTGGGAAATCCGGGAGCAATTCCCAGAGGTAAGGCTTTGTAGGAGAGGAGGAATCCAGAGGGGATATTTCCTACATGGGTAGTAGGCCTGTCGTCACAGAAGTCGTAACTTTAGTGGCTCTGTAGCGCAAGTGTCTGAGAAGATAGTTCTTTTAGCCAGAGGCCGCTAACACGGTTCCCCGTTTCTGAATGGGAAAAGGGCATGAGTAGGATCCCCCCAACCTTTGCATGTGTCTGACACAAGGGTTCTTGCTTTTGCTTGAGCTAACTAGAAATGACCGCTCCTGCAGGTTATCATCAGCTTCCCAGACCCTGCACACAAGAGTGACATCGTCCAACTCCGAGGTCCCAAAAACGAGGTGGAGAAGTGCACCGAGTACATGCAAAAGATGGTGGCAGACCTGGTAAGGAGGTCTTCTGCCTGCTCTTCCCTCCTCCGTGCCTGGATAACCCTGGGGCAAAGCAGAGCTCTACTGGCTTGGGTAGAGCTAAAACACCTCAAGAGGAGGGAGCTGTCAGCTCTGTTTTGGCTGAATGGAGGCAGGGGGATAGTACCTGTTATGGGAAGGCTATAGGGGAACGTCCTTGCCTTTGTTTAGTCTTACAAAAGTCCCTCGTATAGAGAACTTCCTTGGGTCTAAGCCTGTTTTCAAAAGCTCGTTTATCAGAGCTCCTGAAGTCGGGCCTCCCTTGCCACGACAGTGTAAACTTCATGTCTCCCTTCCTTTCTCCCTTAGGTTGAAAACAGCTTTTCTATTTCTGTCCCCATCTGCAAACAGTTCCACAAGAACATCATAGCGAAAGGAGGTGCCAAAATCAAGAAGGTGAGATACTGTTCCTAACACAGGTGAGCCGGGACGGGCCGCGGTGGGCCGGGACGGGCTGGGACAGGCTGTAACCGGCTGTGGTGTGCTGTGGTGGGCTGGGACGGGCCGTGGTGGGCTGGGACGGGCCGGGGTGGGCTGGGACGGGCCGGGGTGGGCTGGGACGGGCCGGTACTTGATGTGGTGGGCTGGGACGGGCCGTGGTGGGCTGTGGTGTGCCGTGATGGGCTGGGACGGGCCGTGGTGGGCTGTGGTGTGCCGTGATGGGCTGGGACGGGCCGTGGTGGGCTGTGGTGTGCCGTGGTGGGCTGTGGTGTGCCGTGGTGGGCTGTGGTGGGCCGTGGTGGGCTGTGGTGGGCCGTGGTGGGCTGTGGTGGGCCGTGGTGGGCTGTGGTGGGCCGTGGTGGGCTGTGGTGGGCCGTGGTGGGCTGGGACGGGCCGTGGTGGGCTGGGACGGGCCGTGGTGGGCTGGGACGGGCCGTGGTGGGCTGTGGTGTGCCGTGATGGGCTGGGACGGGCCGTGGTGGGCTGTGGTGGGACAGGGACGGACTGTGGTGGGCAGGGACGGGCCGTGGTTGGTTGTGGTGGGCTGGTACGGGCTGTGGTTGGCTGGGACGGACTGTGATGAACTGAGACGGGCTGCGGTGGGCCGTGTTGGGATGGGACAGGCCCTGGTGGGCTGTGGAGTGCTGGGACGTGCTGTGGTGTGCTGGGACGGGCTGCGGTGGGCTGGGACGGGCTGCGGTGGGCTGTGGTGGGCTGGGACGTGCTGTGGTGTGCTGGGATGGGCTGTGGTGGGCTGGGAGGGGCTGTGGTGGGCTGGGACCGGCTGCGGTGGGCTGTGGTGGGCTGGGACCGGCTGCGGTGGGCTGTGGTGGGCTGGGACGGGATGCGGTGGGCTGGAATGGGCTGTGCCGTGCTGGAACGGTCTGGGACGAGTTGTGGTGAGTGTGGTGGGCTGGGACGGGCTGGGACAGACTGTGTTTGGCTGGGACGGGCTGTGGTGGGCCGTGGTGGGCTGGGACAGGCTGTGGTGAGCTGAGACGGGCTGTGGTGGGCTGTGTCGGGCTGGTACGAGCTGTGACGGGGTGGGACGGGCTGTGGTGGTCTGCGGTAGGCTGTGGTGTGCTGTAGTGGCCTGTGGTGGGCGGGGACGGGCTGTGGTGGACGGGGACAGGCTGTGGTGGGCGGGGACGGGCCGTGGTGAGCTGTGGAGAGCCGTTGTGGGCTGGGACGGGCCATGGTGGGCTGGGACGGGCCGTGGTGGGCTGGGACGGGCTCTGGTGGTGAGCAGAGACGGCCTGTGTTGGGCTGGGACGGGCTGTGATAAGCTGTAACCGGCTGTGGTGGGCTGTGTTGGGCTGGGACGGGCTGTGATAAGCTGTAACCGGCTGTGGTGGGCTGTGTTGGGCTGGGACGGGTCGTGGTGGGCTGGGACGGGCCGTGGTGGGCTGGGGCCGGTTGGGATGGGCTGGGACTGGCTTTGGTGGGCTGTGGTGGGCTGGGACGGGCTGGGACGGGCCGTGGCGGGCTGGGACGGGCCGTGGTGGGCTGGGACGAGCCGTAGTAGGCCGGGACGGGCCGTGGTGGGTTGTTATGGGCCGTGGTGGGCCGGGACGGGCCGTGGTGGGCCGGGACGGGCTGTGGTGGGCCGGGACGAACTGTGGTGGTCTGTGGCGGGCTGGGACGGGCTGTGGCGAGCTGGGACGGGACATGGTGGTCTGGGACGGGCCGTGGCGGGCTGGGACGGGCCGTGGTGGTCTGGGATGGGCCGTGGAAAGCCGTGGTGGGCCGTGGTAAGCTGTGACGGGCCGTTGTGGGCTGGGATGGACTCTGGTGTGGTGGGACGGGCTGTGGTGGGCTGTGGTGGGCTGGGACGGGCTGCGGTGGGCTGTGGTGGGCTGGGACGGGCTGCGGTGGGCTGTGGTGGGCTGGGACCGGCTGCGGATGGCTGTGGTGGGTTGTGGTGAGCTGTGACAGGCTGTGGTGGGCTGGATTGGGCTGGGACGGGCTGTGGTGGGTGTGGTGGACTGGGACGCGCTGTAGTGAGCTGAGATGGGCTGTGGTGGGCTGGGATTTGCTGGGACGGCTGGGACGGTCCGTGGTGGGCTGGGCCGGGCTGTGGTGGGCCGTGGTTCGCTGTGGTGGGCCGTGGTGGGCTGGGACGGGCCGTGGTTATCTGTGGTGGGCCGTGGTGGTCTGGTACGGGCTATGGTGGGCTGTGGTGGGTTCTGGTGAGCTTGAGACGGGCTATGGTGGGCTGGGACAGGCTGGGACGAGCTCTGGTGGTCTGGGACAGGCTGTGGTGTGCTCGGACGGGCTGGGACGGGCTGTGGTTGTCCGTGGTGGGCTGGGACGTGCTGGGAAGGACTGGGACGGGCTGTGGTGGGCTGGAACGGGCTGTGGTGGGCTGGAACGGGCTGTGGTGGGCTGGAACGGGCTGTGGTGAGCTGGAACGGGCTGTGGTGGGGCGTGGTTGGCTGGGACAGGCCGTGGTGAACTGTGGTGGGCTGTGGTGGGCCGGTATGGGAAGGGATGGTCTATGTTGGGCCGTGGTGGGCTGGGACAGGTCATGGTGGGCTGAGACGGCCCGTGGTGAACTGTGGTGGGCTGTGGTGGGCCGTGGTGGGCTGTGGTGGGCCGTGGTGGGCTGGGACAGGCCGTGGTGGGCTGTGGTGGGCCGTGGTGGGCTGGGACAGGCTGTGGTGGGCTTTGGTGGGTTCTTGTGAGCTTGAGATGGGCTGTGGTGGGCTGGGACGGGCTGGGACGGGCTCTGGTGGTCTGGAACGAGCTGTGATGGGCTGCAATGGGCTCTGGTGGGCTGGGACGGGCTCTGGTGGGCTGTGGTGGGCTGGGACGGGCTGTGGTGGGCTGGGACGGGCTGTGGTGGGCGGGGACGGGCTGTGGTGGGCTCTGACGGGCTGGGATGGGCTGTGGCAAGCTGGGATGGGCTGTGGTGGACTGGGACGGGCTGTGGTCGACAGGGACGGGCGGGGACGGGCTGTGGTGGGCTGGGACGGGCTGTGGTGTGCTGGGACGGGCTGTGGTGAGCTTTGGTGGGCCGTGGTTCGCTGTGGTCGGCCGTGGTGGGCTGGGACGGGCCATGGTGGGCTGTGGTGGGCCGTGGTGGTCTGGGACAGGCTGTGGTGGGCTGTGGTGGGTTCTGGTGAGCTTGAGACGGGCTGTGGTGGGCTGGGACGGGCTGGGATGGGCTCTGGTGGTCTGGAACAGGCTGGGACGGGCTGTGGTGGGCTGGGATGGGCTGGCACGGGCTGTGGTGGGCTGGCACGGGCTGTAGTGGGCTGGCACGGGCTGTGGTGGGCTGGGACGGGCTGTGGTGGGCTGGGACGGGCTGGGATGGGCGGGGACGGGCTGGGACGGGCTGGGACGGGCTGTGGTGGGCTGGGACGGGCTGGGACGTGCTGTGGTGTGCTCGGACGGGCTGTGGTGTGCTGGGACGGGCTGTGGTGGGCTGTGGTGGTCTGGGACGGGCCATGGTGGGCTGTGGTGGGTTCTGCTGAGCTTGAGACGGGCTGTGGTGGGCTGGGGCGGGCTGAGACGAGTTCTGGTTGTCTGGAACGAGCTGGGACGGGCCGTGGTGGGCGGGGACGGGCCGTGGTGGGCGGGGACGGGCTGTGGTGGGCTGGGACGGGATGTGGTGGTCTGGAATGGTCTGTGGTGGGCTGGGACGGGCTGTGGTGGGCTGGGACGGGCTGCGGCAGGCTGCGACGGGCTGAGACGGGCTATGCTGGTCTGTGGTGGGCTGTGGTGGGCGGGGACGGGCTGTGGTGGGCGGGGACGGGCTGTGGTGGGCTGGGACGGGCTGTGGTGGGCTAGGGACGGGCTGTGGTGTGCTGGGACGGGCTGTGGTGGGCTGGGACGGGCTGTGGTGGTCTGGAACAGGCTGTGGTGGGTTGGGACAGGCTGGGACATGCTGGGACGGTGTGTGGTGGACTGGGATGGTCTGTGGTGGGGCGTGGTGGGCTGGGACGGGCCGTGGTGAGCCGTGGTGGGCCGTTTTGAGCCGGTATGGGAAGGGATGGGCTGTGGTGGGCCGTGGTGGGCTGGGACAGGTCATGGTGGTCTGAGATGGCCCGTGGTGAACTGTGGTGGGCTGTGGTGGGCCGTGGTGGGCTGTTTTGAGCCGGTATGGGAAGGGATGGGCTGTGGTGGGCCGTGGTGGGCTGGGACAGGTCATGGTGGTCTGAGATGGCCCGTGGTGAACTGTGGTGGGCTGTGGTGGGCCGTGGTGGGCTGGGATGGGCCGTGGTGGTCTGCGACAGGCTGTGGTGGGCTGTGGTGGGTTCTGGTGAGCTTGAGACGGGCTCTGGTGGGCTGGGACGGGCTCTGGTGGGCTGGGACGGGCTGTGGTGGGCTGGGACGGGCTGTGGTGGGCTGGGACGGGCTGTGGTGGGCTGGGACGGGCCGTGGTGGGCTGGGACGGGACGGGATGGGACGGGCTGGGACGGCACGGGACAGGCTGTGACGGGCTGTGCTGGGAAGGGATGGGACGGGTTGTGGTGGGCTGGGACGGGACGGGCTGTGGTTGGCTGGGACAGGCTGGGACGGGCTGTGGTGTTCTGGGACGGGCTGTGGTGGGCTGTGGTGAGCTGGGAAAGGCTCTGGTGGGTTGGGACAGGGCGTGGTGGGCTGTGGTGTGCTGGGACGGGCTGTGGTGTGCTGGCACGGGCTGTGGTGTGCTGGGACGGGCTGTGGTGTGCTGGGACGGGCTGTGGTGTGCTGGGACGGGCTGTGGTGTGCTGGCACGGGCTGTGGTGTGCTGGCACGGGCTGTGGTGTGCTGGGACGGGCTGTGGTGTTGGGGGACGGGCTGGGATGGGCTGTGGTGGGCGGGGACGGGCTGTGGTGGGCTGGGACAGGCTGTGGTGGGCTGTGGTGGGCTGGGACAGGCTGTGGTGGGCTGGGACGGGCCGTGGTGGGCTGTGGTGGGCCGTCGTGGGCGGTTTTGGGCCGGTATGGGAAGGGATGGTCTGTGTTGGGCCGTGGTGGGCTGGGACAGGTCATGGTGGGCTGAGACGGCCCGTGGTGAACTGTGGTAGGCTGTGGTGGGCCGTGGTTGGCTGGGACGGGCCGTGGTGGGCTGTGGTGGGCCGTGGTGGTCTGGGACAGGCTGTGGTGGGCTTTGGTGGGTTCTTGTGAGCTTGAGATAGGTTGTGGTGGGCTGGGACGGGCTGGGACGGGCTGTGGTGGGCTGGGACGGGCTGGGACGGGCTGTGGTGGTCTGTGATGGGCTGTGGTGTGCTGGGACGGGCTGTGGTGGGCTGGGACTGGCTGTGGTGGGCTGGGACGGGCTGTGGTGGGCCGTGGTGGGCGGGGACGGGCCGTGGTGAACCGTGGTGGGCCGGGATGGGAAGGGGTGGGCTGTGGTGGGCTGGGACAGGTCGTGGTGAGCTGGGACGGGCCGTGGTGGGCTGTGGTGGGCCGTGGTCGTCTTGGACAGGCTGTGGTGGGCTTTGGTGGGTTCTTGTGAGCTTGAGATGGGCTGTGGTGGGCTGGGACGGGCTGGGACGGGATCTGATGATCTGGAACGAGCTGTAATGTGCTGCAATGGGCTGTGGTGGGCTGGGACGGGCTGTGGTGGGCTGGGACGGGCTGTGGTGGGCTGTGGTGGGCTGGGACGGGCTGTGGTGGGATGGGACATGCTATGGTGTGCTGGGACGAGCTGTCGTGGGCTGGGACGGGCTGGGACGAGTTGTAGTGTGCTGGGACGGCCTGGGGAGGGCGGGGACGTGCTGTGGTGTGCTGGGACGAGCTGTGGTGTGCTGGGACGAGCTGTGGTGTGCTGGGACGGGCTGTGGTGGGCGGGGACGGGCTGTGGTGGGCTGGGACGGGCCGTGGTGGGCTATGGTGGGCCGTGGTGGGCTGGGATGGGTCCTGATGGACTGGGACGGGCCGTAGTGGGCTGGGACGGGCCGTGGTGGGCTGGGACGGGCCGTAGTGGACTGGGACGGGCTGTGGTGGGCTGGGACGGGCTCTGGTGGGCTGTGGTGTGATGGGATGGGCTTTGGTGAGCTGGGACGGGCTGTGGTGAACCATGGTGGGGTGTGCTGGGCCGTGGTGGGCTGGGACGGGCTGTGGTGAACTGTGGTGGGCTGTGGTGGGCCGTGGTGTGCTGGGACGGGCCGTTGTGGGCTGTGGTGGGCCGTGGTGGTCTGGGACGGGCTGTGGTAAACTGGGACGGGCTGGGACTGGCTGTGGTGGGCTGGGAAGGGCTGGGACGGGCTGTGGTGGGCTGGGACTGGCTGTGGTGGGCTGGGACGGGCTGTGCTGAGCTGGGACTGGCTGGGACGGGCTGGGATGGGCTGGGAAGGGCTGTGGTGGGCCGTGGTGGGCGGGGACGGGCTGTGGTGAACCGTGGTTGGCCGTGGTGGGCTGTGGTGGGCCGTGGTGGGCTGTGGTGGGCCGTGGTGGGCTGTGGTGGGCCGTGGTGGGCAGGGACGGGCCGAGGTGGGCTGTGGTGGGCCGTGGTGGGCTTGGTCGGGCCGTGGTTGCCTGGGACGGGCTGTGGTGGCCTGGGATGGGCTGTGGTGGGCTGGGACGGGATGTGGTGGGCCGTGGTGGGCTGTGGCGGGCCGTGGTGGGCTAGGACGGGACGTGGTGGGCTGTGGTGGGCCGTGGTGGTCTGGGACGGGCTGTGGTGGGCTGTGGTGGGTTCTGGTGAGCTTGAGACGGGCTGTGGTGGTCTGGGACGGGCTGTGGTGGGCTGTAATGGGCAGGGACGGCCTGTGGTGGGCTGGGACGGGCTGGGACGGGCTGTGGTGGGTTGGGACGGGCTGTGGTGGGCTGAGACGGGCCGTGGTGGGCTGGGATGGGCCGTGGTGAACTGTGGTGGGCTGTGGAGGGCAGTGGTGGGCTGGGACGGGCTGTGGTGGGCTGTGGTGGGATGTGGTGGGTTTTGGTGAGCTTGAGTCGGGCTGTGGTGGGCTGGGACGGGCTGGGACGGGTTCTGGTGGTCTGGAACGGGCTGGGACGGGCTGTGGTGGGCAGGGACGGGCTGTTGTGGCCTGGGACGGGCTGGGACGGGCTGTGGTGGGCTAGGATGGGCTGTGGTGGGCTAGGATGGGCTGTGGTGTGCTGGGCCGTACTGGGACGGGCTGTGGTGGGCTGGGACGGGCTGTGGTGGGCTGGGACGGGCTGTGGTGGGCTGGGACGGGCTGTGGTATGCTGGGACGGGCTGTGACGGGCTGTCGTTGGCTGGGACGGGCTGGGACAGGCTGTGGTGGGCTGTGGTGGGCTGGGACGGGCTGTGGTGGGCTGGGACGGGCTGTGGTGGGCTGGGACGGGCTGTGGTGGGCTGGGACGGGCTGTGGTGGGCTGGGACGGGCCGTGGTGGGCTGGGACGGGCTGTGGTGGGCTGGGATGGGCTGTGGTGGGCTGGGACGGGCTGTGGTGGGCTGGGACGGGCTGGTACGTGCTGTGGTGGGCTGGGACGGGCTGTGGTGGGCTGGGACGGGCTGTGGTGGGCTGTGGTGGGTTCTGCTGAGCTTGAGACGGGCTGTGGTGGGCTGGGACGGGCTGAGACGAGTTCTGGTTGTCTGGAACGAGCTGGGACGGGCTGTGATGGGCTGGCACGGGCTGTGGTGGGCTGTGGTGGGCTGGGACCGGCTGCGGTTGGCTGTGGTGGGTTGTGGTGAGCTGGGACAGGCTGTGGTGGGCTGGAATGGGCTGGGACGGGCTGTGGTGGGTGTGGTGGACTGGGACGCGCTGTAGTGAGCTGAGACGGGCTGTGGTGGGCTGGGATTTGCTGGGACGGCTGGGACGGTCCGTGGTGGGCGGGGACGGGCTGTGGTGGGCGGGGACGGGCTGTGGTGGACTGGGACGCGCTGTAGTGAGCTGAGACGGGCTGTGGTGGGCTGGGATTTGCTGGGACGGCTGGGACGGGCTGTGGTGGGCGGGGACGGGCTGTGGTGGGCTGGGACGGGCTGTGTTGGGCTGGGACGGGCTGTGGAGGATTGGACCGGGCTATGGAGAGCTGTGGAGAGCCGTGGTGGGCTGACACGGGCCGTGTTGGGCAGGGACGGGCCGTGGTGGGCTGGGACGGGCTCTGGTGGTGAGCAGAGACGGCCTGTGTTGGGCTGGGACGGGCTGTGATAAGCTGTAACCGACTGTGGTGGGTCGTGGTGGGCTGGGACGGGTCGTGGTGGGCTGGGACGGGCCGTGGTGGGCTGGGGCGGGTTGGGACGGGCTGGGACTGGCTGTGGAGGGCTGTGGTGGGCTGGGACGGGCTGGGACGGGCCGTGGTGGGCTGGGACGGGCCGTGGTGGGCTGGGACGGGCCGTGGTGGGCTGGGACGGGCCGTGGTGGGCTGGGACGGGCCGTGGTGGGCTGTGGTGGGCTGTGGTGGGCTGGGACGGGCCGTGTTGGGTTGTTATGGTCCGTGGTGGGCTGGGACGGGCCGTGGTGGGCTGGGACGGGCCGTGGTGGGCTGGGACGGGCCGGGACAGGCTGTTGTGGGCTGTGGTGGGTTCTGCTGAGCTTGAGACGGGCTGTGGTGGGCTGGGACGGGCTGAGACGAGTTCTGGTGGTCTGGAACTAGCTGGGACGTGCTGTGGTGGCCTGGAACGGGCTGTGGTGGGCGGGGACGGGCTCTGGTCCTCTGGAATGGTGTGTGGTGGGCTGGGACGGTCTGTAGTGGGCTTGGACGGGCTGCGGCAGGCTGCGACGGTCTGGGACGGGCTGTGGTGTGCTGGGACGGGCTGTGGTGGGCTGGGACGGGCTGTGGTGGGCTGGGACGGGCTGTGGTGTGCTGGGACGGGCTGTGCTGGGCTGTGGTGGGCTGGGACGGGCGGGGACGGGCTGTGGTGGGCTGGGACGGGCTGTGGTGGTCAGGAACAGGCTGTGGTGGGTTGGGACAGGCTGGGACATGCTGGGACGGTGTGTGGTGGACTGGGATGGTCTGTGGTGTGCTGGGACGGGCTGTGGTGGGCAGGGACGGGCTGTGGTGGGGCGTGGTGGGCTGGGACGGGCCGTGGTGAACCGTGGTGGGCTATGGTGGGCCGTGGTGAGCCGTTTTGAGCCGGTATGGGAAGGGATGGGCTGTGGTGGGCCGTGGTGGGCTGGGACAGGTCATGGTGGTCTGAGATGGCCCGTGGTGGGCTGTGGTGGGCCGTGGTGGGCTGGGATGGGCTGTGGTGGGCCGTGATTGTCTGGGACAGGCTGTGGTGGGCTGTGGTGGGTTCTGGTGAGCTTGAGACGGGCTGTGGTGGTCTGGGACGGGCTGGGACGGGCTCTGGTGGGCTGGGACGGGCTGGGACGGGGTGTGGTGGGCTGGGACGAGCTGTGGTGGGCTGGGACGAGCTGTGGTGGGCTGGGACGGGCTGTGGTGGGCTGGGACGGGCTGTGGTGGGCTTGGACGGGCTGTGGTGTGCTGGGCCGTGCTGGGACGGGCTGTGGTGTGCTGGGACGGGCTGTGGTGTGCTGGGACGGGCTGTGGTGTTCTGGGACGGGCTGTGGTGTGCTGGGACGGGCTGTGGTGGGCTGGGACGGACTGTGGAGGGCTGGGATGTGCTGTGGTGGGCTGGGACGGGCTGTGGTGTGCTGGGACGGGCTGTGACGGGCTGTCGTGGGCTGGGATGGGCTGGGACAGGCTGTGGTGGGCTGGGACGGGCTGTGGTGGGCTGGGACGGGCTGTGGTGGGCTGGGACGGGCTGTGGTGGGCTGGGACAGGCTGTGGTGGGCTGGGAGGGGCTGGGACGGGCTGTGGTGGGCTGGGACGGGCTGGTACGTGCTGTGGTGTGCTGGGACGGGCTGTGGTGGTCTGGGACGGGCTGGGACAGGCTGATGTGGGCTGTGGTGGGTTCTGCTGAGCTTGAGACGGGCTGTGGTGGGCTGGGGCGGGCTGAGACGAGTTCTGGTTGTCTGGAACGAGCTGGGACGGGCTGTGATGGGCTGGGACGGGCTGTGGTGGGCGGGGATGGGCTGTGGTGGGCGGGGACGGGCTGTGGTGGGCGGGCACGGGCTATGGTGGGCGGGGACGGGATGTGGTGGTCTGGAATGGTCTGTGGTGGGCTGGGACAATCTGTGGCGGGCTGGGACGGGCTGCGGCAGGCTGCGACGGGCTGGGACGGGCTATGTTGGTCTGTGGTGGGTTGGGACGGGCGGGGACGGGCTGTGGTGGGCTGGGACGGGCTGTGGTGGGCTAGGGACGGGCTGTGGTGTGCTGTGACGGGCTGTGGTGGGCTGGGACAGGCTGTGGTGGTCTGGAACAGGCTGTGGTGGGTTGGGACAGGCTGGGACATGCTGGGACGGTGTGTGGTGGACTGGGATGGTCTGTGGTGGCGCGTGGTGGGCTGGGACGGGCCGTGGTGAACTGTGGGTGGGCTGTGGTGGGCCGTGGTGGGCCGTTTTGAGCCGGTATGGGAAGGGATGGGCTGTGGTGGGCCGTGGTGGGCTGGGACAGGTCATGGTGGTCTGAGGTGGCCCGTGGTGAAGTGTGGTGGGCTGTGGTGGGCCGTGGTGGGCTGGTATGGGCCGTGGTGGGCTGTGGTGGGCCGTTTTGCGCCGGTTTGGGAAGGGATGGGCTGTGGTGGGCCGTGGTGGGCTGGGACAGGTCATGGTGGTCTGAGATGGCCCGTGGTGAACTGTGGTGGGCTGGACGGGCTCTGGTGGGCTGGGACAGGCTGTGTTTGGCTGGGACAGGCTGTGGTGGGCTGGGACGGGCTGTGGTGGGCCGGGACAGGCTGTGTTTGGCTAGGGACAGGCTGTGTTTGGCTGGGACAGGCTGTGTTTGGCTGGGACAGGCTGTGGTGGGCCGGGACGGGCTGTGGTGGGCCGGGACGGGCCGTGGTGGGCTGGGATGGGCCGTGGTGGGCTGGGACGGGCCGTGGCGGGCTGGGACGGGTTGTGGCGGACTGGGACGAACTGTGGTGGTCTGTGGTGGGCTGGGACGGGCCGTGGTGGGCTGGGACGGGCTGGGACGAGCTGTGCCGGGCTGGGACGGGCTGTGGTGGGCTGTGGTAGGCTGTGCTGTGCTGTAGTGGTCTGTGATGGGCTGGGACGGGCTGTCGTGGGCTGGGACGGGCTGTCGTGGGCTGGGACGGGCTGTCGTGGGCTGTGGGGACCTGGGACATGCTGTGGTGGGCTGGGACGGGCTCTGGTGGGCTGGGACGGGCTGTGGTGGGCTTCTATGGGCTGTTACTTTATGTGGTGAGCTGGGACGGGCTGTGACGGGCTGTGGTCGGCTGGTATGAGGTGGGACAAGCTGTGGTGGGCCGGGACGGGCTGTGGTGAGCTGGGACGGGCTGTAGTGAGCTGGGACGGGCTGTGGTGGTTTGTGGTGGGCTGGGACGGGCTGTGGTGGTCTGGGATGGGCTGGGACAGGCTGTGGTGGGCCGTGGTAAGCCATGGTCGGCTGTGGTGGGCTGGGACGGGCTGTGGTGGGCTGTGGTGTGCCATGGTGGGCTGGGACAGGCTGCGGTGGGCTGGAAAGGGCTGTGGTGGGCTGGGACAGGCTGTGGTGGGACGGGGACGGGCTGTGGTTGGTTGTGGTGGGCTGGGACGGGCTGGGACGCCTTGGAAGGGCTGTGGTGGGCGGTGACGGTTGTGGTGTTCTGTGACGGGCTGGGGACTTTCTGTGGTGAGCTGCGACGGTCTGTGGTGGTCTGGAACGGGCTGTGGTAGGCCGGGACGGGCCGTGGTGGGCCGGGACGGGCCGTGGTGGGCCGGGACGGGCCGTGGTGCGCCGGGACGGGCCGTAGCGGGCCGGGCCGGGCCGTGCTGGGCTGGGACGGGCTGTGGCGAGCTGGGACGGGTTGTGGCGGGCTGGGACTGGTTGTGGTGGGCTGGGACGAACTGTGGTGGTCTGTGGTGGGCTGGGACGGGGTGTGGTGTGCTGTGACGGGCTGTGGTGGGCTGGGGACGGGCTGTGGTGGGCTGGGACGGGCTGTGGTGGGTTGGGACAGGCTGGGACATGCTGGGACGGTGTGTGGTGGACTGGGATGGTCTGTGGTGGGGCGTGGTGGGGCTGGGACGGGCCGTGGTGAACTGTGGTGGGCTGTGGTGGGCCGTGGTGGGCCGTTTTGAGCCGGTATGGGAAGGGATGGGCTGTGGTGGGCCGTGGTGGGCTGGGACAGGTCATGGTGGTCTGAGATGGCCCGTGGTGAACTGTGGTGGGCTGTGGTGGGCCGTGGTGGGCTGGTATGGGCTGTGGTGGGCTGGACGGGCTGTGGCGGACTGGGACGAACTGTGGTGGTCTGTGGTGGGCTGGGACGGGCCGTGGTGGGGCTGGGACGGGCTGGGACGAGCTGTGCCGGGCTGGGACGGGCTGTGGTGGGCTGTGGTAGGCTGTGCTGTGCTGTAGTGGTCTGTGATGGGCTGGGACGGGCTGTCGTGGGCTGGGACGGGCTGTCGTGGGCTGGGACGGGCTGTCGTGGGCTGTGGGGACCTGGGACATGCTGTGGTGGGCTGGGACGGGCTCTGGTGGGCTGGGACGGGCTGTGGTGGGCTTCTATGGGCTGTTACTTTATGTGGTGAGCTGGGACGGGCTGTGACGGGCTGTGGTCGGCTGGTATGAGGTGGGACAAGCTGTGGTGGGCCGGGACGGGCTGTGGTGAGCTGGGACGGGCTACGGGCTGTGGTGGTTTGTGGTGGGCTGGGACGGGCTGTGGTGGTCTGGGATGGGCTGGGACAGGCTGTGGTGGGCCGTGGTAAGCCATGGTCGGCTGTGGTGGGCTGGGACGGGCTGTGGTGGGCTGTGGTGTGCCATGGTGGGCTGGGACAGGCTGCGGTGGGCTGGAAAGGGCTGTGGTGGGCTGGGACAGGCTGTGGTGGGACGGGGACGGGCTGTGGTTGGTTGTGGTGGGCTGGGACGGGCTGGGACGCCTTGGAAGGGCTGTGGTGGGCGGTGACGGGTTGTGGTGTTCTGTGACGGGCTGGGACTTTCTGTGGTGAGCTGCGACGGTCTGTGGTGGTCTGGAACGGGCTGTGGTAGGCCGGGACGGGCCGTGGTGGGCCGGGACGGGCCGTGGTGGGCCGGGACGGGCCGTGGTGGGCCGGGACGGGCCGTGGTGCGCCGGGACGGGCCGTGGCGGGCCGTGGCGGGCCGTGCTGGGCTGGGACGGGCTGTGGCGAGCTGGGACTGGTTGTGGCGGGCTGGGACTGGTTGTGGCGGGCTGGGATGAACTGTGGTGGTCTGTGGTGGGCTGGGACAGGCTGTGGTGTGCTGGGACGGGCCGTGGTGGGCCGGGATGGGCCGTGGTGTGCCGGGACGGGCCGTGGTGGGCTGGGACGGGTTGTGGCGGGCTGGGACGAACTGTGGTGGTCTGTGGTGGGCTGGGACGGGCCGTGGTGGGCTGGGACGGGCTCTGGTGGTATGGACCGGGCTGTGGTGGGCTGGGAAGGGCTGGAATGGGCTGTGGTGGGTTGGGATGGCTGTGGTGGGCGGGGACGGTCTGTGGTGGGCTGGGACAGGCTGTGGTGGGCTTGGACCTGCTGTGGTGGTTGGGGACGGGTTGTGGTAGGTCCGGGACGGGCTGTCGTATTCCGGGACGGGCTGTGGTGGGCTGGGAAGGCCTGGGACGGGCTGGGACGGGTTAGTGGTGGGCGGGGGACGGGCTGTGGTGGGCTGGGACGGGCTCTGGTGGTCTCAAACCGGCTGTGGTGGGTTGGGAAGGGCTGGAATGGGCTTTGGTGGGTTGGGACAGGCTGTGGTGGGCTGGGACGGGCTGTGGTGGGCTTAGACCTGCTGTGGTGGTCAGGGACGGGTTCTGGTAGGTCCGGGACGGGCCTGTGGTGGGCTGGGACGGTCTGTGGTGGGCTGTGACGGGCTGTGGTGGGCTTCTATGGGCTGGTACTTTATGTGGTGGGCTGGGACGGGCTGTGACGGGCTGTGGTCGGCTGGGTATGAGCTGGGACAAGCTGTGGTGGGCCGGGACGGGCTCTGTTGGGCTGGGACGGGCTGTGGTGAGCTGGGACGGGCTGTGGTGGCCTGTGGTGGGCTGGGACGGGCTGTGGTGGTCTGGGATGGCCTGGGACAGGCTGTGGTGGGCCGTGGTAAGCCATGGTCGGCTGTGGTGGGCTGGGACGGGCTGTGGTGGGCTGTGGTGTGCCATGGTGGGCTGGGACAGGCTGCGGTGGGCTGGAAAGGGCTGTGGTGGGCTGGGACGGGCTGTGGTGGGACGGGGACGGGCTGTGGTTGGTTGTGGTGGGCTGGGACGGGCTGGGACGCCTTGGAAGGGCTGTGGTGGGCGGTGACGGGTTGTGGTGTTCTGTGACGGGCTGGGACTTTCTGTGGTGAGCTGCGACGGTCTGTGGTGGTCTGTAACGAGCTGTGGTGGGCCGGGACGGGCCGTGGTGGGCCGGGACGGGCCGTGGTGGGCCGGGACGGGCTGTGGCGAGCTGGGACCGGTTGTGGTGGGCTGGGACTGGTTGTGGCGGACTGGGACGAACTGTGGTGGTCTGTGGTGGCCTGGGACGTGCCGTGGTGGCCTGGGACGGGCCGTGGTGGGCCGGGACGGGCCGTGGTGGGCCGGGACGGGCCGTGGTGGGCCGGGACGGGCCGTGGTGGGCTGGGACGGGTTGTGGCGGGCTGGGACGAACTGTGGTGGTCTGTGGTGGGCTGGGACGGGCCGTGGTGGGCTGGGACGGGCTCTGCTGGTATGGACCGGGCTGTGGTGGGCTGGGAAGGGCTGGAATGGGCTGTGGTGGGTTGGCATGGGCTATGGTGGGCTGGCACGGTGTGTGGTGGGCTGGCACAGGCTGTGGTGGGCTTGGACCTGCTGTGGTGGTCGGGGACGGGTTGTGGTAGGTCCGGGATGGGCTGTCGTGGTCCGGGACGGGCTGTGGTCGGCTGGGAAGGCCTGGGACGAGCTGGGACGGGCTGTGGTGGGCGGGGGGACGGGCTGTGGTGGGCGGGGGACGGGCTCTGGTGGTCTCAAACCGGCTGTGGTGGGTTGGGAAGGGCTGGAATGGGCTGTGGTGGGTTGGGACAGGCTGTGGTGGGCTGGGACGGGCTGTGGTGGGCTTGGACCTGCTGTGGTGGTCAGGGACGGGTTCTGGTAGGTCCGGGACGGGCTGTGGTGGGCTGGGATGGGCTGTGATAAGCTGTAACCGGCTGTGGTGGGCTGTGGTGGGTCTGGTACGGGTTGTGGTGAGCTGAGATGGGCTGTGGTGGGCTTTGGTGGGCTGGGGTGGGCTCGGACGGGCCGTGGTGGGCTGGGACGGGCTGTGGTGGGCTTCTATGGGCTGGTACTTTATGTGGTGGGCTGGGACGGGCTGTGACGGGCTGTGGTGGTCTGGGATTGTCTGGGACAGGCTGTGGTGGGCCGTGGTAAGCCATGGTGGGCTTGTGGTGGGCTGGGACGGGCTGTGGTGGGCTGTGGTGTGCCATGGTGGGCTGGGACAGGCTGCGGTGGGCTGGAAAGGGCTGTGGTGGGCTGGGACAGGCTGTGGTGGGATGGGGACGGGCTGTGGTTGGTTGTGGTGGGCTGGGACGGGCTGTGGTGGGCTGGGACAGGCTGTGGTGGGCTGGGACGAGCTGTGATGAGCTGAGACGGGCTGTGATGGGCCGGGGTGGGCCGGGACAGGCTCTGGTGGGCTGTGGAGGGCTGGGACGGGCTCTAGTGGGCTGGGACGGACTTGGACGCACTGTGGTGGGCTGGGACGGCCTGTGTAGGGCTGGGAGGGGCTGTGGTGGGCTGTGGGGGGCTGGGAAGGGCTGTGGTGGGCTGGGATGGGCTAGAACGGCTATGGTGGGCTGGGACGGGCTGTGGTGGCTTGGATGGGCTGTGCTGTGCTGGAACGGTCTGGGACGAGTTGTGGTGAGTGTGGTGGGCTGGGACGGGGCTGGGACGGACTGTGTTTAGCTGGGACGGGCTGTGGTGGGCTGGGACAGGCTGTGGTGGGCTGGGACGAGCTGTGATGAGCTGAGACGGGCTGTGATGGGCCGGGGTGGGCCGGGACAGGCTCTGGTGGGCTGTGGAGGGCTGGGACGGGCTCTGGTGGGCTGGGACGGACTTGGACGCACTTGGACGCACTGTGGTGGGCTGGGACGGCCTGTGTAGGGCTGGGAGGGGCTGTGGTGGGCTGTGGGGGGCTGGGAAGGGCTGTGGTGGGCTGGGATGGGCTAGAACGGCTATGGTGGGCTGGGACGGGCTGTGGTGGGCTTGGATGGGCTGTGCTGTGCTGGAACGGTCTGGGACGAGTTGTGGTGAGTGTGGTGGGCTGGGACGGGCTGGGACGGACTGTGTTTAGCTGGGACGGGCTGTGGTGGGCCGTGGTGGGCTGGGACAGGCTGTGGTGAGCTGAGACGGGCTGTGGTGGGCTGTGTCGGGCTGGGACGAGCTGTGACGGGGTGGGACGGGCTGTGGTGGTCTGCGGTAGGCTGTGGTGTGCTGTAGTGGCCTGTGATGGGCTGGGTGGGGCTGTGGTGAGCTGGGACTTGCTGTGGTGGGCTGGGACGGGCTGTGGTGGGCTGGGACGGGCTGTGGTGGGCTGGGACGGGCTGTGGTGGGCTGGGACGGGCTGTGGTGGGCTGGGACAGGCTGTGGTGGGCTGGGATAAGCTGTGTTGGGCTGGGACGTGCTCTGTTAGGCTGGGATGGGCTGTGGAGGATTGGGACGGGCTATGGAGAGCTGTGGAGAGCTGGGACGGTCTGTGGTGGGCTGGCACAGGCTGTGGTGGGCTTGGACCTGCTGTGGTGGTCGGGGACGGATTGTGGTAGGTCCGGGACGGGCTGTCGTGGTCCGGGACGGGCTGTGGTGGGTTGGGAAGGCCTGGGACGGGCTGGGACGAGCTGGGACGGGCTGTGGTGGGCGGGGACGGGCTGTGGTGGGCGGGGACGGGCTGTGGTGGGCGGGGACGGGCTGTGGTGGGCAGGGACGGGCTGGGACGAGCTGGGACGGGCTGTGGTGGGCTGCGGTAGGCTGTGGTGTTCTGTAGTGGTCTGTGGAGGGCTGGGACGGGCTGTGGTGGGCTGGCACGGGCTGTGGTGGGCTGGGACGGGCTGTGGTGGGCTGTGGTGGGCTGGGATGGGCTGTCGTGGGCTGGGAAGGGCTGTCGTGGGCTTTGGCAGCCTGGGACATGCTGTGGTGGGCTGGGACGGGCTGTGACGTGCTGTGACGAGCTGTGACGAGCTGTGACGGTCTGTGGTGTGTTGTAGTGGCCTGTGGTGTGCTGTAGTGGCCTGTGGTGGGCTGGGACGGGCTGTGGTGGGCTGGGACAAACTGTGGTGGGCTGTGGTGGGCTGGGATGAGCTGGGACAGGCTGGGACGGGCTGTGGTGGGCTGTGGTGGGCTGGGACGGGCTGTGGTGGGCTGGGGCGGGCTGTTGTGGGCTGCGACGGGCTGGGACGGGCTGCGACGGGCTGTGGTGTGCTGGGACGGGCTGTGGTGGGTTGGGACGGGCTGTGGTGGGCTGGGACGGGCTGGGACGGGCCGTGGTGGGCTGGGACGGGCTCTGGTGGGCTTGGACAGGCTGTGGTGGGCTGGGACGAGCCGTAGTAGGCTGGGACGGGCCGTGGTGGGCCGCGACGGGCCGTGGTGGGTTGTTGTGGGCCGTGGTGGGCTGGGACGGGCTGTGGTGGGCTGTGGTTGACCGTGGTGGGCTGTGATGGGCTGTGGTAAGCTGGGACGGGATGTGGTAAGCTGGGACGGGCTTTCGTGGGCTGGGATGGGTTGTCGTGGGCTGGGACGGTCTGGGACGGGCCGTGGTGAGCTGGGACGGGCTGTGGTGGGCTGGGACAGGCTGTGTTTGGCTGGGACAGGCTGTGGTGAGCTGGGACGGGCCGTGGTGGGCCGGGACGGGCCGTGGTGGGCCGGGATGGGCCGTGGCGGGCTGGGACAAACTGTGGTGGGCTGGGATGAACTGTGGTGGTCTGTGGTGGGCTGGGACGAGCTGTGGTGATCCGGGACGGGCTGTGGTAGGCTGGGACAAACTGTGGCGGGCTGGGATGGGCCGTGGCGGGCTGGGACGGGCCGTGGTGGGCTGGGACGGGCCGTGGCGGGCTGGGACGGGTTGTGGCGGGCTGGGACAGGCTGTGGCAGGCTGGGACGGGCTGTGGTGGGCTGGGATGGGCTGTGATAAGCTGTAACCGGCTGTGGTGGGCTGTGGTGGTCTGGTACGGGTTGTGGTGAGCTGAGATGGGCTGTGGTGGGCTTTGGTGGGCTGGGGTGGGCTCGGACGGGCCGTGGTGGGCTGGGATGGGCTGTGGTGGGCTTCTATGGGCTGGTACTTTATGTGGTGGGCTGGGACGGGCTGTGACGGGCTGTGGTTGTCTGGGATGGCCTGGGACAGGCTGTGGTGGGCCGTGGTAAGCCATGGTGGGCTGTGGTGGTCTGGGACGGGCTGTGGTGGGCTGTGGTGTGCCATGGTGGGCTGGGACAGGCTGCGGTGGGCTGGGACAGGCTGGGGTGGGCTGGAACGGGCTGTGGTGGGCTGGGACAGGCTGTGGTGGGATGGGGACGGGCTGTGGTTGGTTGTGGTGGGCTGGGACGGGCTGTGGTGGGCTGGGACGGGCTGTGATGGGCTGGGTCGAGCTGTGATGAGCTGAGACGGGCTGTGATGTGCCGGGGTGGGCCGGGACAGGCTCTGGTGGGCTGTGGAGGGCTGGGACGGGCTCTGGTGGGCTGGGACGGACTTGGACGCACTGTGGTGGGCTGGGACGGGCTGGGATGGCCTTTGTAGGGCTGGGAGGGGCTGTGGTGGGCAGTGGGGGGCTGGGAAGGGCTGTGGTGGGCTGGGACGGGCTAGAACAGCTATGGTGGGCTGGGACGGGCTGTGGTGGGCTTGGATGGGCTGTGCTGTGCTGGAACGGTCTGGGACGAGTTGTGGTGAGTGTGGTGGGCTGGGACGGGCTGGGACGGACTGTGTTTAGCTGGGACGGGCTGTGGTGGGCCGTGGTGGGCTGGGACAGGCTGTGGTGAGCTGAGACGGGCTGTGGTGGGCTGTGTCGGGCTGGGACGAGCTGTGACGGGGTGGGACGGGCTGTGGTGGTCTGCGCTAGGCTGTGGTGTGCTGTAGTGGCCTGTGATGGGCTGGGTGGGGCTGTGGTGGGCTGGGACGGGCTGTGGTGGGCTGGGACGGGCTGTGGTGGGCTGGGATAAGCTGTGTTGGGCTGGGACGGGCTGTGTTAGGCTGGGACAGGCTGTGGAGGATTGGGACGGGCTATGGAGAGCTGTGGAGAGCTGGGACGGTTTGTGGTGGGCTGGCACAGGCTGTGGTGGGCTTGGACCTGCTGTGGTGGTCGGGGACGGGTTGTGGTAGGTCCGGGACGGGCTGTGGTGGGCTGGGAAGGCCTGGGACGGGCTGGGACGAGCTGGGACGGGCTGTGGTGGGCGGGGACGGGCTGTGGTGGGCGGGGATGGGCTGGGACGAGCTGGGACGGGCTGTGGTGGATTGCGGTAGGCTGTGGTGTTCTGTAGTGGTCTGTGGTGTTCTGTAGTGGTCTGTGGTGGGCTGGGACGGGCTGTGGTGGGCTGGGAAGGGCTGTCGTGGGCTGTGGGGGCCTGGGACATGCTGGGGTGGGCTGTGGCGGCCTGGGACGTGCTGTGACGAGCTGGGACGAGCTGTGACGGGCTGGGGTGTGTTGTAGTGGCCTGTGGTATGCTGTAGTGGCCTGTGGTGGGCTGGGACGGGCTGTGGTGGGCTGGGACAAACTGTGGTGGGCTGTGGTGGGCTGGGATGAGCTGGGACGGGCTGAGACGGGCTGTGGTGGGCTGGGACGGGCTGTGGTGGGCTGGGACGGGCTGTAGTGGGCTGTGGTGTGCTGTGGAGGGCTGGGACGGGCTGTAGTGTGCCATGGTGGGCTGGGACGGGCCGGGTGGGCTGGGATGGGCTGGGACGGGCTGTGGTGGGCTGGGGCGGGCTGTGGTGGGCTGGGACGGGCTGTGGTGGGCTGGGACGAGCTGTGATGAGCTGAGACGGGCTGTGATGGGCCGGGGTGGGCCGGGACAGGCTCTGGTGGGCTGGGACGGACTTGGACGCACTGTGGTGGGCTGGGACGGGCTGGGACGGCCTGTGTAGGGCTGGGAGGGGCTGTGGTGGGCAGTGGGGGGCTGGGAAGGGCTGTGGTGGGCTGGGACGGGCTAGAACAGCTATGGTGGGCTGGGGCAGGCTGTGGTGGGCTGGGACGGGCTGTGGTGGGCTGGGACGGGCTGGGACGGGCCGTGGTGGGCTGGGACGGGCTGTGGTGGGCTGGGACGGGCTCTGGTGGGCTTGGACAGGCTGTGGTGGGCTGGGACGAGCCGTTGTAAGCTGGGACGGGCCGTGATGGGCCGCGACGGACCGTGGTGGGTTGTTATGGGCCGTGGTGGGCTGGGACGGGCTGTGGTGGGCTGTGGTGGACCGTGGTGGGCTGTGATGGGCTGTGGTAAGCTGGGACGGGATGTGGTAAGCTGGGACGGGCTTTCATGGGCTGGGATGGGTTGTCGTGGGCTGTGGTGGGCTAGGACAGGCTGTGGTGAGCTGGGACGGGCCGTGGTGGGCCGGGACGGGCCGTGGTGGGCCGGGACGGGCTGTGGCGGGCTGGGACGAACTGTGGTGGGCTGGGATGAACTGTGGTGGTCTGTGGTGGGCTGGGACGGGCTGTGGTGATCTGGGACGGGCTGTGGTAGGCTGGGACAAACTGTGGCGGGCTGGGACGGGCCGTGGTGGGCCGGGAAAGGCTGTGTTTGGCTGGGACAGGCTGTGTTTGGCTGGGACAGGCTGTGGTGGGCTGGGACGGGCCGTGGTGGGCCGGGACGGGCCGTGGCGGGCTGGGACGGGTTGTGGAGGACTGGGACGAACTGTGGTGGTCTGTGGTGGGCTGTGGTGGACCGTGGTGGGCTGTGATGGGCTGTGGTAAGCTGGGACGGGATTTGGTAAGCTGGGACGGGCTTTCGTGGGCTGGGACGGGTTGTCGTGGGCTGGGACGGGCTGGGACGGGCCATGGTGAGCTGGGACGGGCCGTGGTGGGCCGGGACGGGCTGTGGTGGGCCGGGCCAGGCCGTGGCGGGCTGGGACGAACTGTGGTGGGCTGGGATGAACTGTGGTGGGCTGTGGTGGCCTGGGACGGGCTGTGGTGATCTGGGACGGGCTGTGGTAGGCTGGGACAAACTGTGGCGGGCTGGGACGGGCCGTGGCGGGTTGGGACGGGCCATGGCGGGCTGGGACGGGCCGTGGTGGGCTGGGACGGGCCGTGGTGGGCTGGGACGGGCCGTGGCGGGCTGGGACGGGTCGTGGCGGGCTGGGACAGGCTGTGGTGGGCTGGGATGGGCTGTGATAAGCTGTAACCGGCTGTGGTGGGCTGTGGTGGTCTGGTACGGGTTGTGGTGAGCTGAGATGGGCTGTGGTGGGCTTTGGTGGGCTGGGGTGGGCTCGGACGGACCGTGGTGGGCTGGGACGGGCTGTGGTGGGCTTCTATGGGCTGGTACTTTATGTGGTGGGCTGGGACGGGCTGTGACGGGCTGTGGTTGTCTGGGATGGCCTGGGACAGGCTGTGGTGGGCCGTGGTAAGCCATGGTCGGCTGTGGTGATCTGGGACGGGCTGTGGTGGGCTGTGGTGTGCCATGGTGGGCTGGGACAGGCTGCCGTGGGCTGGAAAGGGCTGTGGTGGGCTGGAACGGGCTGTGGTGGGCTGGGACAGGCTGTGGTGGGATGGGGACGGGCTGTGGTTGGTTGTGGTGGGCTGGGACAGGCTGTGGTGGGCTGAGACGGGCTATGGTGGGCTGGGACGAGCTGTGACGGGGTGGGACGGGCTGTGGTGGTCTGCGCTAGGCTGTGGTGTGCTGTAGTGGCCTGTGATGGGCTGGGTGGGGCTGTGGTGGGCTGGGACGGGCTGTGGTGGGCTGGGACGGGCTGTGGTGGGCTGGGATAAGCTGTGTTGGGCTGGGACGGGCTGTGGAGGATTGGGACGGGCTATGGAGAGCTGGGACGGTTTGTGGTGGGCTGGCACAGGCTGTGGTGAGCTTGGACCTGCTGTGGTGGTCGGGGACGGGTTGTGGTAGGTCCGGGACGGGCTGTCGTGGTCCGGGACGTGCTGTGGTGGGCTGGGAAGGCCTGGGACGGGCTGGGACGAGCTGGGACGGGCTGTGGTTGGCGGGGACGGGCTGTGGTGGGCGGGGATGGGCTGGGACGAGCTGGGACGGGCTGTGGTGGATTGCGGTAGGCTGTGGTGTTCTGTAGTGGTCTGTGGTGTTCTGTAGTGGTCTGTGGTGGGCTGGGACGGGCTGTCGTGGGCTGGGATGGGCTGTCGTGGGCTGTGGGGGCCTGGGACATGCTGGGGTGGGCTTTGGTGGGCTGGGACGTGCTGTGACGAGCTGGGACGAGCTGTGACGGGCTGTGGTGTGTTGTAGTGGCCTGTGGTGGCCTGGGACAGGCTGGGGTGGGCTGGAACGGGCTGTGGTGGGCTGGGACAGGCTGTGGTGGGATGGGGACGGGCTGTGGTTGGTTGTGGTGGGCTGGGACGGGCTGTGGTGGGCTGGGACGGGCTGTGGTGGGCTGCGCTAGGCTGTGGTGTGCTGTAGTGGCCTGTGATGGGCTGGGTGGGGCTGTGGTGGGCTGGGACGGGCTGTGGTGGTCTGTGTTGGGCTGGGACGGGCCGTGGTGGGCTGGGACGGCCTGTGGTCAGTTGTCGTGGGCTGGGACGGGCCGTGGTGGCTTGGGACGGACTCTGGTGGGCCGGGACAAGCTCTGGTGGCCTCTGACGGGCTGTGACGGGCTGTGGTGTGCTGTATTGGGCTGTGGTGGGCTGGGAAGGGCTGGGTGGGCTGTGGTGGCCTGTGGTGAGCTGGGACGAGTTGTAGTGGGCCGGGACGGGCTGTGGTGGGCTGAGACGGGCTGCGGTGGGCTGTGCTAAGTTGGGACGGGCTGTGGTGTGCTGTGGTGGGCTGTGGTGTGCTGTGGTGGGCTGAGACGGGCTGTGGTGGGCTGAGACGGGCTGCGGTGGGCTGTGGTGGGCTGGGACGGGCTGTGGTGGGCTGGGACGGGCTGTGGTGGGCTGGGATGGGCCGTGGTGGGCTGGGACGGGCTGTGGTGCTCAGGGACGGGCTGTGGTGGGCTGGGACGGGCTGTGGTGGGCTGTGGTGGGCTGGGACGAGTTGTAGTGGGCCGGGACGGACTGTGGTGGGCTGTGGTGGGCTGGGACGGGCTGTGGTGGTCTGTGGTGGGCTGGGATGGGCTGTGGTGGTCTGTGACGGGTTGTGGTGGGCTGGGACGGGCTGTGGTGAGCTGGGACGGGCTGTGGTGGGCCGGGACAGGCTGTGGTGGGCTGTGGTGGGCTGGGACGAGTTGTAGTGGGCCGGGACGGGCTGTGGTGGGCTGTGGTGTGCTGGGATTGTCTGTGGGGGGCTGGGTAGGGCCGTGGTGGGCTGAGATGGGCCGTGGTGGGCTGGGATGGGCCGTGGTGGGCTGGGACGGGCCGTGGTGGGCAGGGACGGGCCGTGGTGGGCTGGGACGGGCTGTGGTGCTCAGGGACGGGCTGTGGTGGGCTGGGATGGGCTGTGGTAGGCTGTGGTGGGCTGGGACGAGTTGTACTGGGCTGGGACAGACTGTGGTGGGCTGTGTTGGGCTGGGAAGGGCTGTGGTGGTTTGGGACGGGCTGTGGTGGTCTGTGGTGGGCTGGGACGAGTTGTACTGGGCTGGGACAGACTGTGGTGGGCTGTGTTGGGCTGGGAAGGGCTGTGGTGGTTTGGGATGGGCTGTGGTGGGCTGGGACGAGTTGTACTGGGCTGGGACAGACTGTGGTGGGCTGTGTTGGGCTGGGAAGGGCTGTGGTGGTTTGGGACGGGCTGTGGTGGTCTGTGGTGGGCTGGGACGAGTTGTACTGGGCTGGGACAGACTGTGGTGGGCTGTGTTGGGCTGGGAAGGGCTGTGGTGGTTTGGGATGGGCTGTGGTGGGCTGGGACGAGTTGTACTGGGCTGGGACAGACTGTGGTGGGCTGTGTTGGGCTGGGAAGGGCTGTGGTGGTTTGGGACGGGCTGTGGTGGTCTGTGGTGGGCTGGGACGGGCTGTGGTGGGCTGGGACGGGCCGTGGTGGGCTGGGACGGCCTGTGGTCAGTTATCGTGGGCTGGGACGGGCCGTGGTGGCTTGGGACGGACTCTGGTGGGCCGGGACAAGCTCTGGTGGCCTCTGACGGGCTGTGACGGGCTGTGGTGTGCTGTATTGGGCTGTGGTGGGCTGGGACGGCCTCTGGTGGGCTGGGAAGGGCTGGGTGGGCTGTGGTGGCCTGTGGTGGGCTGGGACGAGTTGTAGTGGGCCGGGACGGGCTGTGGTGGGCTGAGACGGGCAGTGGTGGGCTGTGGTGGGCTGGGACGGGCTGTGGTGTGCTGTGGTGGGCTGAGACGGGCTGTGGTGGGCTGAGACGGGCTGCGGTGGGCTGTGGTGGGCTGGGACGGGCTTTGGAGAGCTGGGACGGGCTGTGGTGGGCTGCGGTAGGCTGTGGTGTTTTGTAGTGGTCTGTGGAGGGCTGGGACGGTCTGTGGTGGGCTGGGACGGGCTGTGGTGGGCTGGGACGGGCTGGGACGGGCTGTGGTGGGCCGGGACGGGCTGTGCTGGGCTGTGGTGGGCTGGGATGGGCTGTGGTGGTTTGGGACGGGCTGTGGTGGTCTGTGGTGGGCTGGGACGGGCTGTGGTGGTCTGGGACGGGTTGTGGTGAGCTGGGACGGGCTGTGGTGAGCTGGGACGGGCTGTGGTGGGTCGGGACGGGCTGCGGTGGGCTGTGGTGGGCTGGGACGAGTTGTAGTGGGCCGGGACGGGCTGTGGTGGGCTGTGGTAAGCTGGGATGGGCTGTGGTGTGCTGGGATTGTCTGTGTGGGGCTGGGAGGGGCTGTGGTGGGCTGGGAGGGGCTGTGGTGGGCTGGGACGGGCTGTGGTGTGCTGGGACGGGCTGTGGTGTGCTGGGACGAGCTGTGGTGTGCAGGGACAGGCTGGGACGGGCTGGGACGTGCTGGGACGGGCTGTGGTGGGCTGGGACTCGGTGTGGTGGAATGGGACGGGCTGGGACAGGCTGTGGTGGGCTGGGACGGGCTGGGACGAGCTGTGACGGGCTGTGGTGAGCTGGGACGGGCTGTGGTGGGCTGTGGTGAGCTGGGACCGGCTGCGGTGGGCTGGGACCGGCTGCGGTGGGCGGGGACGGGCTGTGGTGGGCGGGGACGGGCTGTGGTTGGCGGGGACGGGCTGTGGTGGGCTAGGCCGGGCTGGGCCGGGCTGGGACGGGCTATGGTGGGTTGTGGTGAGCTTGGACGGGCTATGGTGGGCTGGGACAAGCTGTGGTGGGCTGGGACGAGCTGGGACGTGCTGTGATGGGCTGTGGAGGGCTGGGACAGGCTGGGATGCACTGTGTTGGGCTGTGTTGGGCTGTGTTGGGCTGTGGTCGGCGGGGACGTGCTGTGGTGGGCTTGGACGGGCTGTGGTGGGCTGGGACGGGCTGTGGTCAGCCGTGGTGGGCTGGGACGGGCCGTTGTGGCTCCGGACGGGCTCTGGTGGGCTGGGACGGGCTGTGGTGGGCTGTGGTGGGCTGTGGCGGTCTTTGTTTGGCTAGGATGGGCTGGGAAGGATTGGGACGGTCTGGGACGTGCTGTGGTGGGCTGTGGTGGGCTGTGGCTGGCTGGGGTGGGCTGGGATGGGCTGCGGTGGGCTGTGGCTGGCTGGGACGGGCTGTGATGTGCTGGGACAAGCTGTGGTGGTCTAGGACGGTCTGTGGTGGTCTGGGATGGGCTGTGGTGGGCTGGGACAGGCCGTGGTGAACTGGGACGGGCCGTGGTGGGCTGCGGTGGTCCGTGGTGGGCTGGGAAGGGCCGTGGTGAACTGTGATGGGCTGTGGTGGGCCGTGGTGGCCTGGTACGGGCTGTGGTCAGCCGTGGTGGGCTGGCACGGGCTGTGGTGGGCTGGGACGAGCTGTGGTGGGCTGGGACAGGCTGTGATGTGCTGGGACGGGCTGTGGTGGGCCGTGGTGGGCCGGGACCGGCCGTGGTGGGCTGGGACGGGCTCTGGTGGGCTGTGGTGGGCTGGCAGCGGCTGTAGTTGGCTGGGACAGGCTGTGGTCAGCCATGGTGGGCTGGGACGGGCCGTGGTGGCTTGGGGCGGGCTCTGGTGGGCCGGGACGGGCTCTGGTGGGCTGTGGTGGGCTGTGCCGGGCTGTGGTGGGCTAGGACGGGCTGGGAAGGGCTGGGACAGGCTGGGACGGTCTGTGGTGGGCCTTGCCGGGCTGTGGTGGGCTGTGCCGAGCTGGGACGGGCTATGCCGGGCTAGGACGGGCTGGGACGGGCTGTGCCAGGCTGTGGTGGGCTGTGATGGGCTGTTGTGGGCCGGGACGGGCTGTGGTGGGCCGGGACGGCCTGTGGTGGGCTGGGACGAGTTGTGGTGGGCCGGGACGGGCTGTGGTGGGCTGTGGTGGGTTATGGTGAGCTTAGACGGGCTGTGGTGGGTTGGGACGGTCTGTGGTGGGTTGTGGTGGGCTGGGACGGGCTGTTGTGGTCAGGGACGGGCTGTGGTGGACCGGGACGGGCTGTGGTGGGCTGTGACAGGCTGTGGTGGGCTGGGTCGGGCTGTGGCAGGCTGGGATAGGCTTTGGTGGGCTGGGACAGTCTGTGGCGGGCTGTGGCGGGCCGTCGTTGGCCGTGGTGGGCTGTAGTGGGCCGTGGTGGGCTGTGGTAGGCTGGGACGGGCTGTGGTGGGCTGGGACGGGCTGTGGTGGGCTGTGGAGGGCTGGGACGGGCTGTGGTGGGCTCGACGGGCTGTGGTTGGCTGGGACCGTCTGTTTTGGGCTGGGATGGCCTGCGGTGGCCTGTGGTGGGCTGTGGTGGGCTGGGACGGGCTGTGGTGGGTTGGGACGGGCTGGGACAGGCTGGGACGGGCAGTGGCGGGTTGGGACGGGCAGTGGTGGGCTGGGACGGGCTGTGGTGGGCTGCGACGGGCTGTGGTGGGCTGGGACGGTCTGTGGTGGGCTGGGACGGTCTGTGGTGGGCTGTGGTAAGCTGGGACAGGCTGTGGTGGGCTGTGGTGTGCTGGGACGGGCTGTGGTGGGCCGGGACGGGCCGTGGTGGGCTGTGGTGCGCCGTGTTTATCTGGGACGAGCTGTGGTGGGCCATGGCGGGCCGTGGTGGGCTGGGACGGGCCGTGGTTTGCTGTGGTGGGCTGAAACAGGCTGTGGTGACCTGTGGTGGGCTGTGGTGACCTGTGGTGGGCTGTGGTGGGCTGGGACGGGTTGCGGTGGGCTGGGACGGGTTTCGGTGGGCTAGGACGGGCTGCGGTGGGCTGGGATAAGCTGTGTTGGGCTGCGACGGGCTGTGGTAGGCTGGGATGAGCTGTGGAGGGTTGGGACGGGCTGTGGAGGGTTGTGGAGGGCTGTGCTGGGCTTGGACAGGCTGTGGTGGGCTGAGATGGGCCGTGGTGGTCCGTGGTGGGCTGGGACGGGCCGTGCTGGGCTAGGACGGGCTGTGGTGAACTGCGGTGGGCTGTGATGGGCCGTGGTGGGCTGGGACGGGCCGTGGTGGGCTCGACGAGCTGTGGTTGGCTGGGACCGGCTGTTTTGGGCTGGGATGGCCTACGGTGGCCTGTGGTGGGCTGTGGTGGGCTGGGACGGGCTGGGACGGGCTGGGACGGGCAGTGGTGGGTTGGGACGGGCAGTGGTGGGCTGGGACGGGCTGTGGTGGGCTGTGATGGGCTGTGGTGGGCTGTGGTGTGCTGGGATGGGCTGTGGTGGGCCGGGACGGGCCGTTGTGGGCTGTGGTGTGCCGTGTTTATCTGGGACGTGCTGTGGTGGGCCATGGCGGGCCGTGGTGGGCTGGGACGGGCCGTGGTGGGCTGGGACGGGCTGTGGAGGGTTGTGGAGGGCTGTGCTGGGCCGTAGTGGGCTGTGGTGGGCTGGGACGGGCTGTAGTGGTCTGTGACAAGCTCTTGTGGGCTGTGGTGGGCTGGGACGAGCTGTGGTGGGCTCTGGTGGGCTGGGACGGGCTGTCGTGGGCTGGGACGGGCTGTCGTGGGCTGGGACGGGCTGGGACGGGCCGTGGTGTGCTGGGACGGGCCGTGGTGGGCTGGGACAGGCCGTGGTGGGCTGGGACGGGTTGGGATAGGCTGCGGTGGGCCGTGGTGTGCTGTGGTGGGCCGTGTTGGGCTGGGATAGGCTCTGGTGAGCTGAGACGGGCTCTGGAGGTCTGTGGTGGGCTAGGACGGGCTGTGGTGGGCTGGGACGGGCTGTGGTGGGCTGTGGTGGGCTTTCGTGGGCCGTGGTGGGCTGGGACGGGCTGTGGTGGGCTGGGACGGGCTGCGGTGGGTTGTGGAGAGCTGGGACGGGCTGTGACGGGCTGTGGTGGGCTACGACGGGCTCTGGGGGTCTGGGACAGGCTTGGACGAGCTGGGACAGGCTGGGACAGGCTGTGGTGGGCTGAGACGGGCTGGGAGGGGCTGGGACGGGCTGTGGTGGGCTGGGACGGTCTGTGGTGGGCTGTGGTAAGCTGGGACGGGCTGTGGTGGGCTGACACGGGCTGGGAGGGGCTGGGACGGGCTGTGGTGGGCCGGGACGGGCTGTGGTGGGCTGTGGTGGGCTGGGACGAGTTGTAGTGGGCCGGGACGGGCTGTGGTGGGCTGTGGTAAGCTGGGACGGGCTGTGGTGTGCTGGGATTGTCTGTGGGGGGCTGGGAGGGGCTGTGGTGGGCTGGGACGGGCTGGGACTTGCTGTGGTGTGCTGTTACGGGCTGTGGTGTGCTGTGAGAGGCTGTGGTGGTCTGGGACGAGCTGGGACGGGCTGTGGTGGGCTGGGACGGGCTGTGGTGGGCTGGGACGGGCTGTGGTGGTCTGTGACAAGCTCTTGTGGGCTGTGGTGGGCTGGGACGGGCTGTCGTGGGCTGGGACGGGCCGTGGTGGGCTGGGACGGGCCGTGATGGGCTGGGACGGGCCGTGGTGGGCTGGGACGGGTTGGGATAGGCTGCGGTGGGCCGTGGTGTGCTGTGGTGGGCTGTGGTGGGCTGGGATAGGCTGTGGTGAGCTGAGACGGGGTCTGGAGGTCTGTGGTGGGCTAGGACGGCTTGTGGTGGGCTGGGACGGGCTGTGGTGGGCTGTGGTGGGCTTTTGTGGGCCGTGGTGGGCTGGGACGGGCTGTGGTGGGCTGGGACGGGCTGCGGTGGGTTGTGGAGAGCTGGGACGGGCTGTGACGGGCTGTGGTGGGCTGCGACGGGCTCTGGGGGTCTGGGACAGGCTTGGACGAGCTGGGACAGGCTGGGACAGGCTGTGGTGGGCTGAGACGGGCTGGGAGGGGCTGGGACGGGCTGTGGTGGGCTGGGTCGGTCTGTGGTGGGCTGTGGTAAGCTGGGACGGGCTGTGGTGGGCTGACACGGGCTGGGAGGGGCTGTGGTGGGCTGTGGTGGGACGGGACGGGCTGTGGTGGGCTGTGGTGGGCTGGGACGAGTTGTAGTGGGCCGGGACGGGCTGTGGTGGGCTGTGGTAAGCTGGGACGGGCTGTGGTGTGCTGGGATTGTCTGTGGGGGGCTGGGAGGGGCTGTGGTGGGCTGGGACGGGCTGTGGTGTGCTGGGACGGGCTGTGGTGTGCTGGGACAGGCTGGGACGGGCTGGCACGTGCTGGGACGGGCTGTGGTGGGCTGGGACTCGGTGTGGTGGAATGGGACGGGCTGGGACAGGCTGTGGTGGGCTGGGACAGGCTGTGGTGGGCTGGGACGGGCTGTGACGGGCTGGGACGTGCTGTGACGGGCTGTGGTGAGCTGGGACGGGCTGTGGTGGGCTGTGGTGAGCTGGGACCGGCTGTGGTGGGCTGGGACGGGCTGTGGTGGGCTGGCAGCGGCTGTAGTTGGCTGGGACAGGCTGTGGTCAGCCATGGTGGGCTGGGACGGGCCGTGGTGGCTTGGGGCGGGCTCTGGTGGGCCGGGACGGGCTCTGGTGGGCTGTGGTGGGCTGTGGTGGGCTGTGCCGGGCTGTGGTGGGCTAGGACGGGCTGGGAAGGGCTGGGACAGCCTGGGACGGTCTGTGGTGGGCCTTGCCGGGCTGTGGTGGGCTGTGCCGAGCTGGGACGGGCTAGGACGGGCTAGGACGGGCTGTGCCAGGCTGTGGTGGGCTGTGACGGGCTGTTGTGGGCCGGGACGGGCTGTGGTGGGCCGGGACGGCCTGTGGTGGGCTGGGACGAGTTGTGGTGGGCCGGGATGGGCTGTGGTGGGTTATGGTGAGCTTAGACGGGCTGTGGTGGGTTGGGACGGTCTGTGGTGGGTTGTGGTGGGCTGGGACGGGCTGTTGTGGTCAGGGACGGGCTGTGGTGGACTGGGACGGGCTGTGGTGGGCTGTGACAGGCTGTGGTGGGCTGGGTCGGGCTGTGGCAGGCTGGGATGGGCTTTGGCGGGCCAGGACAGTCTGTGGCGGGCTGTGGCGGGCCGTCGTTGGCCGTGGTGGGCTGTAGTGGGCCGTGGTGAGCCGTGGTGGGCTGTGGTAGGCTGGGACGGGCTGTGGTGACCTGGGACGGGCTGTGGTGGGCTGGGACGGGCTGTGGTGGGCTCGACGGGCTGTGGTTGGCTGGGACCGTCTGTTTTGGGCTGGGATGGCCTGCGGTGGCCTGTGGTGGGCTGTGGTGGGCTGGGACGGGCTGTGGTGGGTTGGGACGGGCTGGGACGGGCTGGGACGGGCAGTGGCGGGTTGGGACGGGCAGTGGTGGGCTGGGACGGGCTGTGGTGGGCTGCGACGGGCTGTGGTGGGCTGGGACGGTCTGTGGTGGGCTGGGACGGTCTGTGGTGGGCTGTGGTAAGCTGGGACAGGCTGTGGTAGGCTGGGACAGGCTGTGGTGGGCTGGGACGGGCTGTGACGGGCTGGGACGGGCTGTGACGGGCTGTGGTGAGCTGGGACGGGCTGTGGTGGGCTGTGGTGAGCTGGGACCGGCTGTGGTGGGCTTGGACCGGCTGTGGTGGGCGGGGACGGGCTGTGGTGGGCGGGGACGGGCTGTGGTGGGCTGTGGTGAGCTGGGACCGGCTGTGGTGGGCGGGGACCGGCTGTGGTGGGCGGGGACGGGCTGTGGTGGGCGGGGACGGGCTGTGGTTGGCGGGGACGGGCTGTGGTGGGCTAGGCCGGGCTGGGACGGGCTGGGACGGGCTATGGTGGGTTGTGGTGAGCTGGGACGGGCTATGGTGGGCTGGGACAAGCTGTGGTGGGCTGGGACGAGCTGGGACGTGCTGTGATGGGCTGTGATGGGCTGGGACAGGCTGGGATGCACTGTGGTGGGCTGTGGTGGGCTGTGGTGGGCTGTGGTCGGCGGGGACGTGCTGTGGTGGGCAGGGACGTGCTGTGGTGGGCTTGGACGGGCTGTGGTGGGCTGGGACGGGCTGTGGTCAGCCGTGGTGGGCTGGGACGGGCCGTTGTGGCTCCGGACGGGCTCTGGTGGGTTGGGACGGGCTGTGGTGGGCTGTGGCTGGCTGGGGTGGGCTGGGATGGGCTGCGGTGGGCTATGGCTGGCTGGGACGGGCTGTGATGTGCTGGGACAAGCTGTGGTGGTCTGGGACGGGCTGTGGTGGGCTGTGGTGGGCTGTGCCGGGCTGTGGTGGGCTAGGACGGGCTGGGAAGGGCTGGGACAAGCTGGGACGGTCTGTGGTGGGCCTTGCTGGGCTGTGGTGGGCTGTGCCGAGCTGGGACGGGCTAGGACGGGCTGGGACGGGCTGTGGTGGGCTGTGACGGGCTGTTGTGGGCCGGGATGGGCTTTGGTGGGCCGGGACGGCCTGTGGTGGGCTGGGACGAGTTGTGGTGGGCCGGGACGGGCTGTGGTGGGCTGTGGTGGGTTATGGTGAGCTTAGACGGGCTGTGGTGGGTTGGGACGGTCTGTGGTGGGTTGTGGTGGGCTGGGACGGGCTGTGGTGGGCTGTGACGGGCTGTGGTGGGCCGGGTCGGGCTGTGGCAGGCTGGGATGGGCTTTGGCGGGCCGGGACAGTCTGTGGTGGGCTGTGGCGGGCCGTCGTTGGCCGTGGTGGGCCGTAGTGGGCCGTGGTGAGCCGTGGTGGGCTGTGGTAGGCTGGGACGGGCTGTGGTGACCTGGGACGGGCTGTGGTGGGCTGTGGAGGGCTGGGACGGGCTGTGGAGGGCTGGGACGGGCTGTGGTGGGCTCGACGGGCTGTGGTTGGCTGGGACCGTCTGTTTTGGGCTGGGATGGCCTGCGGTGGCCTGTGGTGGGCTGTGGTGGGCTGGGACGGGCTGTGGTGGGTTGGGACGGGCTGGGACGGGCTGGGACGGGCAGTGGCGGGTTGGGACGGGCAGTGGTGGGCTGGGACGGGCTGTGGTGGGCTGCGACGGGCTGTGGTGGGCTGGGACGGTCTGTGGTGGGCTGGGACGGTCTGTGGTGGGCTGTGGTAAGCTGGGACAGGCTGTGGTGGGCTGGGACAGGCTGTGGTGGGCTGGGACGGGCTGTGACGGGCTGGGACGGGCTGTGACGGGCTGTGGTGAGCTGGGACGGGCTGTGGTGGGCTGTGGTGAGCTGGGACCGGCTGTGGTGGGCTTGGACCGGCTGTGGTGGGCGGGGACGGGCTGTGGTGGGCGGGGACGGGCTGTGGTGGGCTGTGGTGAGCTGGGACCGGCTGTGGTGGGCTTGGACCGGCTGTGGTGGGCGGGGACGGGCTGTGGTGGGCTGGGACGGGCTGTGGTTGGCGGGGACGGGCTGTGGTGGGCTAGGCCGGGCTGGGACGGGCTGGGACGGGCTATGGTGGGTTGTGGTGAGCTGGGACGGGCTATGGTGGGCTCGACGGGCTGTGGTTGGCTGGGACCGTCTGTTTTGGGCTGGGATGGCCTGCGGTGGCCTGTGGTGGGCTGTGGTGGGCTGGGACAAGCTGTGGTGGGTTGGGACGGGCTGGGACGGGCTGGGACGGGCAGTGGCGGGTTGGGACGGGCAGTGGTGGGCTGGGACGGGCTGTGGTGGGCTGCGACGGGCTGTGGTGGGCTGGGACGGTCTGTGGTGGGCTGGGACGGTCTGTGGTGGGCTGTGGTGGGCTGGGACAGGCTGTGGTGGGCTGGGACGGGCTGTGACGGGCTGGGACGGGCTGTGACGGGCTGTGGTGAGCTGGGACGGGCTGTGGTGGGCTGTGGTGAGCTGGGACCGGCTGTGGTGGGCTTGGACCGGCTGTGGTGGGCGGGGACGGGCTGTGGTGGGCTGTGGTGAGCTGGGACCGGCTGTGGTGGGCTGGGACAAGCTGTGGTGGGCTGGGACGAACTGGGACGTGCTGTGATGGGCTGTGATGGGCTGGGACAGGCTGGGATGCACTGTGGTGGGCTGTGGTGGGCTGTGGTGGGCTGTGGTCGGCGGGGACGTGCTGTGGTGGGCAGGGACGTGCTGTGGTGGGCTTGGACGGGCTGTGGTGGGCTGGGACGGGCTGTGGTCAGCCGTGGTGGGCTGGGACGGGCCGTTGTGGCTCCGGACGGGCTCTGGTGGGTTGGGACGGGCTGTGGTGGGCTGTGGCTGGCTGGGGTGGGCTGGGATGGGCTGCGGTGGGCTATGGCTGGCTGGGACGGGCTGTGATGTGCTGGGACAAGCTGTGGTGGTCTGGGACGGGCTGTGGTGGGCTGTGGTGGGCTGTGCCGGGCTGTGGTGGGCTAGGACGGGCTGGGAAGGGCTGGGACAGGCTGGGACGGTCTGTGGTGGGCCTTGCCGGGCTGTGGTGGGCTGTGCCGAGCTGGGACGGGCTAGGACGGGCTGGGACGGGCTGTGGTGGGCTGTGGTGGGCTGTGACGGGCTGTTGTGGGCCGGGATGGGCTTTGGTGGGCCGGGACGGCCTGTGGTGGGCTGGGACGAGTTGTGGTGGGCCGGGACGGGCTGTGGTGGGCTGTGGTGGGTTATGGTGAGCTTAGACGGGCTGTGGTGGGTTGGGACGGTCTGTGGTGGGTTGTGGTGGGCTGGGACGGGCTGTGGTGGGCTGTGACGGGCTGTGGTGGGCCGGGTCGGGCTGTGGCAGGCTGGGATGGGCTTTGGCGGGCCGGGACAGTCTGTGGTGGGCTGTGGCGGGCCGTCGTTGGCCGTGGTGGGCCGTAGTGGGCCGTGGTGAGCCGTGGTGGGCTGTGGTAGGCTGGGACGGGCTGTGGTGACCTGGGACGGGCTGTGGTGGGCTGTGGAGGGCTGGGACGGGCTGTGGAGGGCTGGGACGGGCTGTGGTGGGCTCGACGGGCTGTGGTTGGCTGGGACGGTCTGTTTTGGGCTGGGATGGCCTGCGGTGGCCTGTGGTGGGCTGTGGTGGGCTGTGGTGGGTTGGGACGGGCTGGGACGGGCTGGGACGGGCAGTGGTGGGCTGGGACGGGCAGTGGTGGGCTGGGACGGGCTGTGGTGGGCTGTGAGAGGCTGTGGTGGGCTGGGACGGTCTGTGGTGGGCTGGGACGGTCTGTGGTGGGCTGTGGTGTCCTGGGACGGGCTGTGGTGGGCTGTGATGGGCTGTGGTGGGCTGTGGTGTGCTGGGATGGGCTGTGGTGGGCCGGGACGGGCCGTGGTGGGCTGTGGTGTGCCGTGTTTATCTGGGACGAGTTGTGGTGGGCCATGGCGGGCCGTGGTGGGCTGGGACGGGCCGTGGTTTGCCGTGGTGGGCTGAAACAGGCTGTGGTGACCTGTGGTGAGCTGTGGTGATCGGTGGTGGGCTGTGGTGACCGGTGGTGGGCTTTGGTGACCTGTGGTGGGCTGTGGTGGGCTGGGACGGGTTGCGGTGGGCTGGGACGGGTTGCGGTGGGCTAGGACGGGCTGCGGTGGGCTGGGACGGGCTGCGGTGGGCTGGGATAAGCTGTGTTGGGCTGCGACGGGCTGTGGTAGGCTGGGATGAGCTGTGGAGGGTTGGGACGGGCTGTGGAGGGTTGTGGAGGGCTGTGCTGGGCTTGGACAGGCTGTGGTGGGCTGAGATTGGCTGTGGTGGTCCGTGGTGGGCTGGGACGGGCCGTGCTGGGCTAGGACGGGCTGTGGTGAACTGTGGTGGGCTGTGATGGGCCGTGGTGGGCTGGGACGGGCCGTGGTGGGCTGGGACGGGCTGTGGTGGGCTGGGACAGGCTGTGGTGGGCCGTGGTGTGCTCGGGTGGGCCATGGTGGACCGTGGTTGGCCGTGGTGGGCCGGGACAGGCCGTGGTTAGCCGTGGTGGGCTGAAACAGGCTGGGACAGGCTCTGGTGGGCTGGGACGGGCTCTGGTGGGCTGGGACGGGCTGTGGTGGGCTGGGACGGGCTGTGGTGGGCTGTGGTGGGCTGGGACGGGCTGTGGTCGTCTGGGACGGGCCGTGGTGGGCTGAGACGGGCCGTGGTGGGCTGGGACGGGCTGGTACTTGCTGTGGTGGGCTGTTACGGGCTGTGGTGTGCTGTGAGAGGCTGTGGTGGTCTGGGACGAGCTGGGACGGGCTGTGGTGGGCTGGGACGGGCTGTGGTGGGCTGGGACGGGCTGTGGTGGGCTGGGAAGGGCTGTAGTGGTCTGTGACAAGCTCTTGTGGGCTCTGGTGGGCTGGGACGAGCTGTGGTGGGCTCTGGTGGGCTCTGGTGGGCTGGGACGGGCTGTCGTGGGCTGGGACGGGCTGTCGTGGGCTGGGACGGGCTGGGACGGGCCGTGGTGGGCTGGGACGGGCCGTGGTGGGCTGGGACGGGTTGGGATAGGCTGCGGTGGGCCGTGGTGTGCTGTGGTGGGCCGTGGTGGGCTGGCATAGGCTGTGGTGAGCTGAGACGGGCTCTGGAGGTCTGTGGTGGGCTAGGACGGCTTGTGGTGGGCTGGGACGGGCTGTGGTGGGCTGTGGTGGGCTTTCGTGAGCCGTGGTGGGCTGGGACGGGCTGCGGTGGGCTGGGACCGGCTGCGGTGGGTTGTGGAGAGCTGGGACGGGCTGTGACGGGCTGTGGTGGGCTGCGACGGGCTGGGAGGGGCTGGGACGGGCTGTGGTGGGCTGGGACGGTCTGTGGTGGGCTGTGGTAAGATGAGACGGGCCGTGGTGGGCTGGGACGGGCTGGTACTTGCTGTGGTGGGCTGTTACGGGCTGTGGTGGGCTGTGGTGGGCTGTGGTGGTCTGGGACGAGCTGGGACGGGCTGTGGTGGGCTGGGACGGGCTGTGGTGGGCTGGGACGGGCTGTGGTGGGCCGTAGTGGGCTGTGGTGGGCTGGGACGGGCTGTGGTGGTCTGTGACAAGCTCTTGTGGGCTGTGGTGGGCTGGGACGAGCTGTGGTGGGCTCTGGTGGGCTCTGGTGGGCTGGGACGGGCTGTCGTGGGCTGGGACGGGCTGTCGTGGGCTGGGACGGGCTGGGACGGGCCGTGGTGGGCTGGGACGGGCCGTGGTGGGCTGGGACGGGCCGTGGTGGGCTGGGACGGGTTGGGATAGGCTGGGATGGGCCGTGGTGTGCTGTGGTGGGCCGTGGTGGGCTGGGATAGGCTCTGGTGAGCTGAGACGGGCTCTGGAGGTCTGTGGTGGGCTAGGACGGCTTGTGGTGGGCTGGGGCGGGCTGTGGTGGGCCGTGGTGGGCTGTGGTGGGCTTTTGTGGGCCGTGGTGGGCTGGGACAGGCTGTGACGGGCTGTGGTGGGCTGCGACGGGCTCTGGGGGTCTGGGATAGGCTTGGACGAGCTGGGACAGGCTGGGACAGGCTGTGGTGGGCTGAGACGGGCTGGGAGGGGTTGGGACGGGCTGTGGTGGGCTGGGACGGTCTGTGGTGGGCTGTGGTAAGCTGGGACGGGCTGTGGTGGGCTGTGATGGGCTGTGGTGGGCTGTGGTGTGCTGGGACGGGCTGTGGTGGGCCGGGACGGGCCGTGGTGGGCTGGGACGGGCCGTGGTGGGCTGGGACAGGTTGGGATAGGCTGCGGTGGGCCGTGGTGGGCTGGGATAGGCTGTGGTGAGCTGAGACGGGCTCTGGAGGTCTGTGGTGGGCTAGGACGGCTTGTGGTGGGCTGGGACGGGCTGTGGTGGGCTTTCGTGGGCCGTGGTGGGCTGGGACGGGCTGTGGTGGGCTGGGACGGGCTGCGGTGGGTTGTGGAGAGCTGGGACGGGCTGTGACGGGCTGTGGTGGGCTGCGACGGGCTCTGGGGGTCTGGGCCAGGCTTGGACGAGCTGGGACAGACTGGGACGGGCTGTGGTGGGCTGAGACGGGCTGGGAGGGGCTGGGATGGGCTGTGGTGGGCTGGGACGGTCTGTGGTGGGCTGTGGTAAGCTGGGACGGGCTGTGGTGGGCTGTGATGGCCTGTGGTGGGCTGTGGTGTGCTGGGACGGGCTGTGGTGGGCCGGGACGGGCCGTGGTGGGCTGTGGTGCGCCGTGTTTATCTGGGACGAGCTGTGGTGGGCCATGGCAGGCCGTGGTGGGCTGGGACGGGCCGTGGTTTGCCGTGGTGGGCTGAAACAGGCTGTGGTGACCTGTGTTGGGCTGTGGTGACCGGTGGTGGGCTGTGGTGACCTGTGGTGGGCTGTGGTGGGCTGGGACGGGTTGCGGTGGGCTGGGACGGGTTGCGGTGGGCTGGGACGGGTTTCGGTGGGCTGGGATAAGCTGTGTTGGGCTGCGACGGGCTGTGGTAGGCTGGGATGAGCTGTGGAGGGTTGGGACGGGCTGTGGAGGGTTGTGGAGGGCTGTGCTGGGCTTGGACAGGCTGTGGTGGGCTGAGATGGGCCGTGGTGGTCCGTGGTGGGCTGGGACGGGCCGTGCTGGGCTAGGACGGGCTGTGGTGAACTGTGGTGGGCTGTGATGGGCCGTGGTGGGCTGGGACGGGCCGTGGTGGGCTGGGGTGGGCCGTGGTGGGCTGGGACGGGCCGTGGTGGGCTGGGACAGGCCGTGGTGGGCTGTGGTGGACTGGGAAGGGCCGTGGTGGGCCGTGGTGTGCTCTGGTGGGCCATGGTGGACCGTGGTTGGCCGTGGTGGGCCGGGACAGGCCGTGGTTAGCCGTGGTGGGCTGAAACAGGCTGGGACGGGCTGTGGTGGGCTGGGACGGGCTGTGGTGGGCTGGGACGGGCCGTGGTGGGCTGGGACGGGCCGTGGTGGGCTGTGGCGGGCTGGTACTTGCTGTGGTGGGCTGTTACGGGCTGTGGTGTGCTGTGAGAGGCTGTGGTGGTCTGAGACGAGCTGGGACGTGCTGTGATGGGCTGTGATGGGATGGGACAGGCTGGGATGCACTGTGGTGGGCTGTGGTGGGCTGTGGTGGGCTGTGGTCGGCGGGAACGTGCTGTGGTGGGCAGGGACGTGCTGTGGTGGGCTTGGACGGGCTGTGGTGGGCTGGGACGGGCTGTGGTCAGCCGTGGTGGGCTGGGACGGGCCGTTGTGGCTCCGGACGGGCTCTGGTGGGTTGGGACGGGCTGTGGTGGGCTGTGGCTGGCTGGGGTGGGCTGGGATGGGCTGCGGTGGGCTATGGCTGGCTGGGGCGGGCTGTGATGTGCTGGGACAAGCTGTGGTGGTCTGGTGGGCTGTGGTGGGCTGTGCCGGGCTGTGGTGGGCTAGGACGGGCTGGGAAGGGCTGGGACAGGCTGGGACGGTCTGTGGTGGGCCTTGCCGGGCTGTGGTGGGCTGTGCCGAGCTGGGACGGGCTAGGACGGGCTGGGACGGGCTGTGGTGGGCTGTGGTGGGCTGTGACGGGCTGTTGTGGGCCGGGATGGGCTTTGGTGGGCCGGGACGGCCTGTGGTGGGCTGGGACGAGTTGTGGTGGGCCGGGACGGGCTGTGGTGGGCTGTGGTGGGCTGTGGTGGGCTGTGGTCGGCGGGGACGTGCTGTGGTGGGCAGGGACGTGCTGTGGTGGGCTTGGACGGGCTGTGGTGGGCTGGGACGGGCTGTGGTCAGCCGTGGTGGGCTGGGACGGGCCGTTGTGGCTCCGGACGGGCTCTGGTGGGTTGGGACGGGCTGTGGTGGGCTGTGGCTGGCTGGGGTGGGCTGGGATGGGCTGCGGTGGGCTATGGCTGGCTGGGACGGGCTGTGATGTGCTGGGACAAGCTGTGGTGGTCTGGTGGGCTGTGGTGGGCTGTGCCGGGCTGTGGTGGGCTAGGACGGGCTGGGAAGGGCTGGGACAGGCTGGGACGGTCTGTGGTGGGCCTTGCCGGGCTGTGGTGGGCTGTGCCGAGCTGGGACGGGTTAGGACGGGCTGGGACGGGCTGTGGTGGGCTGTGGTGGGCTGTGACGGGCTGTTGTGGGCCGGGATGGGCTTTGGTGGGCCGGGACGGCCTGTGGTGGGCTGGGACGAGTTGTGGTGGGCCGGGACGGGCTGTGGTGGGCTGTGGTGGGTTATGGTGAGCTTAGACGGGCTGTGGTGGGTTGGGACGGTCTGTGGTGGGTTGTGGTGGGCTGGGACGGGCTGTGGTGGGCTGTGACGGGCTGTGGTGGGCCGGGTCGGGCTGTGGCAGGCTGGGATGGGCTTTGGTGGGCCGGGACAGTCTGTGGTGGGCTGTGGCGGGCCGTCGTTGGCCGTGGTGGGCCGTAGTGGGCCGTGGTGAGCCGTGGTGGGCTGTGGTAGGCTGGGACGGGCTGTGGTGACCTGGGACGGGCTGTGGTGGGCTGTGGAGGGCTGGGACGGGCTGTGGAGGGCTGGGACGGGCTGTGGTGGGCTCGACGGGCTGTGGTTGGCTGGGACCGTCTGTTTTGGGCTGGGATGGCCTGCGGTGGCCTGTGGTGGGCTGTGGTGGGCTGTGGTGGGTTGGGACGGGCTGGGACGGGCAGTGGTGGGCTGGGACGGGCAGTGGTGGGCTGGGACGGGCTGTGGTGGGCTGTGAGAGGCTGTGGTGGGCTGGGACGGTCTGTGGTGGGCTGGGACGGTCTGTGGTGGGCTGTGGTGTCCTGGGACGGGCTGTGGTGGGCTGTGATGGGCTGTGGTGGGCTGTGGTGTGCTGGGATGGGCTGTGGTGGGCCGGGACGGGCTGTGGTGGGCCGGGACGGGCCGTGGTGGGCTGTGGTGTGCCATGTTTATCTGGGACGAGCTGTGGTGGGCCATGGCGGGCCGTGGTGGGCTGGGACGGGCCGTGGTTTGCCGTGGTGGGCTGAAACAGGCTGTGGTGACCTGTGGTGAGCTGTGGTGATCGGTGGTGGGCTGTGGTGACCGGTGGTGGGCTTTGGTGACCTGTGGTGGGCTGTGGTGGGCTGGGACGGGTTGCGGTGGGCTGGGACGGGTTGCGGTGGGCTAGGACGGGCTGCGGTGGGCTGGGACGGGCTGCGGTGGGCTGGGATAAGCTGTGTTGGGCTGCGACGGGCTGTGGTAGGCTGGGATGAGCTGTGGAGGGTTGGGACGGGCTGTGGAGGGTTGTGGAGGGCTGTGCTGGGCTTGGACAGGCTGTGGTGGGCTGAGATTGGCTGTGGTGGTCCGTGGTGGGCTGGGACGGGCCGTGGTGGGCTGGGACAGGCTGTGGTGGGCTGTGGTGGACTGGGAAGGGCCGTGGTGGGCCGTGGTGTGCTCGGGTGGGCCATGGTGGACCGTGGTTGGCCGTGGTGGGCCGGGACAGGCCGTGGTTAGCTGAAACAGGCTGGGACAGGCTCTGGTGGGCTGGGACGGGCTGTGGTGGGCTGGGACGGGCTGTGGTGGGCTGGGACGGGCTGTGGTGGGCTGTGGTGGGCTGGGACGGGCTGTGGTCGTCTGGGACGGGCCGTGGTGGGCTGAGACGGGCCGTGGTGGGCTGGGACGGGCTGGTACTTGCTGTGGTGGGCTGTTACGGGCTGTGGTGTGCTGTGAGAGGCTGTGGTGGTCTGGGACGGGCTGTGGTGGGCTCGGACGGGCTGTGGTGGGCTGGGACGGGCTGTGGTGGGCTGGGACGGGCTGTAGTGGTCTGTGACAAGCTCTTGTGGGCTGTGGTGGGCTGGGACGAGCTGTGGTGGGCTCTGGTGGGCTGGGACGGGCTGTCGTGGGCTGGGACGGGCTGTCGTGGGCTGGGACGGGCTGGGACGGGCCGTGGTGGGCTGGGACGGGCCGTGGTGTGCTGGGACGGGCCGTGGTGGGCTGGGACGGGTTGGGATAGGCTGCGGTGGGCCGTGGTGTGCTGTGGTGGGCCGTGGTGGGCTGGGATAGGCTCTGGTGAGCTGAGACGGGCTCTGGAGGTCTGTGGTGGGCTAGGACGGCTTGTGGTGGGCTGGGACGGGCTGTGGTGGGCTGTGGTGGGCTTTCGTGGGCCGTGGTGGGCTGGGACGGGCTGTGGTGGGCTGGGACGGGCTGCGGTGGGTTGTGGAGAGCTGGGACGGGCTGTGGTGGGCTTGACGGGCTGTGGTTGGCTGGGACCGTCTGTTTTGGGCTGGGATGGCCTGCGGTGGCCTGTGGTGGGCTGTGGTGGGCTGTGGTGGGTTGGGACGGGCTGGGACAGGCTGGGACGGGCAGTGGTGGGCTGGGACGGGCAGTGGTGGGCTAGGACGGGCTGTGGTGGGCTGTGAGAGGCTGTGGTGGGCTGGGACGGTCTGTGGTGGGCTGGGACGGTCTGTGGTGGGCTGTGGTGTCCTGGGACGGGCTGTGGTGGTCTGTGATGGGCTGTGGTGGGCTGTGGTGTGCTGGGATGGGCTGTGGTGGGCCGGGACGGGCCGTGGTGGGCTGTGGTGTGCCGTGTTTATCTGGGACGAGTTGTGGTGGGCCATGGCGGGCCGTGGTGGGCTGGGACGGGCCGTGGTTTGCCGTGGTGGGCTGAAACAGGCTGTGGTGACCTGTGGTGAGCTGTGGTGATCGGTGGTGGGCTGTGGTGACCGGTGGTGGGATTTGGTGACCTGTGGTGGGCTGTGGTGGGCTGGGACGGGTTGCGGTGGGCTGGGACGGGTTGCGGTGGGCTAGGACGGGCTGCGGTGGGCTGGGACGGGCTGCGGTGGGCTGGGATAAGGTGTGTTGGGCTGCGACGGGCTGTGGTAGGCTGGGATGAGCTGTGGAGGGTTGGGACGGGCTGTGGAGGGTTGTGGAGGGCTGTGCTGGGCTTGGACAGGCTGTGGTGGGCTGAGATTGGCTGTGGTGGTCCGTGGTGGGCTGGGACGGGCCGTGCTGGGCTAGGACGGGCTGTGGTGAACTGTGGTGGGCTGTGATGGGCCGTGGTGGGCTGGGACGGGCCGTGGTGGGCTGGGACGGGCTGTGGTGGGCTGGGACAGGCTGTGGTGGGCCGTGGTGTGCTCGGGTGGGCCATGGTGGACCGTGGTTGGCCGTGGTGGGCCGGGACAGGCCGTGGTTAGCCGTGGTGGGCTGAAACAGGCTGGGACAGGCTCTGGTGGGCTGGGACGGGCTCTGGTGGGCTGGGACGGGCTGTGGTGGGCTGGGACGGGCTGTGGTTGTCTGGGACGGGCCGTGGTGGGCTGAGACGGGCCGTGGTGGGCTGGGACGGGCTGGTACTTGCTGTGGTGGGCTGTTACGGGCTGTGGTGTGCTGTGAGAGGCTGTGGTGGTCTGGGACGAGCTGGGACGGGCTGTGGTGGGCTGGGACGGGCTGTGGTGGGCTGGGACGGGCTGTGGTGGGCTGGGAAGGGCTGTAGTGGTCTGTGACAAGCTCTTGTGGGCTGTGGTGGGCTGGGACGAGCTGTGGTGGGCTCTGGTGGGCTCTGGTGGGCTGGGACGGGCTGTCGTGGGCTGGGACGGGCTGTCGTGGGCTGGGACGGGCTGGGACGGGCCGTGGTGGGCTGGGACGGGCCGTGGTGTGCTGGGACGGGCCGTGGTGGGCTGGGACGGGTTGGGATAGGCTGCGGTGGGCCGTGGTGTGCTGTGGTGGGCCGTGGTGGGCTGGCATAGGCTGTGGTGAGCTGAGACGGGCTCTGGAGGTCTGTGGTGGGCTAGGACGGCTTGTGGTGGGCTGGGACGGGCTGTGGTGGGCTGTGGTGGGCTTTCGTGAGCCGTGGTGGGCTGGGACGGGCTGCGGTGGGCTGGGACGGGCTGCGGTGGGTTGTGGAGAGCTGGGACGGGCTGTGACGGGCTGTGGTGGGCTGCGACGGGCTGGGAGGGGCTGGGACGGGCTGTGGTGGGCTGGGACGGTCTGTGGTGGGCTGTGGTAAGATGAGACGGGCCGTGGTGGGCTGGGACGGGCTGGTACTTGCTGTGGTGGGCTGTTACGGGCTGTGGTGGGCTGTGGTGGGCTGTGGTGGTCTGGGACGAGCTGGGACGGGCTGTGGTGGGCTGGGACGGGCTGTGGTGGGCTGGGATGGGCTGTGGTGGGCTGGGACGGGCTGTGGTGGGCTGGGACGGGCTGTGGTGGGCCGTAGTGGGCTGTGGTGGGCTGGGACGGGCTGTGGTGGTCTGTGACAAGCTCTTGTGGGCTGTGGTGGGCTGGGACGAGCTGTGGTGGGCTCTGGTGGGCTCTGGTGGGCTGGGACGGGCTGTCGTGGGCTGGGACGGGCTGTGGTGGGCTGGGACGGGCTGGGACGGGCCGTGGTGGGCTGGGACGTGCCGTGGTGGGCTGGGACGGGCCGTGGTGGGCTGGGACGGGTTGGGATAGGCTGCGGTGGGCCGTGGTGTGCTGTGGTGGGCCGTGGTGGGCTGGGATAAGCTGTGGTGAGCTGAGACGGGCTCTGGAGGTCTGTGATGGGCTAGGACGGCTTGTGGTGGGCTGGGGCGGGCTGTGGTGGGCTGCGGTGGGCTTTCGTGGGCCGTGGTGGGCTGGGACAGGCTGTGACGGGCTGTGGTGGGCTGCGACGGGCTCTGGGGGTCTGGGACAGGCTTGGACGAGCTGGGACAGGCTGGGACAGGCTGTGGTGGGCTGAGACGGGCTGGGAGGGGTTGGGACGGGCTGTGGTGGGCTGGGACGGTCTGTGGTGGGCTGTGGTAAGCTGGGACGGGCTGTGGTGGGCTGTGATGGGCTGTGGTGGGCTGTGGTGTGCTGGGACGGGCTGTGGTGGGCCGGGACGGGCTGTGGTGTGCCGTGTTTATCTGGGACGAGCTGTGGTGGGCCATGGCGGGCCGTGGTGGGCTGGGACGGGCCGTGGTTTGCCGTGGTGGGCTGAAACAGGCTGTGGTGACCTGTGGTGATCGGTGGTGGGCTGTGGTGACCGGTGGTGGGCTTTGGTGACCTGTGGTGGGCTGTGGTGGGCTGGGACGGGTTGCGGTGGGCTGGGACGGGTTGCGGTGGGCTAGGACGGGCTGCGGTGGGCTGGGACGGGCTGCGGTGGGCTGGGATAAGGTGTGTTGGGCTGCGACGGGCTGTGGTAGGCTGGGATGAGCTGTGGAGGGTTGGGACGGGCTGTGGAGGGTTGTGGAGGGCTGTGCTGGGCTTGGACAGGCTGTGGTGGGCTGAGATGGGCCGTGGTGGTCCGTGGTGGGCTGGGACGGGCCGTGCTGGGCTAGGACGGGCTGTGGTGAACTGTGGTGGGCTGTGACGGGCCGTGGTGGGCTGGGACGGGCCGTGGTGGGCTGCGACGGGCCGTGGTGGGCTGGGACGGGCCGTGGTAGGCTGGGACGGGCCGTGGTGGGCTGCGACGGGCCGTGGTGGGCTGGGACGGGCCGTGGTGGGCTGTGGTGGACTGGGAAGGGCCGTGGTGGGCCGTGGTGTGCTCTGGTGGGCCATGGTGGACCGTGGTTGGCCGTGGTGGGCCGGGACAGGCCGTGGTTAGCTGTGGTGGGCTGAAACAGGCTGGGACGGGCTCTGGTGGGCTGGGACGGGATGTGGTGGGCTGGGACGGGCCGTGGTGGGCTGGGACGGGCCGTGGTGGGCTGGGACGGGCTGGTACTTGCTGTGGTGGGCTGTTACGGGCTGTGGTGTGCTGTGAGAGGCTGTGGTGGTCTGAGACGAGCTGGGACGGGCTGTGGTGGGCTGGGACGGGCTGTGGTGGGCTGGGACGGGCCGTGGTGGGCTGCGACGGGCCGTGGTAGGCTGGGACGGGCCGTGGTGGGCTGCGACGGGCCGTGGTGGGCTGGGACGGGCTGTGGTGGGCTGGGACGGGCCGTGGTAGGCTGGGACGGGCCGTGGTGGGCTGCGACGGGCCGTGGTGGGCTGGGACGGGCCGTGGTGGGCTGGGACGGGCCGTGGTGGGCTGGGACAGGTTGGGATAGGCTGCGGTGGGCCGTGGTGGGCTGGGATAGGCTGTGGTGAGCTGAGACGGGCTCTGGAGGTCTGTGGTGGGCTAGGACGGCTTGTGGTGGGCTGGGACGGGCTGTGGTGGGCCGTGGTGGGCTGTGGTGGGCTTTCGTGGGCCGTGGTGGGCTGGGACGGGCTGCGGTGGGTTGTGGAGAGCTGGGACGGGCTGTGACGGGCTGTGGTGGGCTGCGAGGGGCTCTGGGGGTCTGGGACAGGCTTGGACGAGCTGGGACAGGCTGGGACAGGCTGTGGTGGGCTGAGACGGGCTGGGAGGGGCTGGGACGGGCTGTGGTGGGCTGGGACGGTCTGTGGTGGGCTGTGGTAAGCTGGGACGGGCTGTGGTGGGCTGTGATGGGCTGTGGTGTGCTGGGACGGGCTGTGGTGGGCCGGGACGGGCCGTGGTGGGCTGTGGTGCGCCGTGTTTGTCTGGGACGAGCTGTGGTGGGCCATGGCGGGCCGTGGTGGGCTGGGACGGGCCGTGGTTTGCCGTGGTGGGCTGAAACAGGCTGTGGTGACCTGTGTTGGGCTGTGGTGACCGGTGGTGGGCTGTGGTGGGCTGGGACGGGTTGCGGTGGGCTGGGACGGGTTGCGGTGGGCTGGGACGGGTTTCAGTGGGCTGGGATAAGCTGTGTTGGGCTGCGACGGGCTGTGGTAGGCTGGGATGAGCTGTGGAGGGTTGGGACGGGCTGTGGAGGGTTGTGGAGGGCTGTGCTGGGCTTGGACAGGCTGTGGTGGGCTGAGATGGGCCGTGGTGGTCCGTGGTGGGCTGGGACGGGCCGTGCTGGGCTAGGACGGGCTGTGGTGAACTGTGGTGGGCTGTGATGGGCTGTGGTGGGCTGGGACGGGCCGTGGTGGGCTGGGGTGGGCCGTGGTGGGCTGGGACGGGCCGTGGTGGGCTGGGACAGGCCGTGGTGGGCTGTGGTGGACTGGGAAGGGCCGTGGTGGGCCGTGGTGTGCTCTGGTGGGCCATGGTGGACCGTGGTTGGCCGTGGTGGGCCGGGACAGGCCGTGGTTAGCCGTGGTGGGCTGAAACAGGCTGGGACGGGCTCTGGTGGGCTGGGACGGGATGTGGTGGGCTGGGACGGGCCGTGGTGGGCTGGGACGGGCCGTGGTGGGCTGGGACGGGCTGGTACTTGCTGTGGTGGGCTGTTACGGGCTGTGGTGTGCTGTGAGAGGCTGTGGTGGTCTGAGACGAGCTGGGACGTGCTGTGATGGGCTGTGATGGGCTGGGACAGGCTGGGATGCACTGTGGTGGGCTGTGGTGGGCTGTGGTGGGCTGTGGTCGGCGGGAACGTGCTGTGGTCAGCCGTGGTGGGCTGGGACGGGCCGTTGTGGCTCCGGACAGGCTCTGGTGGGTTGGGACGGGCTGTGGTGGGCTGTGGCTGGCTGGGGTGGGCTGGGATGGGCTGCGGTGGGCTATGGCTGGCTGGGACGGGCTGTGATGTGCTGGGACAAGCTGTGGTGGTCTGGGACGGGCTGTGGTGGGCTGTGCCGGGCTGTGGTGGGCTAGGACGGGCTGGGAAGGGCTGGGACAGGCTGGGACGGTCTGTGGTGGGCCTTGCCGGGCTGTGGTGGGCTGTGCCGAGCTGGGACGGGCTAGGACGGGCTGGGACGGGCTGTGGTGGGCTGTGGTGGGCTGTGACGGGCTGTTGTGGGCCGGGATGGGCTTTGGTGGGCCGGGACGGCCTGTGGTGGGCTGGGACGAGTTGTGGTGGGCCGGGACGGGCTGTGGTGGGCTGTGGTGGGTTATGGTGAGCTTAGACGGGCTGTGGTGGGTTGGGACGGTCTGTGGTGGGTTGTGGTGGGCTGGGACGGGCTGTGGTGGGCTGTGACGGGCTGTGGTGGGCCGGGTCGGGCTGTGGCAGGCTGGGATGGGCTTTGGCGGGCCGGGACAGTCTGTGGTGGGCTGTGGCGGGCCGTCGTTGGCCGTGGTGGGCCGTAGTGGGCCGTGGTGAGCCGTGGTGGGCTGTGGTAGGCTGGGACGGGCTGTGGTGACCTGGGACGGGCTGTGGTGGGCTGTGGAGGGCTGGGACGGGCTGTGGTGGGCTCGACGGGCTGTGGTTGGCTGGGACGGTCTGTTTTGGGCTGGGATGGCCTGCGGTGGCCTGTGGTGGGCTGTGGTGGGCTGTGGTGGGTTGGGACGGGCTGGGACGGGCAGTGGTGGGCTGGGACGGGCAGTGGTGGGCTGGGACGGGCTGTGGTGGGCTGTGAGAGGCTGTGGTGGGCTGGGACGGTCTGTGGTGGGCTGGGACGGTCTGTGGTGGGCTGTGGTGCGCCTTGTTTATCTGGGACGAGCTGTGGTGGGCCATGGCGGGCCGTGGTGGGCTGGGACGGGCCGTGGTTTGCCGTGGTGGGCTGAAACAGGCTGTGGTGACCTGTGGTGAGCTGTGGTGATCGGTGGTGGGCTGTGGTGACCGGTGGTGGGCTTTGGTGACCTGTGGTGGGCTGTGGTGGGCTGGGACGGGTTGCGGTGGGCTGGGACGGGTTGCGGTGGGCTAGGACGGGCTGCGGTGGGCTGGGACGGGCTGCGGTGGGCTGGGATAAGCTGTGTTGGGCTGCGACGGGCTGTGGTAGGCTGGGATGAGCTGTGGAGGGTTGGGACGGGCTGTGGAGGGTTGTGGAGGGCTGTGCTGGGCTTGGACAGGCTGTGGTGGGCTGAGATTGGCTGTGGTGGTCCGTGGTGGGCTGGGACGGGCCGTGGTGGGCTGTGACGGGCCGTGGTGAACTGGGACAGGCTGTGGTGGGCTGTGGTGGACTGGGAAGGGCCGTGGTGGGCCGTGGTGTGCTCGGGTGGGCCATGGTGGACCGTGGTTGGCCGTGGTGGGCCGGGACAGGCCGTGGTTAGCCGTGGTGGGCTGAAACAGGCTGGGACAGGCTCTGGTGGGCTGGGACGGGCTGTGGTGGGCTGGGACGGGCTGTGGTGGGCTGGGACGGGCTGTGGTGGGCTGTGGTGGGCTGGGACGGGCAGTGGTGGGCTGGGACGGGCCGTGGTGGGCTGAGACGGGCCGTGGTGGGCTGGGACGGGCTGGTACTTGCTGTGGTGGGCTGTTACGGGCTGTGGTGTGCTGTGAGAGGCTGTGGTGGTCTGGGACGAGCTGGGACGGGCTGTGGTGGGCTGGGACGGGCTGTGGTGGGCTGGGACGGGCTGTGGTGGGCTGGGACGGGCTGTAGTGGTCTGTGACAAGCTCTTGTGGGCTGTGGTGGGCTGGGACGAGCTGTGGTGGGCTCTGGTGGGCTCTGGTGGGCTGGGACGGGCTGTCGTGGGCTGGGACGGGCTGTCGTGGGCTGGGACGGGCTGGGACGGGCCGTGGTGGGCTGGGACGGGCCGTGGTGTGCTGGGACGGGCCGTGGTGGGCTGGGACGGGTTGGGATAGGCTGCGGTGGGCCGTGGTGTGCTGTGGTGGGCCGTGGTGGGCTGGGATAGGCTCTGGTGAGCTGAGACGGGCTCTGGAGGTCTGTGGTGGGCTAGGACGGCTTGTGGTGGGCTGGGACGGGCTGTGGTGGGCTGTGGTGGGCTTTCGTGGGCCGTGGTGGGCTGGGACGGGCTGTGGTGGGCTGGGACGGGCTGCGGTGGGTTGTGGAGAGCTGGGACGGGCTGTGGTGGGCTTGACGGGCTGTGGTTGGCTGGGACCGTCTGTTTTGGGCTTGGATGGCCTGCGGTGGCCTGTGGTGGGCTGTGGTGGGCTGTGGTGGGTTGGGACGGGCTGGGACGGGCTGGGACGGGCAGTGGTGGGCTGGGACGGGCCGTGGTGGGCTGGGACGGGCTGTCGTGGGCTGGGACGGGCTGTCGTGGGCTGGGACGGGCTGGGACGGGCCGTGGTGGGCTGGGACGGGCCGTGGTGGGCTGGGACGGGCCGTGGTGGGCTGGGACGGGTTGGGATAGGCTGCGGTGGGCCGTGGTGGGCTGGGACGGGCCGTGGTGGGCCGTAGTGGGCTGTGGTGGGCTGGGACGGGCTGTGGTGGGCTCTGGTGGGCTGGGGCGGACTGTCGTGGCCTGGGATGGGCTGTGGTGGGCTGGGATGGGCTGGGATGGGCCGTGGTGGGCTGGGACGGGCAGTGGTTGGCTGGGACGGGCCATGGTGGGCTGGGACGGTCTGTGGTGGGCTGGGACGGTCTGTGGTGGGCTGTGGTAAGCTGGGACGGGCTGTGGTAGGCTGGGACGGTCTGTCGTGGGCTGTGGTAAGCTGGGACGGGCTGTGGTGGGCCGGGACGGGCCGTGGTGGGCTGTGGTGCGCCGTGTTTATCTGGGACGAGCTGTGGTGGGCCATGGCGGTCCGTGGTGGGCTGGGACGGGCCGTGGTTTGCCGTGGTGGGCTGAAACAGGCTGTGGTGACCGGTGGTGGGCTGTGGTGACCTGTGGTGGGCTGTGGTGGGCTGGGACGGGTTGCGGTGGGCTGGGACGGGTTTCGGTGGGCTAGGACGGGCTGCGGTGGGCTGGGACGGGCTGCGGTGGGCTGGGATAAGCTGTGTTGGGCTGCGACGGGCTGTGGTAGGCTGGGATGAGCTGTGGAGGGTTGGGACGTGCTGTGGAGGGCTGTGCTGGGCTTGGACAGGCTGTGGTGGGCTGAGACGGGCCGTGGTGGTCCGTGGTGGGCTGGGACGGGCCGTGCTGGGCTAGGACGGGCTGTGGTGAACTGTGGTGGGCTGTGATGGGCCGTGGTGGGCTGGGACGGGCCATGGTGGGCTGGGACGGGCCGTGGTGGGCTGCGACGGGCCATGGTGGGCTGGGACGGGCCGTGGTGGGCTGGGACAGGCTGTGGTGGGCTGTGGTGGACTGGGAAGGGCCGTGGTGGGCCGTGGTGTGCTCTGGTGGGCCATGGTGGACCGTGGTTGGCCGTGGTGGGCCGGGACAGGCCGTGGTTAGCCGTGGTGGGCTGAAACAGGCTGGGACGGGCTCTGGTGGGCTGGGACGGGATGTGGTGGGCTGGAACGGGCCGTGGTGGGCTGGGACGGGCTGTGGTGGGCTGTGGTGGGCTGGGACGGGCTGTGGTTGTCTGGGACGGGTTGTGGTGAGCTGAGACGGGCCGTGGTGGGCTGAGACGGGCCGTGGTGGGCTGGGACGGGCTGGTACTTGCTGTGGTGGGCTGTTACGGGCTGTGGTGTGCTGTGAGAGGCTGTGGTGGTCTGGGACGAGCTGGGACGGGCTGTGGTGGGCTGGGACGGGCTTTGGTGGGCTGGGACGGGCTGTGGTGGGCTGGGACGGGCTGTGGTGGGCTGGGACGGGCTGTAGTGGTCTGTGACAAGCTCTTGTGGGCTGTGGTGGGCTGGGACGAGCTGTGGTGGGCTCTGGTGGGCTCTGGTGGGCTGGGACGGGCTGTGGTGGGCTGGGACGGGCTGTCGTGGGCTGGGACGGGCTGGGACGGGCCGTGGTGGGCTGGGACGGGCCGTGGTGGGCTGGGACGGGCCGTGGTGGGCTGGGACGGGTTGGGATAGGCTGCGGTGGGCCGTGGTGTGCTGTGGTGGGCCGTGGTGGGCTGGGATAGGCTGTGGTGAGTGAGACGGGCTCTGGAGGTCTGTGGTGGGCTAGGACGGCTTAGTGGTGGGCTGGGACGGGCTGTGGTGGGCTGTGGTGGGCTGGGACGGGCTGTGGTGGGCTGGGACGGGCTGCGGTGTGTTGTGGAGAGCTGGGACGGGCTGTGACGGGCAGTGGTGGGCCGGGACGGGCTGTGGTGGGCTGTGGTGCGCCGTGTTTATCTGGGACGAGCTGTGGTGGGCCGTGGTGGGCTGAGACGGGCCGTGGTTTGCCGTGGTGGGCTGAAACAGGCTGTGGTGACCTGTGGTGGGCTGTGGTGACCTGTGGTGGGCTGTGGTGACCTGTGGTGGGCTGTGGTGGGCTGGGACGGGTTGCAGTGGGCTGGGACGGGTTTCGGTGGGCTGGGATAAGCTGTGTTGGGCTGCGACGGGCTGTGGTAGGCTGGGATGAGCTGTGGAGGGTTGGGACGGGCTGTGGAGGGTTGTGGAGGGCTGTGCTGGGCTTGGACAGGCTGTGGTGGGCTGAGATGGGCCGTGGTGGTCCGTGGTTGGCTGGGACGGGCCGTGCTGGGCTAGGACGGGCTGTGGTGAACTGTGGTGGGCTGTGATGGGCTGTGGTGGGCTGGGACGGGCCGTGGTGGGCTGGGGTGGGCCGTGGTGGGCTGGGACGGGCCGTGGTGGGCTGGGACAGGCCGTGGTGGGCTGTGGTGGAGTGGGAAGGGCCGTGGTGGGCCGTGGTGTGCTCTGGTGGGCCATGGTGGACCGTGGTTGGCCGTGGTGGGCCGGCACAGGCCGTGGTTAGCCGTGGTGGGCTGAAACAGGCTGGGACGGGCTCTGGTGGGCTGGGACGGGCTCTGGTGGGCTGGGATGGGCTCTGGTGGGCTGGGACGGGCTGGGACGGGCTGTGGTGGGCTGGGACGGGCTGTGGTCGTCTGGGACGGGTTGTGGTGAGCTGAGACGGGCCGTGGTGGGCTGAGACGGGCCGTGGTGGGCTGGGACGGGCTGGTACTTGCTGTGGTGGGCTGTTACGGGCTGTGGTGTGCTGTGAAAGGCTGTGGTGTTCTGGGACGGGCTGTGGTGGGCTGGGACGGGCTGTGATGGGCTGGGACGGGCTGTGGTGGGCTGGGACGGGCTGTGGTGGGCCGTAGTGGGCTGTGTTGGGCTTGGACGGGCTGTGGTGGTCTGTGACAAGCTCTTGTGGGCTGTGGTGGGCTGGGACGAGCTGTGGTGGGCTCTGGTGGGCTCTGGTGGGCTGGGACGGACTGTCGTGGGCTGGGACGAGCTGTCGTGGGCTGGGACGGGCTGGGACGGGCCGTGGTGGGCTGGGACGGGCCGTGGTGGGCTGGGACGGGCTGTGGTGGGTTGTGGTGAGCTGAGACGGGCTGTGGTGAAATTGGACGGGCTGTGGTGGGCTGTGGTGAACTGGGAAGGGTTCTGGTGGTCTGGAATGGGCTGTGGTGGGCTGGGACGGGCCGTGGCGGGCTGCGGTGGGCTGGGACGGGCTGTGGTGGGCTGGGACAGGCTCTGGTGGGCCGGGACAGACTCTGGTGCGCTGTGGTGGGCTGTGGTGGGCTATGGTGCGCTGTGGTGGGTTGTTGTGAGCTAGAACGGGTTGTGGTGGGCTGGGACGGGCTATAGTGGGCTGGGACGGGATTGTGGTGGGCTGGGACGGGCTCTGATGGTCTGCGGCGGCCGTGGTGGGCTGGGACGGGCTGTGGTGGGCTGGGACGGGCTGGGAAGGGCTGTGGTGGGTTGTGGTGAGCTGGGACAACCTCTGGTGGGCTGGGACGGGCTGTGACGGGCTGTGGTGGGCTGTGGTAAGCTGGGACGGGCTCAGGTGGGTTGGGGCAGGCTGTGGTGCGCTGTGGTTGGCTGGGACGGGCCATGGTTTGCTGGGACGGGCAGTGGTGGGCTGTGGTGTGATGGGACGGGCTGTGGTGGGCTGGGATCGGCTGGGATAGGCTGTGGTTGGTTATGGTGGGCTGGGACGGGCTGTGGTGGGCTGGGACGGGCTCTGGTGGGCCGGGACAGACTCTGGTGCGCTGTGGTGGGCTGTGGTGGGCTATGGTGCGCTGTGGTGGGTTGTGGTGAGCTAGAACGGGTTGTGGTGGGCTGGGACGGGCTATAGTGGGCTGGGACGGGATTGTGGTGGGCTGGGACGGGCTCTGATGGTCTGCGGCGGCCGTGGTGGGCTGGGACGGGCTGTGGTGGGCTGGGACGGGCTGGGAAGGGCTGTGGTGGGTTGTGGTGAGCTGGGACGACCTCTGGTGGGCTGGGACGGGCTGTGACGGGCTGTGGTGGGCTGTGGTGGGCTGTGGTAAGCTGGGACGGGCTCAGGTGGGTTGGGGCAGGCTGTGGTGCGCTGTGGTTGGCTGGGACGGGCCGTGGTTGGCTGGGACGGGCAGTGGTGGGCTGTGGTGTGATGGGACGGGCTGTGGTGGGCTGGGATCGGCTGGGATAGGCTGTGGTTGGTTATGGTGGGCTGGGACGGGCTGTGGTGGGCTGTGGTGGGCTGTAGTGGGCTGAGGCGGGCTGTGGTGGGCTTCACGGGCTGTGGTGGGCTGTGGTGGTCTGTGGTGGCCTGGGACGTGCTGTGGTGGGCTGGGACGGGCTGTGGTGGGCTGTGGTGGGTTCTGAAGGGCTGTGGTGGGCTGTGGTGGGTTGGGACACGCTGTGGTGGGTAGGGACAAGCTGTGGTGGGCTGTGGTGTGTTGTGACGGGTTGGCACGGGCTGGGACGGGCCGTGGTGGGCTGGGATGGGCTGCAGTGGGCTGTGGTGGGCTGTGGTGGGCTGGGACGGGCTGTGGTGGGTTGGGACGGGCTGGGACGGGCTGGGACGGGCAGTGGTGGGCTGGGACGGGCAGTGGTGGGCTGGGACGGGCTGTGGTGGGCTGGGACGGGCTGTGGTGGGCTGGGACGGGCAGTGGTGGGCTGGGACGGGCAGTGGTGGGCTGGGACGGGCTGTGGTGGGCCGGGACGGGCCGTGGTGGGCTGTGGTGCGCCGTGTTTATCTGGGACGAGCTGTGGTGGGCCATGGCGGGCCGTGGTGGGCTGGGACGGGCCGTGGTTTACTGTGGTGGGCTGAAACAGGCTGTGGTGACCGGTGGTGGGCTGTGGTGACCGGTGGTGGGCTGTGGTGACCTGTGGTGGGCTGGGACGGGTTTCGGTGGGCTGGGATAAGCTGTGTTGGGCTGCGACGGGCTGTGGTAAGCTGGGATGAGCTGTGGAGGGTTGGGACGGGCTGTGGAGGGTTGTGGAGGGCTGTGCTGGGCTTGGACAGGCTGTGGTGGGCTGAGATGGGCCGTGGTGGTCCGTGGTGGGCTGGGACGGGCCGTGCTGGGCTAGGACGGGCTGTGGTGAACTGTGGTGGGCTGTGATGGGCCGTGGTGGGCTGGGACGGGCCGTGGTGGGCTGGGGTGGGCCGTGGTGGGCTGGGACGGGCCGTGGTGGGCTGGGACAGGCTGTGGTGCGCTGTGGTGGACTGGGAAGGGCCGTGGTGGGCCGTGGTGTGCTCTGGTGGGCCATGGTGGACCGTGGTTGGCCGTGGTGGGCCGGGACAGGCCGTGGTTAGCCGTGCTGGGCTGAAACAGGCTGGGACGGGCTCTGGTGGGCTGGGACGGGCTGTGGTGGGCTGGGACGGGATGTGGTGGGCTGGGACGGGCCGTGGTGGGCTGTGGTGGGCTGTGGTGGGCTGGGACGGGCTGTGGTCCTCTGGGACGGGTTGTGGTGAGCTGAGACGGGCCGTGGTGGGCTGAGACGGGCCGTGGTGGGCTGGGACGGGCTGGTACTTGCTGTGGTGTGCTGTTACGGGCTGTGGTGTGCTGTGAGAGGCTGTGGTGGTCTGGGACGGGCTGTGGTGGGCTGGGACGGGCTGTGGTGGGCTGTGACGGGCAGTGGTGGGCCGGGACGGGCTGTGGTGGGCTGTGGTGCGCCGTGTTTATCTGGGACGAGCTGTGGTGGGCCGTGGTGGGCTGAGACGGGCCGTGGTTTGCCGTGGTGGGCTGAAACAGGCTGTGGTGACCTGTGGTGGGCTGTGGTGACCTGTGGTGGGCTGTGGTGACCTGTGGTGGGCTGTGGTGGGCTGGGACGGGTTGCAGTGGGCTGGGACGGGTTTCGGTGGGCTGGGATAAGCTGTGTTGGGCTGCGACGGGCTGTGGTAGGCTGGGATGAGCTGTGGAGGGTTGGGACGGGCTGTGGAGGGTTGTGGAGGGCTGTGCTGGGCTTGGACAGGCTGTGGTGGGCTGAGATGTGCCGTGGTGGTCCGTGGTGGGCTGGGACGGGCCGTGCTGGGCTAGGACGGGCTGTGGTGAACTGTGGTGGGCTGTGATGGGCCGTGGTGGGCTGGGACGGGCCGTGGTGGGCTGGGGTGGGCCGTGGTGGGCTGGGACGGGCCGTGGTGGGCTGGGACAGGCCGTGGTGGGCTGTGGTGGAGTGGGAAGGGCCGTGGTGGGCCGTGGTGTGCTCTGGTGGGCCATGGTGGACCGTGGTTGGCCGTGGTGGGCCGGCACAGGCCGTGGTTAGCCGTGGTGGGCTGAAACAGGCTGGGACGGGCTCTGGTGGGCTGGGACGGGCTCTGGTGGGCTGGGATGGGCTCTGGTGGGCTGGGACGGGCTGGGACGGGCTGTGGTGGGCTGGGACGGGCTGTGGTCGTCTGGGACGGGTTGTGGTGAGCTGAGACGGGCCGTGGTGGGCTGAGACGGGCCGTGGTGGGCTGGGACGGGCTGGTACTTGCTGTGGTGGGCTGTTACGGGCTGTGGTGTGCTGTGAAAGGCTGTGGTGTTCTGGGACGGGCTGTGGTGGGCTGGGACGGGCTGTGATGGGCTGGGACGGGCTGTGGTGGGCTGGGACGGGCTGTGGTGGGCCGTAGTGGGCTGTGTTGGGCTTGGACGGGCTGTGGTGGTCTGTGACAAGCTCTTGTGGGCTGTGGTGGGCTGGGACGAGCTGTGGTGGGCTCTGGTGGGCTCTGGTGGGCTGGGACGGACTGTCGTGGGCTGGGACGAGCTGTCGTGGGCTGGGACGGGCTGGGACGGGCCGTGGTGGGCTGGGACGGGCCGTGGTGGGCTGGGACGGGCTGTGGTGGGTTGTGGTGAGCTGAGACGGGCTGTGGTGAAATTGGACGGGCTGTGGTGGGCTGTGGTGAACTGGGAAGGGTTCTGGTGGTCTGGAATGGGCTGTGGTGGGCTGGGACGGGCCGTGGCGGGCTGCGGTGGGCTGGGACGGGCTGTGGTGGGCTGGGACAGGCTCTGGTGGGCCGGGACAGACTCTGGTGCGCTGTGGTGGGCTGTGGTGGGCTATGGTGCGCTGTGGTGGGTTGTGGTGAGCTAGAACGGGTTGTGGTGGGCTGGGACGGGCTATAGTGGGCTGGGACGGGATTGTGGTGGGCTGGGACGGGCTCTGATGGTCTGCGGCGGCCGTGGTGGGCTGGGACGGGCTGTGGTGGGCTGGGACGGGCTGGGAAGGGCTGTGGTGGGTTGTGGTGAGCTGGGACAACCTCTGGTGGGCTGGGACGGGCTGTGACGGGCTGTGGTGGGCTGTGGTAAGCTGGGACGGGCTCAGGTGGGTTGGGGCAGGCTGTGGTGCGCTGTGGTTGGCTGGGACGGGCCATGGTTTGCTGGGACGGGCAGTGGTGGGCTGTGGTGTGATGGGACGGGCTGTGGTGGGCTGGGATCGGCTGGGATAGGCTGTGGTTGGTTATGGTGGGCTGGGACGGGCTGTGGTGGGCTGGGACGGGCTCTGGTGGGCCGGGACAGACTCTGGTGCGCTGTGGTGGGCTGTGGTGGGCTATGGTGCGCTGTGGTGGGTTGTGGTGAGCTAGAACGGGTTGTGGTGGGCTGGGACGGGCTATAGTGGGCTGGGACGGGATTGTGGTGGGCTGGGACGGGCTCTGATGGTCTGCGGCGGCCGTGGTGGGCTGGGACGGGCTGTGGTGGGCTGGGACGGGCTGGGAAGGGCTGTGGTGGGTTGTGGTGAGCTGGGACGACCTCTGGTGGGCTGTGACGGGCTGTGGTGGGCTGTGGTAAGCTGGGACGGGCTCAGGTGGGTTGGGGCAGGCTGTGGTGCGCTGTGGTTGGCTGGGACGGGCCGTGGTTGGCTGGGACGGGCAGTGGTGGGCTGTGGTGTGATGGGACGGGCTGTGGTGGGCTGGGATCGGCTGGGATAGGCTGTGGTTGGTTATGGTGGGCTGGGACGGGCTGTGGTGGGCTGGGACGGGCTGTAGTGGGCTGAGGCGGGCTGTGGTGGGCTTCACGGGCTGTGGTGGGCTGTGGTGGTCTGTGGTGGCCTGGGACGTGCTGTGGTGGGCTGGGACGGGCTGTGGTGGGCTGTGGTGGGTTCTGAAGGGCTGTGGTGGGCTGTGGTGGGTTGGGACACGCTGTGGTGGGTAGGGACGGGCTGTGGTGGGCTGTGGTGTGTTGTGACGGGTTGGCACGGGCTGGGACGGGCCGTGGTGGGCTGGGATGGGCTGCGGTGGGCTGTGGTGGGCTGTGGTGGGCTGGGACGGGCTGTGGTGGGCTGGGACGGGCTGGGACGGGCTGGGACGGGCAGTGGTGGGCTGGGACGGGCAGTGGTGGGCTGGGACGGGCTGTGGTGGGCTGGGACGGGCTGTGGTGGGCTGGGACGGGCAGTGGTGGGCTGGGACGGGCTGTGGTGGGCCGGGACGGGCCGTGGTGGGCTGTGGTGCGCCGTGTTTATCTGGGACGAGCTGTGGTGGGCCATGGCGGGCCGTGGTGGGCTGGGACGGGCCGTGGTTTACTGTGGTGGGCTGAAACAGGCTGTGGTGACCGGTGGTGGGCTGTGGTGACCGGTGGTGGGCTGTGGTGACCTGTGGTGGGCTGGGACGGGTTTCGGTGGGCTGGGATAAGCTGTGTTGGGCTGCGACGGGCTGTGGTAAGCTGGGATGAGCTGTGGAGGGTTGGGACGGGCTGTGGAGGGTTGTGGAGGGCTGTGCTGGGCTTGGACAGGCTGTGGTGGGCTGAGATGGGCCGTGGTGGTCCGTGGTGGGCTGGGACGGGCCGTGCTGGGCTAGGACGGGCTGTGGTGAACTGTGGTGGGCTGTGATGGGCCGTGGTGGGCTGGGACGGGCCGTGGTGGGCTGGGGTGGGCCGTGGTGGGCTGGGACGGGCCGTGGTGGGCTGGGACAGGCTGTGGTGGGCTGTGGTGGACTGGGAAGGGCCGTGGTGGGCCGTGGTGTGCTCTGGTGGGCCATGGTGGACCGTGGTTGGCCGTGGTGGGCCGGGACAGGCCGTGGTTAGCCGTGCTGGGCTGAAACAGGCTGGGACGGGCTCTGGTGGGCTGGGACGGGCTGTGGTGGGCTGGGACGGGATGTGGTGGGCTGGGACGGGCCGTGGTGGGCTGTGGTGGGCTGTGGTGGGCTGGGACGGGGTGTGGTCGTCTGGGACGGGTTGTGGTGAGCTGAGACGGGCCGTGGTGGGCTGAGACGGGCCGTGGTGGGCTGGGACGGGCTGGTACTTGCTGTGGTGGGCTGTTACGGGCTGTGGTGTGCTGTGAGAGGCTGTGGTGGTCTGGGACGGGCTGTGGTGGGCTGGGACGGGCTGTGGTGGGCTGGGACGGGCTGTGGTGGGCCGTAGTGGGCTGTGTTGGGCTTGGACGGGCTGTGGTGGTCTGTGACAAGCTCTTGTGGGCTGTGGTGGGCTGGGACGAACTGTGGTGGGCTCTGGTGGGCTCTGGTGGGCTGGGACGGGCTGTCGTGGGCTGGGACGAGCTGTCGTGGGCTGGGACAGGCTGGGACGGGCCGTGGTGGGCTGGGACAGGTTGGGATAGGCTGCGGTGGGCTGGGACGGGCGGTGGTGGGTTGTGGTGAGCTGAGACGGGCTGTGGTGGGCTGTGGTGAACTGGGAAGGGCTCTGGTGGTCTGGAATGGGCTGTGGTGGGCTGGGACGGGCCATGGCGGGCTGCGGTGGGCTGGGACGGGCTGTGGTGGGCTGGGACAGGCTCTGGTGGGCCGGGACAGACTCTGGTGCGCTGTGGTGGGCTGTGGTGGGCTATGGTGCGCTGTGGTGGGTTGTTGTGAGCTAGAACGGGTTGTGGTGGGCTGGGACGGGCTATAGTGGGCTGGGACGGGATTGTGGTGGGCTGGGACGGGCTCTGATGGTCTGCGGCGGCCGTGGTGGGCTGGGACGGGCTGTGGTGGGCTGGGACGGGCTGGGAAGGGCTGTGGTGGGTTGTGGTGAGCTGGGACGACCTCTGGTGGGCTGGGACGGGCTGTGACGGGCTGTGGTGGGCTGTGGTAAGCTGGGACGGGCTCAGGTGGGTTGGGGCAGGCTGTGGTGCGCTGTGGTTGGCTGGGACGGGCTGTGGTGGGCGGGGACGGGCTTTGGTGGGTTAGTGGTGGGCTGGGACGACCTCTTGTGGTCTGGGACGGGCTGTGGTGGGCTGTGGTGAGCTGGGACGGGCTCTGGTGGGTTGGCACGGGGCGTGGTGGGCTGTGGTGGGCTGGGACGGGCTGTGGTGGGCTGGGACGGGCTCTGGTGGTCTGGGACATACTGTGGTGGGCTGGGACGGGCTGTGGTGCTCTGTGGTGGGCTGGGACGTGCCGTGGTGGACCGTGGTGGGCTTGGATGGGCCGTGGTGGGCTTGGATGGGCCGTGGTGGGCTGTGGTCTGCCGTGGTGGGCTGTGGTCGGCCGTGGTGGGCTGTGGTGGGCTGTGGTCGGTTGTGGTGGGCTGGGACGGGCTGTGGTGGGCTGAGATGGGATGTGGTGGTCTGGGACAGGCTGTAATGGGCTGGGATGGGCTGTGGTGCGCCTTGGTGGGCTGTGTTGGGCCCGGATGGGCCGTGGTGGGCTGTGGTGGGCCGTGGTGGGCTGGGACGGGCTGTGGTGGGCTGGGACGGGCCGTGGTTGGCTGGGACGGGCTGTGGTGGGCTGTGGTGTGATGGGACGGGCTGTGGTGGGCTGGGATCGGCTGGGATAGGCTGTGGTTGGTTATGGTGGGCTGGGAAGAGCTGTGGTGGTCTGGGACAAGCTGTGGTGGGCTGTGGTGGGCTGGGACGGGCTGTGGTGGGCTGGGACGAGCTGTCGTGGGCTGTGGTGGGCTGGGACGGGCTGTGGTGGGCTGAGATGGGATGTGGTGGTCTGGGACAGGCTGTAATGGGCTGGGATGGGCTGTGGTGCGCCTTGGTGGGCTGTGTTGGGCCCGGATGGGCCGTGGTGGGCTGTGGTGGGCCGTGGTGGGCTGGGACGGGCTGTGGTGGGCTGGGACGGGCCGTGGTTGGCTGGGACGGGCAGTGGTGGGCTGTGGTGTGATGGGACGGGCTGTGGTGGGCTGGGATCGGCTGGGATAGGCTGTGGTTGGTTATGGTGGGCTGGGACGGGCTGTGGTGGGCTGGGACGGGCTGTAGTGGGCTGAGGCGGGCTGTGGTGGGCTTCACAGGCTGTGGTGGTCTGTGGTGGTCTGTGGTGGCCTTGGACGTGCTGTGGTGGGCTGGGACGAGCTGTGGTGGGCTGTGGTGGGTTCTGAAGGGCTGTGGTGGGTTGGGACACGCTGTGGTGGGTAGGGACAGGCTGTGGTGGGCTGTGGTGTGTTGTGACGGGTTGGCACGGGCTGGGACGGGCCGTGGTGGGCTGGGATGGGCTGCGGTGGGCTGTGGTGGGCTGTGGTGGGCTGGGACGGGCTGTGGTGGGTTGGGACGGGCTGGGACGGGCTGGGACGGGCAGTGGTGGGCTGGGACGGGCAGAGGTGGGCTGGGACGGGCTGTGGTGGGCTGGGACGGTCTGTGGTGGGCTGGGACGGTCTGTGGTGGGCTGTGGTAAGCTGGGACGGGCTGTGGTGGGCTGTGATGGGCTGTGGTGGGCTGTGGTGTGCTGGGACGGGCTGTGGTGGGCCGGGACGGGCCGTGGTGGGCTGTGGTGTGCCGTGTTTATCTGGGACGAGCTGTGGTGGGCCATGGCGGGCCGTGGTGGGCTGGGACGGGCCGTGGTTTGCCGTGGTGGGCTGAAACAGGCTGTGGTGACCGGTGGTGGGCTGTGGTGACCGGTGGTGGGCTGTGGTGACCTGTGGTGGGCTGTGGTGGGCTGGGACGGGTTTCGGTGGGCTGGGATAAGCTGTGTTGGGCTGCGACGGGCTGTGGTAGGCTGGGATGAGCTGTGGAGGGTTGGGACGGGCTGTGGAGGGTTGTGGAGGGCTGTGCTGAGCTTGGACAGGCTGTGGTGGGCTGAGATGGGCCGTGGTGGTCCGTGGTGGGCTGGGACGGGCCGTGCTGGGCTAGGACGGGCTGTGGTGAACTGTGGTGGGCTGTGATGGGCCGTGGTGGGCTGGGACGGGCCGTGGTGGGCTGGGGTGGGCCGTGGTGGGCTGGGACGGGCCGTGGTGGGCTGGGACAGGCTGTGGTGGGCTGTGGTGGACTGGGAAGGGCCGTGGTGGGCCGTGGTGTGCTCTGGTGGGCCATGGTGGACCGTGGTTGGCCGTGGTGGGCCGGGACAGGCCGTGGTTAGCCGTGCTGGGCTGAAACACGCTGGGACGGGCTCTGGTGGGCTGGGACGGGATGTGGTGGGCTGGGACGGGCCGTGGTGGGCTGGGACGGGCTGTGGTGGGCTGAGACGGGCCGTGGTGGGCTGAGACGGGCCGTGGTGGGCTGGGACGGGCTGGTACTTGCTGTGGTGGGCTGTTACGGGCTGTGGTGTGCTGTGAGAGGCTGTGGTGGTCTGGGACGGGCTGTGGTGGGCTGGGACGGGCTGTGGTGGGCTGGGACGGGCTGTGGTGGGCCGTAGTGGGCTGTGGTGGGCTTGGACGGGCTGTGGTGGTCTGTGACAAGCTCTTGTGGGCTGTGGTGGGCTGGGACGAGCTGTGGTGGGCTCTGGTGGGCTCTGGTGGGCTGGGACGGGCTGCGGTGGGCTGGGACGAGCTGTCGTGGGCTGGGACGGGCTGGGACGGGCCGTGGTGGGCTGGGACGGGCCGTGGTGGGCTGGGACGGGTTGGGATAGGCTGCGGTGGGCTGGGACGGGCTGTGGTGGGTTGTGGTGAGCTGAGACGGGCGTGGCGAAATTGGACGGGCTGTGGTGGGCTGTGGTGAACTGGGAAGGGCTCTGGTGGTCTGGAATGGGCTGTGGTGTGCTGTGAGAGGCTGTGGTGGGCTGGGACGGGCTGTGGTGGGCTGGGACGGGCTGTGGTGGGCTGGGACGGGCTGTGGTGGGCTGGGACGGGCTGTGGTGGGCCGTAGTGGGCTGTGTTGGGCTTGGACGGGCTGTGGTGGTCTGTGACAAGCTCTTGTGGGCTGTGGTGGGCTGGGACGAGCTGTGGTGGGCTCTGGTGGGCTCTGGTGGGCTGGGACGGACTGTCGTGGGCTGGGACGAGCTGTGGTGGGCTGGGACGGGCTGGGACGGGCCGTGGTGTGCTGGGACGGGCCGTGGTGGGCTGGGACGGGTTGGGATAGGCTGCGGTGGGCTGGGACGGGCTGTGGTGGGTTGTGGTGAGCTGAGACGGGCTGTGGCGAAATTGGACGGGCTGTGGTGGGCTGTGGTGAACTGGGAAGGGCTCTGGTGGTCTGGAATGGGCTGTGGTGGGCTGGGACGGGCCGTGGCGGGCTGCGGTGGGCTGGGACGGGCTGTGGTGGGCTGGGACAGGCTCTGGTGGGCCGGGACAGACTCTAGTGCGCTGTGGTGGGCTGTGGTGGGCTATGGTGCGCTGTGGTGGGTTGTGGTGGGCTGGGACGGGCTATAGTGGGCTGGGACGGGATTGTGGTGGGCTGGGACGGGCTCTGATGGTCTGCGGCGGCCGTGGTGGGCTGGGATGGGCTGTGGTGGGCTGGGACGGGCTGGGAAGGGCTGTGGTGGGTTGTGGTGAGCTGGGACGACCTCTGGTGGGCTGGGACGGGCTGTGACGGGCTGTGGTGGGCTGTGGTAAGCTGGGACGGGCTCTGGTGGGTTGGGGCAGGCTGTGGTGCGCTGTGGTTGGCTGGGACGGGCTGTGGTGGGCGGGGACGGGCTTTGGTGGGTTAGTGGTGGGCTGAGACGACCTCTTGTGGTCTGGGACGGGCTGTGGTGGGCTGTGGTGAGCTGGGACGGGCTCTGGTGGGTTGGCACGGGGCGTGGTGGGCTGTGGTGGGCTGGGACGGGCTGTGGTGGGCTGGGACGGGCTCTGGTGGTCTGGGACATACTGTGGTGGGCTGGGACGGGCTGGGACGGGCTGTGGTGCTCTGTGGTGGGCTGGGACGTGCCGTGGTGGACCGTGGTGGGCTTGGATGGGCCGTGGTGGGCTTGGATGTGCCGTGGTGGGCTGTGGTCTGTTGTGGTGGGCTGGGATGGGCTGTGGTGGGCTGAGATGGGATGTGGTGGTCTGGGACAGGCTGTAATGGGCTGTGATGGGCTGTGGTGCGCCTTGGTGGGCTGTGTTGGGCCCGGATGGGCCGTGGTGGGCCGTGGTGGGCTGGGACGGGCTGTGGTGGGCTGGGACGGGCCGTGGTTGGCTGGGACGGGCAGTGGTGGGCTGTGGTGTGATGGGACGGGCTGTGGTGGGCTGGGATCGGCTGGGATAGGCTGTGGTTGGTTATGGTGGGCTGGGAAGAGCTGTGGTGGTCTGGGACAAGCTGTGGTGGGCTGTGGTGGGCTGGGACGGGCTGTGGTGGGCTGGGACGGGCTGTGGTGGGCTGGGACGGGCTGTAGTGGGCTGAGGCGGGCTGTGGTGGGCTTCATGGGCTGTGGTGGGCTGTGGTCGTCTGTGGTGGCCTGGGACGTGCTGTGGTGGGCTGGGACGGGCTGTGGTGGGTTCTGAAGGGCTGTGGTGGGCTGTGGTGGGTTAGGACACGCTGTGGTGGGTAGGGACGGGCTGTGGTGGGTTGGGATGGGCTGCGGTGGGCTGTGGTGGGCTGTGGTGGGCTGGGACGGGCTGTGGCGTGTTGTGACGGGTTGGCACGGGCTGGAACGGGCCGTGGTGGGCTGGGATGGGCTGCGGTGGGCTGTGGTGGGCTGTGGTGGGCTGGGACGGGCTGTGGTGGCTTGGGACGGGCTGGGACGGGCAGTGGTGGGCTGGGACGGGCAGTGGTGGGCTGGAACGGGCTGTGGTGGGCTGGGACGGGCTGTGGTGGGCTGGGACGGTCTGGTGTGGGCTGTGGTAAGCTGGGACGGGCTGTGGTGGGCTGTGATGGGCTGTGGTAGGCTGTGGTGTGCTGGGACGGGCTTTGGAGGGTTGGGACGGGCTGGGACGGGCTGGGACGGGCAGTGATGGGCTGGGACGGGCTGTGGTGGGCCGGGACGGGCCATGGTGGGCTGTGGTGCGCCTTGTTTAGCTGGGACGAGCTGTGGTGGGCCATGGCGGGCCGTGGTGGGCTGGGACGGGCCGTTGTTTGCCGTGGTGGGCTGAAACAGGCTATGGTGACCGGTGGTGGGCTGTGGTGACCTGTGGTGGGCTGTGGTGGGCTGGGACGGGTTGCGGTGGGCTGGGACGGGTTTCGGTGGGCTAGGACGGGCTGCGGTGGGCTGGGACGGGCTGCGGTGGGCTGGGATAAGCTGTGTTGGGCTGCGACGGGCTATGGTAGGCTGGGATGAGCTGTGGAGGGTTGGGACGGGCTGTGAAGGGTTGTGGAGGGCTGTGCTGGGCTTGGACAGGCTGTGGTGGGCTGAGATGGGCCGTGGTGGTCCGTGGTGGGCTGGGACGAGCCGTGCTGGGCTAGGACGGGCTGTGGTGAACTGTGGTGGGCTGTGATGGGCCGTGGTGGGCTGGGACGGGCCGTGGTGGGCTGGGACGGGCCGTGGTGGGCTGGGGTGGGCCGTGGTGGGCTGGGACGGGCCGTGGTGGGCTGGGACAGGCTGTGGTGGGCTGTGGTGGACTGGGAAGGGCCGTGGTGGGCCGTGGTGTGCTCTGGTGGGCCATGGTGGACCGTGGTTGGCCGTGGTGGGCCGGGACAGGTCGTGGTTAGCCGTGCTGGGCTGAAACAGGCTGGGACGGGCTCTGGTGGGCTGGGACGGTATGTGGTGGGCTGGGACGGGCCGTGGTGGGCTGGGACGGGCTGTGGTGGGCTGTGGTGGGCTGGGACGGGCTGTGGTCGTCTGGGACGGGTTGTGGTGAGCTGAGACGGGCCGTGGTGGGCTGAGACGGGCCGTGGTGGGCTGGGACGGGCTGGTACTTGCTGTGGTGGGCTGTTACGGGCTGTGGTGTGCTGTGAGAGGCTGTGGTGGTCTGGGACGGGCTGTGGTGGGCTGGGACGGGCTGTGGTGGGCTGGGACGGGCTGTGGTGGGCCGTAGTGGGCTGTGGTGGGCTTGGACGGGCTGTGGTGGTCTGTGACAAGCTCTTGTGGGCTGTGGTGGGCTGGGACGAGCTGTGGTGGGCTCTGGTGGGCTCTGGTGGGCTGGGACGGGCTGTGGTGGGCTGGGACGAGCTGTCGTGGGCTGGGACGGGCTGGGACGGGCCGTGGTGGGCTGGGACGGGCCGTGGTGGGCTGGGACGGGTTGGGATAGGCTGCGGTGGGCTGGGACGGGCTGTGGTGGGTTGTGGTGAGCTGAGACGGGCGTGGCGAAATTGGACGGGCTGTGGTGGGCTGTGGTGAACTGGGAAGGGCTCTGGTGGTCTGGAATGGGCTGTGGTGTGCTGTGAGAGGCTGTGGTGGGCTGGGACGGGCTGTGGTGGGCTGGGACGGGCTGTGGTGGGCCGTAGTGGGCTGTGTTGGGCTTGGACGGGCTGTGGTAGTCTGTGACAAGCTCTTGTGGGCTGTGGTGGGCTGGGACGAGCTGTGGTGGGCTCTGGTGGGCTGTGGTGGGCTGGGACGGACTGTCGTGGGCTGGGACGAGCTGTCGTGGGCTGGGACGGGCTGGGACGGGCCGTGGTGTGCTGGGACGGGCCGTGGTGGGCTGGGACGGGTTGGGATAGGCTGCGGTGGGCTGGGACGGGCTGTGGTGGGTTGTGGTGAGCTGAGACGGGCTGTGGCGAAATTGGACGGGCTGTGGTGGGCTGTGGTGAACTGGGAAGGGCTCTGGTGGTCTGGAATGGGCTGTGGTGGGCTGGGACGGGCCGTGGCGGGCTGCGGTGGGCTGGGACGGGCTGTGGTGGGCTGGGACAGGCTCTGGTGGGCCGGGACAGACTCTGGTGCGCTGTGGTGGGCTGTGGTGGGCTATGGTGCGCTGTGGTGGGTTGTGGTGAGCTAGAACGGGTTGTGGTGGGCTGGGACGGGCTATAGTGGGCTGGGACGGGATTGTGGTGGGCTGGGACGGGCTCTGATGGTCTGCGGCGGCCGTGGTGGGCTGGGATGGGCTGTGGTGGGCTGGGACGGGCTGGGAAGGGCTGTGGTGGGTTGTGGTGAGCTGGGACGACCTCTGGTGGGCTGGGACGGGCTGTGACGGGCTGTGGTGGGCTGTGGTAAGCTGGGACGGGCTCTGGTGGGTTGGGGCAGGCTGTGGTGCGCTGTGGTTGGCTGGGACGGGCTGTGGTGGGCGGGGACGGGCTTTGGTGGGTTAGTGGTGGGCTGAGACGACCTCTTGTGGTCTGGGACGGGCTGTGGTGGGCTGTGGTGAGCTGGGACGGGCTCTGGTGGGTTGGCACGGGGCGTGGTGGGCTGGGACGGGCTGTGGTGGGCTGGGACGGGCTCTGGTGGTCTGGGACATACTGTGGTGGGCTGGGACGGGCTGGGACGGGCTGTGGTGCTCTGTGGTGGGCTGGGACGTGCCGTGGTGGACCGTGGTGGGCTTGGATGGGCCGTGGTGGGCTTGGATGTGCCGTGGTGGGCTGTGGTCTGTTGTGGTGGGCTGGGATGGGCTGTGGTGGGCTGAGATGGGATGTGGTGGTCTGGGACAGGCTGTAATGGGCTGTGATGGGCTGTGGTGCGCCTTGGTGGGCTGTGTTGGGCCCGGATGGGCCGTGGTGGGCCGTGGTGGGCTGGGACGGGCTGTGGTGGGCTGGGACGGGCCGTGGTTGGCTGGGACGGGCAGTGGTGGGCTGTGGTGTGATGGGACGGGCTGTGGTGGGCTGGGATCGGCTGGGATAGGCTGTGGTTGGTTATGGTGGGCTGGGAAGAGCTGTGGTGGTCTGGGACAAGCTGTGGTGGGCTGTGGTGGGCTGGGACGGGCTGTGGTGGGCTGGGACGGGCTGTGGTGGGCTGGGACGGGCTGTAGTGGGCTGAGGCGGGCTGTGGTGGGCTTCATGGGCTGTGGTGGGCTGTGGTCGTCTGTGGTGGCCTGGGACGTGCTGTGGTGGGCTGGGACGGGCTGTGGTGGGCTGTGGTGGGTTCTGAAGGGCTGTGGTGAGCTGTGGTGGGTTAGGACACGCTGTGGTGGGTAGGGACGGGCTGTGGTGGGTTGGGATGGGCTGCGGTGGGCTGTGGTGGGCTGTGGTGGGCTGGGACGGGCTGTGGCGTGTTGTGACGGGTTGGCACGGGCTGGAACGGGCCGTGGTGGGCTGGGATGGGCTGCGGTGGGCTGTGGTGGGCTGTGGTGGGCTGGGACGGGCTGTGGTGGCTTGGGACGGGCTGGGACGGGCAGTGGTGGGCTGGGACGGGCAGTGGTGGGCTGGGACGGGCTGTGGTGGGCTGGGACGGTCTGGTGTGGGCTGTGGTAAGCTGGGACGGGCTGTGGTGGGCTGTGATGGGCTGTGGTAGGCTGTGGTGTGCTGGGACGGGCTTTGGAGGGTTGGGACGGGCTGGGACGGGCTGGGACGGGCAGTGATGGGCTGGGACGGGCTGTGGTGGGCCGGGACGGGCCATGGTGGGCTGTGGTGCGCCTTGTTTAGCTGGGACGAGCTGTGGTGGGCCATGGCGGGCCGTGGTGGGCTGGGACGGGCCGTGGTTTGCCGTGGTGGGCTGAAACAGGCTGTGGTGACCGGTGGTGGGCTGTGGTGACCGGTGGTGGGCTGTGGTGACCTGTGGTGGGCTGTGGTGGGCTGGGACGGGTTGCGGTGGGCTGGGACGGGTTTCGGTGGGCTAGGACGGGCTGCGGTGGGCTGGGACGGGCTGCGGTGGGCTGGGATAAGCTGTGTTGGGCTGCGACGGGCTATGGTAGGCTGGGATGAGCTGTGGAGGGTTGGGACGGGCTGTGAAGGGTTGTGGAGGGCTGTGCTGGGCTTGGACAGGCTGTGGTGGGCTGAGATGGGCCGTGGTGGTCCGTGGTGGGCTGGGACGAGCCGTGCTGGGCTAGGACGGGCTGTGGTGAACTGTGGTGGGCTGTGATGGGCCGTGGTGGGCTGGGACGGGCCGTGGTGGGCTGGGGTGGGCCGTGGTGGGCTGGGACGGGCCGTGGTGGGCTGGGACGGGCCGTGGTGGGCTGGGACAGGCTGTGGTGGGCTGTGGTGGACTGGGAAGGGCCGTGGTGGGCCGTGGTGTGCTCTGGTGGGCCATGGTGGACCGTGGTTGGCCGTGGTGGGCCGGGACAGGCCGTGGTTAGCCGTGCTGGGCTGAAACAGGCTGGGACGGGCTCTGGTGTGCTGGGACGGTATGTGGTGGGCTGGGACGGGCCGTGGTGGGCTGGGACGGGCTGTGGTGGGCTGTGGTGGGCTGGGACGGGCTGTGGTCGTCTGGGACGGGTTGTGGTGAGCTGAGACGGGCCGTGGTGGGCTGAGACGGGCCGTGGTGGGCTGGGACGGGCTGGTACTTGCTGTGGTGGGCTGTTACGGGCTGTGATGTGCTGTGAGAGGCTGTGGTGGTCTGGGACGAGCTGGGACGGGCTGTGGTGGGCTGGGACGGGCTGTGGTGGGCCGTAGTGGGCTGTGGTGGGCTGGGACGGGCTGTGGTGGTCTGTGACAAGCTCTTGTGGGCTGTGGTGGGCTGGGACGAGCTGTGGTGGGCTCTGGTGGGCTCTGGTGGGCTGGGACGGGCTGTCGTGGGCTGGGACGGGCTGTCGTGGGCTGGGACGGGCTGTGGTGGGCGGGGACGGGCCGTGGTGGGCTGGGACGGGCTGTGGTGGGCTGTGGTGGGCTGGGACGGGTTGTGGTGAGCTGAGACGGGCCGTGGTGGGCTGAGACGGGCCGTGGTGGGCTGAGACAGGACGTAGTGTGCTGGGACGGGCTGGTACTTGCTGTGGTGGGCTGTTACGGGCTGTGGTGGGCTGGGACGGGCTGTGGTGGGCTGGGACGGGCTGTGGTGGGCCGTAGTGGGCTGTGGTGGGCTGGGACGGGCTGTGCTGGGCCGTAGTGGGCTGTGACAAGCTCTTGTGGGCTGTGGTGGGCTGGGACGAGCTGTGGTGGGCTCTGGTGGGCTCTGGTGGGCTGGGACGGACTATCGTGGGCTGGGACGGGCTGTCGTGGGCTGGGATGGGCTGGGACGGGCCGTGGTGGGCTGGGACGGGCCGTGGTGGGCTGGGACGGGCCGTGGTGGGCTGGGACGGGTTGGGATAGGCTGCGGTGTGCTGGGACGGGCTGTGGTGGGTTGTGGTGAGCTGAGACGGGCTGTGGTGAAATTGGACGGGCTGTGGTGGGCTGTGGTGTGCTGGGACATGCTGTGGTGAACTGGGAAGGGCTCTGGTGGTCTGGAATGGGCTGTGGTGGGCTGGGACGGGCCGTGGCGGGCTGCGGTGGGCTGGGACGGGCTGTGGTGGGCTGGGACAGGCTCTGGTGCGCTGTGGTGGGCTGCGGTGTGCTATGGTGCGCTGTGGTGGGTTGTGGTGAGCTAGAACGGGTTGTGGTGGGCTGGGACGGGCTATATTGGGCTGGGACGGGATTGTGGTGGGCTGGGACGGGCTCTGATGGTCTGCGGCGGCCGTGGTGGGCTGGGACGGGCTGTGGTGGGCTGGGACGGGCTGGGAAGGGCTGTGGTGGGTTTTGGTGAGCTGGGACGACCTCTGGTGGGCTGGGACGGGCTGTGACGGGCTGTGGTGGGCTGGGACGGGCTCTGGTGGGTTGGCACGGGGCGTGGTGGGCTGTGGTGGGCTGGGACGGGCTGTGGTGGGCGGGGACGGGCTTTGGTGGGTTAGTGGTGGGCTGGGACGACCTCTTTTGGTCTGGGACGGGCTGTGGTGGGCTGTGGTGATCTGGGACGGGCTCTGGTGGGTTGGCATGGGGCGTGGTGGGCTGTGGTGGGCTGGGACGGGCTGTGGTGGGCTGGGACGGGCTGTGGTGGGCTGGGACGGGCTCTGGTGGTCTGGGACATACTGTGGTGGGCTGGGACGGGCTGTGGTGCTCTGTGGTGGGCTGGGACGTGCCGTGGTGGACCGTGGTGGGCTTGGATGGGCCGTGGTGGGCTTGGATGTGCCGTGGTGGGCTGTGGTCTGCCGTGGTGGGCTGTGGTCGGCCGTGGTGGGCTGTGGTGGGCTGTGGTCGGTTGTGGTGGGCTGGGACGGGCTGTGGTGGGCTGAGATGGGATGTGGTGGTCTGGGACAGGCTGTAATGGGCTGGGATGGGCTGTGGTGCGCCTTGGTGGGCTGTGTTGGGCCCGGATGGGCCGTGGTGGGCTGTGGTGGGCTGTGGTGGGCTGGGACGGGCTGTGGTGGGCTGGGACGGGCCGTGGTTGGCTGGGACGGGCTGTGGTGGGCTGTGGTGTGATGGGACGGGCTGTGGTGGGCTGGGATCGGCTGGGATAGGCTGTGGTTGGTTATGGTGGGCTGGGAAGAGCTGTGGTGGTCTGGGACAAGCTGTGGTGGGCTGTGGTGGGCTGGGACGGGCTGTGGTGGGCTGGGACGGGCTGTAGTGGTCTGAGGCGGGCTGTGGTGGGCTTCAAGGGCTGTGGTGGGCTGTGGTGGTCTGTGGTGGGCTGGGACGTGCTGTGGTGGGCTGGGACGGGCTGTGGTGGGCTGTGGTGGGTTCTGAAGGGCTGTGGTGGGCTGTGGTGGGTTGGGACACGCTGTGTTGGGTAGGGACGGGCTGTGGTGGGCTGTGGTGTGTTGTGACGGGTTGGCACGGGCTGGGACGGGCCGTGGTGGGCTGGGATGGGCTGCGGTGGGCTGTGGTGGGCTGTGGTGGGCTGGGACGGGCTGTGGTGGCTTGGGACGGGCTGGGACGGGCAGTGGTGGGCTGGGACGGGCAGTGGTGGGCTGGAACGGGCTGTGGTGGGCTGGGACGGGCTGTGGTGGGCTGGGACGGTCTGTGGTGGGCTGGGACGGTCTGGTGTGGGCTGTGGTAAGATGGGACGGGCTGTGGTGGGCTGTGATGGGCTGTGATGGGCTGTGGTTGGCTGGGACGGGCTTTGGAGGGTTGGGACGGGCTGGGACGGGCTGGGACGGGCAGTGGTGGGCTGGGACGGGCAGTGGTGGGCTGGGACGGGCTGTGGTAGGCTGGGACGGTCTGTGGTGGGCTGGGACGGTCTGTGGTGGGCTGAGGTAAGCAGGGACGGGCTGTGGTGGGCTGGGACGGTCTGTGGTGGGCTGTGGTAAGCTGGGACGGGCTGTGGTGGGCCGGGACGGGCCGTGGTGGGCTGTGGTGCGCCTTGTTTATCTGGGATGAGCTGTGGTGGGTCATGGCGGGCCGTGGTTGGCTAGGACGGGCCGTGGTTTGCCGTGGTGGGCTGAAACAGGCTGTGGTGACCTGTGGTGGGCTGTGGTGACCGGTGGTGGGCTGTGGTGACCGGTGGTGGGCTGTGGTGACCTGTGGTGGGCTGTGGTGGGCTGGGACGGGTTGCGGTGGGCTGGGACGGGTTTCGGTGGGCTAGGACGGGCTGCGGTGGGCTGGGACGGGCTGTGGTGGGCTGGGACGGGCCGTGGTGGGCTGGGACGGGCCGTGGTGGGCTGGGGTGGGCCGTGGTGGGCTGGGACGGGCCGTGGTGGGCTGTGGTGGGCCGTGGTGGCCTGTGGTGGACTGGGAAGGGCCGTGGTGGGCCGTGGTGTGCTCTGGTGGGCCATGGTGGACCGTGGTTGGCCGTGGTGGGCCGGGACAGGCCGTGGTTAGCCGTGGTGGGCTGAAACAGGCTGGGACGGGCTCTGGTGGGCTGGGACGGGCTCTGGTGGGCTGGGACGGGCTGTGGTGGGCTGTGGTGGGCTGGGACGGGCTGTGGTCGTCTGGGACGGGTTGTGGTGAGTTGAGACGGGCCGTGGTGGGCTGAGACGGGCCGTGGTGGGCTGGGACGGGCTGGTACTTGCTGTGGTGGGCTGTTACAGGCTGTGATGTGCTGTGAGAGGCTGTGGTGGTCTGGGACGGGCTGTGGTGGGCTGGGACGGGCTGTGGTGGGCTGGGACGGGCTGTGGTGGGCCATAGTGGGCTGTGGTGGGCTGGGACGGGCTGTGGTGGTCTGTGACAAGCTCTTGTGGGCTGTGGTGGGCTGGGACGAGCTGTGGTGGGCTCTGGTGGGCTCTGGTGGGCTGGGACGGACTGTCGTGGGCTGGGACGGGCTGTCGTGGGCTGGGACGGGCTGGGACGGGCCGTGGTGTGCTGGGACGGGCCGTGGTGGGCTGGGACAGGTTGGGATAGGCTGCGGTGGGCCGTGGTGTTCTGTGGTGGGCTGGGACGGGTTGGGATAGGCTGTGGTGAGCTGAGACGGGCTCTGGAGGTCTGTGGTGGGCTAGGACGGCTTGTGGTGGGCTGGGACGGGCTGTGGTGGGCCGTGGTGGGCTGTGGTGGGCTTTTGTGGGCCGTGGTGGGCTGGGACGGACTGTGGTGGGCTGGGACGGGCTGCGGTGGGTTGTGGAGAGCTGGGACGGGCTGTGACGGGCTGTGGTGGGCTGCGACGGGCTCTGGGGGTCTGGGACAGGCTTGGACGAGCTGGGACAGGCTGTGGTGGGCTGAGACGGGCTGGGAGGGGCTGGGACGGGCTGTGGTGGGCTGGGACGGTCTGTGGTGGGCTGTGGTAAGCTGGGACGGGCTGTGGTGGGCTGTGATGGGCTGTGGTGGGCTGTGGTGTGCTGGGACAGGCTGTGGTGGGCCGGGACGGGCCGTGGTGGGCTGTGGTGCGCCTTGTTTATCTGGGACAAGCTGTGGTGGGCTGGGACGGGCCGTGGTGGGCTGGGACGGGCCGTGGTGGGCTGGGACGGGCTGTGGTGGGCTGGGGTGGGCCGTGGTGGGCTGGGACGGGCCGTGGTGGGCTGGGACAGGCTGTGGTGGGCTGTGGTGGACTGGGAAGGGCCATGGTGGGCCGTGGTGTGCTCTGGTGGGCCATGGTGGACCGTGGTTGGCCGTGGTGGGCCGGGACAGGCCGTGGTTAGCCGTGGTGGGCTGAAACAGGCTGGGACGGGCTGTGGTGGGCTGGGACGGGCTGTGGTGGGCTGGGACGGGCCGTGGTGGGCTGGGACGGGCTGTGGTGGGCTGTGGTGGGCTGGGACGGGCTGTGGTCGTCTGGGACGGGTTGTGGTGAGCTGAGACGGGCCGTGGTGGGCTGAGACGGGCCGTGGTGGGCTGAGACGGGCCGTGGTGGGCTGGGACGGGCTGGTACTTGCTGTGGTGGGCTGTTACGGGCTGTGGTGTGCTGTGAGAGGCTGTGGTGGTCTGGGACGAGCTGGGACGGGCTGTGGTGGGCTGGGACGGGCTGTGGTGGGCTGGGACAAGCTGTGGTGGGCTGGGACGGGCTGTGGTGGGCTGGGACGGGCTGTGGTGGGCCGTAGTGGGCTGTGGTGGGCTGGGACGGGCTGTGGTGGGCTCTGGTGGGCTCTGGTGGGCTGGGACGGGCTGTCGTGGGCTGGGACGGGCTGGGACGGGCCGTGGTGGGCTGGGACGGGCTGTGGTGGGCTGGGACGGGCCGTGGTGGGCTGGGACGGGTTGGGATAGGCTGCGGTGGGCCGTGGTGTGCTGTGGTGGGCCGTGGTGGGCTGGGATAGGCTGTGGTGAGCTGAGACGGGCTCTGGAGGTCTGTGGTGGGCTAGGACGGCTTGTGGTGGGCTGGGACGGGCTGTGGTGGGCCGTGGTGGGCTGTGGTGGGCTTTTGTGGGCCGTGGTGGGCTGGGACGGGCTGTGGTGGGCTGGGACGGGCTGCGGTGGGTTGTAGAGAGCTGGGACGGGCTGTGACGGGCTGTGGTGGGCTGCGACGGGCTCTGGGACAGGCTTGGACGAGCTGGGACAGCCTGGGACAGGCTGTGGTGGGCTAAACGGGCTGTGGTGGGCTGGGACGGGCTCTGGTGGTCTGGGACATACTGTGGTGGGCTGGGACGGGCTGGGACGGGCTGTGGTGCTCTGTGGTGGGCTGGGACGTGCCGTGGTGGACCGTGGCGGGCTTGGATGGGCCGTGGTGGGCTTGGATGGGCCGTGGTGGGCTGTGGTCTGCCGTGGTGGGCTGTGGTCGGCCGTGGTGGGCTGTGGTCGGTTGTGGTGGGCTGGGACGGGCTGTGGTGGGCTGAGATGGGATGTGGTGGTCTGGGACAGGCTGTAATGGGCTGGGATGGGCTGTGGTGCGCCTTGGTGGGCTGTGTTGGGCCCGGATGGGCCGTGGTGGGCTGTGGTGGGCTGGGACGGGCTGTGGTGGGCTGGGACGGGCCGTGGTTGGCTGGGACGGGCTGTGGTGGGCTGTGGTGTGATGGGACGGGCTGTGGTGGGCTGGGATTGGCTGGGATAGGCTGTGGTTGGTTATGGTGGGCTGGGAAGAGCTGTGGTGGTCTGGGACAAGCTGTGGTGGGCTGTGGTGGGCTGGGACGGGCTGTGGTGGGCTGGGACGGGCTGTGGTGGGCTGGGACGGGCTGTAGTGGGCTGAGGCGGGCTGTGGTGGGCTTCATGGGCTGTGGTGGGCTGTGGTGGTCTGTGGTGGCCTGGGACGTGCTGTGGTGGGCTGGGACGGGCTGTGGTGGGCTGTGGTGGGTTCTGAAGGGCTGTGGTGGGCTGTGGTGGGTTAGGACACGCTGTGGTGGGTAGGGACGGGCTGTGGTGGGTTGGGATGGGCTGCGGTGGGCTGTGGTGGGCTGTGGTGGGCTGGGACGGGCTGTGGCGTGTTGTGACGGGTTGGCACGGGCTGGAACGGGCCGTGGTGGGCTGGGATGGGCTGCGGTGGGCTGTGGTGGGCTGTGGTGGGCTGGGACGGGCTGTGGTGGCTTGGGACGGGCTGGGACGGGCAGTGGTGGGCTGGGACGGGCAGTGGTGGGCTGGAACGGGCTGTGGTGGGCTGGGACGGGCTGTGGTGGGCTGGGACGGTCTGGTGTGGGCTGTGGTAAGCTGGGACGGGCTGTGGTGGGCTGTGATGGGCTGTGGTAGGCTGTGGTGTGCTGGGACGGGCTTTGGAGGGTTGGGACGGGCTGGGACGGGCTGGGACGGGCAGTGGTGGGCTGGGACGGGCTGTGGTGGGCCGGGACGGGCCATGGTGGGCTGTGGTGCGCCTTGTTTAGCTGGGACGAGCTGTGGTGGGCCATGGCGGGCCGTGGTGGGCTGGGACGGGCCGTGGTTTGCCGTGGTGGGCTGAAACAGGCTGTGGTGACCGGTGGTGGGCTGTGGTGACCGGTGGTGGGCTGTGGTGACCTGTGGTGGGCTGTGGTGGGCTGGGACGGGTTGCGGTGGGCTGGGACGGGTTTCGGTGGGCTAGGACGGGCTGCGGTGGGCTGGGACGGGCTGCGGTGGGCTGGGATAAGCTGTGTTGGGCTGCGACGGGCTATGGTAGGCTGGGATGAGCTGTGGAGGGTTGGGACGGGCTGTGAAGGGTTGTGGAGGGCTGTGCTGGGCTTGGACAGGCTGTGGTGGGCTGAGATGGGCCGTGGTGGTCCGTGGTGGGCTGGGACGAGCCGTGCTGGGCTAGGACGGGCTGTGGTGAACTGTGGTGGGCTGGGACGGGCCGTGGTGGGCTGGGACGGGCCGTGGTGGGCTGGGACGGGCCGTGGTGGGCTGGGGTGGGCCGTGGTGGGCTGGGACGGGCCGTGGTGGGCTGGGACAGGCTGTGGTGGGCTGTGGTGGACTGGGAAGGGCCGTGGTGGGCCGTGGTGTGCTCTGGTGGGCCATGGTGGACCGTGGTTGGCCGTGGTGGGCCGGGACAGGCCGTGGTTAGCCGTGCTGGGCTGAAACAGGCTGGGACGGGCTCTGGTGGGCTGGGACGGTATGTGGTGGGCTGGGACGGGCCGTGGTGGGCTGGGACGGGCTGTGGTGGGCTGTGGTGGGCTGGGACGGGCTGTGGTCGTCTGGGACGGGTTGTGGTGAGCTGAGACGGGCCGTGGTGGGCTGAGACGGGCCGTGGTGGGCTGGGACGGGCTGGTACTTGCTGTGGTGGGCTGTTACGGGCTGTGATGTGCTGTGAGAGGCTGTGGTGGTCTGGGACGAGCTGGGACGGGCTGTGGTGGGCTTGGACGGGCTGTGGTGGGCCGTAGTGGGCTGTGGTGGGCTGGGACGGGCTGTGGTGGTCTGTGACAAGCTCTTGTAGGCTGTGGTGGGCTGGGACGAGCTGTGGTGGGCTCTGGTGGGCTCTGGTGGGCTGGGACGGGCTGTCGTGGGCTGGGACGGGCTGTCGTGGGCTGGGACGGGCTGTGGTGGGCGGGGACGGGCCGTGGTGGGCTGGGACGGGCTGTGGTGGGCTGTGGTGGGCTGGGACGGGTTGTGGTGAGCTGAGACGGGCCGTGGTGGGCTGAGACGGGCCGTGGTGGGCTGAGACAGGACGTAGTGTGCTGGGACGGGCTGGTACTTGCTGTGGTGGGCTGTTACGGGCTGTGGTGGGCTGGGACGGGCTGTGGTGGGCTGGGACGGGCTGTGGTGGGCCGTAGTGGGCTGTGGTGGGCTGGGACGGGCTGTGCTGGGCCGTAGTGGGCTGTGACAAGCTCTTGTGGGCTGTGGTGGGCTGGGACGAGCTGTGGTGGGCTCTGGTGGGCTCTGGTGGGCTGGGACGGACTATCGTGGGCTGGGACGGGCTGTCGTGGGCTGGGATGGGCTGGGACGGGCCGTGGTGGGCTGGGACGGGCCGTGGTGGGCTGGGACGGGCCGTGGTGGGCTGGGACGGGTTGGGATAGGCTGCGGTGTGCTGGGACGGGCTGTGGTGGGTTGTGGTGAGCTGAGACGGGCTGTGGTGAAATTGGACGGGCTGTGGTGGGCTGTGGTGTGCTGGGACATGCTGTGGTGAACTGGGAAGGGCTCTGGTGGTCTGGAATGGGCTGTGGTGGGCTGGGACGGGCCGTGGCGGGCTGCGGTGGGCTGGGACGGGCTGTGGTGGGCTGGGACAGGCTCTGGTGCGCTGTGGTGGGCTGCGGTGTGCTATGGTGCGCTGTGGTGGGTTGTGGTGAGCTAGAACGGGTTGTGGTGGGCCGGGACGGGCTATATTGGGCTGGGACGGGATTGTGGTGGGCTGGGACGGGCTCTGATGGTCTGCGGCGGCCGTGGTGGGCTGGGACGGGCTGTGGTGGGCTGGGACGGGCTGGGAAGGGCTGTGGTGGGTTGTGGTGAGCTGGGACGACCTCTGGTGGGCTGGGACGGGCTGTGACGGGCTGTGGTGGGCTGGGACGGGCTCTGGTGGGTTGGCACGGGGCGTGGTGGGCTGTGGTGGGCTGGGACGGGCTGTGGTGGGCGGGGACGGGCTTTGGTGGGTTAGTGGTGGGCTGGGACGACCTCTTTTGGTCTGGGACGGGCTGTGGTGGGCTGTGGTGAGCTGGGACGGGCTCTGGTGGGTTGGCACGGGGCGTGGTGGGCTGTGGTGGGCTGTGATGGGCTGTGGTGGGCTGTGGTTGGCTGGGACGGGCTTTGGAGGGTTGGGACGGGCTGGGACGGGCTGGGACGGGCAGTGGTGGGCTGGGACGGGCTGTGGTGGGCTGGGACGGTCTGTGGTGGGCTGGGACGGTCTGTGGTGGGCTGAGGTAAGCAGGGACGGGCTGTGGTGGGCTGTGGTAAGCTGGGACGGGCTGTGGTGGGCCGGGACGGGCCGTGGTGGGCTGTGGTGCGCCTTGTTTATCTGGGACGAGCTGTGGTGGGCCATGGCGGGCCGTGGTGGGCTAGGACGGGCCGTGGTTTGCCGTGGTGGGCTGAAACAGGCTGTGGTGACCTGTGGTGGGCTGTGGTGACCGGTGGTGGGCTGTGGTGACCGGTGGTGGGCTGTGGTGACCTGTGGTGGGCTGTGGTGGGCTGGGACGGGTTGCGGTGGGCTGGGACGGGTTTCGGTGGGCTAGGACGGGCTGCGGTGGGCTGGGACGGGCTGTGGTGGGCTGGGACGGGCCGTGGTGGGCTGGGACGGGCCGTGGTGGGCTGGGGTGGGTCGTGGTGGGCTGGGACGGGCCGTGGTGGGCTGTGGTGGGCCGTGGTGGCCTGTGGTGGACTGGGAAGGGCCGTGGTGGGCCGTGGTGTGCTCTGGTGGGCCATGGTGGACCGTGGTTGGCCGTGGTGGGCCGGGACAGGCCGTGGTTAGCCGTGCTGGGCTGAAACAGGCTGGGAGGGGCTCTGGTGGGCTGTGGTGGGCTGTGGTGGGCTGGGACGGGCTGTGGTGGGCTGTGGTGGGCTGGGACGGGCTGTGGTCGTCTGGGACGGGTTGTGGTGGGCTGAGACGGGCCGTGGTGGGCTGGGACGGGCTGGTACTTGCTGTGGTGGGCTGTTACGGGCTGTGATGTGCTGTGAGAGGCTGTGGTGGTCTGGGACGGGCTGTGGTGGGCTGGGACGGGCTGTGGTGGGCTGGGACGGGCTGTGGTGGGCCGTAGTGGGCTGTGTTGGGCTTGGACGGGCTGTGGTGGTCTGTGACAAGCTCTTGTGGGCTGTGGTGGGCTGGGACGAGCTGTGGTGGGCTCTGGTGGGCTCTGGTGGGCTGGGACGGACTGTCGTGGGCTGGGACGGGCTGTCGTGGGCTGGGACGGGCTGGGACGGGCCGTGGTGTGCTGGGACGGGCCGTGGTGGGCTGGGACGGGTTGGGATAGGCTGCGGTGGGCCGTGGTGTGCTGTGGTGGGCCGTGGTGGGCTGGGATAGGCTGTGGTGAGCTGAGACGGGCTCTGGAGGTCTGTGGTGGGCTAGGACGGCTTGTGGTGGGCTGGGACGGGCTGTGGTGGGCCGTGGTGGGCTGTGGTGGGCTTTTGTGGGCCGTGGTGGGCTGGGACGGACTGTGGTGGGCTGGGACGGGCTGCGGTGGGCTGCGACGGGCTCTGGGGGTCTGGGACAGGCTTGGACGAGCTGGGACAGGCTGTGGTGGGCTGAAACGGGCTGGGAGGGGCTGGGACGGGCTGTGGTGGGCTGTGACGGTCTGTGGTGGGCTGTGGTAAGCTGGGACGGGCTGTGGTGGGCTGTGATGGGCTGTGGTGGGCTGTGGTGTGCTGGGACAGGCTGTGGTGGGCCGGGACGGGCCGTGGTGGGCTGTGGTGCGCCTTGTTTATCTGGGACGAGCTGTGGTGGGCTGGGACGGGCCATGGTGGGCTGGGACGGGCCGTGGTGGGCTGGGACGGGCCGTGGTGGGCTGGGGTGGGCCGTTGTGGGCTGGGACGGGCCCTGGTGGGCTGCGACAGGCTGTGGTGGGCTGTGGTGGACTGGGAAGGGCCGTGGTGGGCCGTGGTGTGCTCTGGTGGGCCATGGTGGACCGTGGTTGGCCGTGGTGGGCCGGGACAGGCCGTGGTTAGCCGTGGTGGGCTGAAACAGGCTGGGACGGGCTCTGGTGGGCTGGGACGGGCTGTGGTGGGCTGGGACGGGCCGTGGTGGGCTGGGACGGGCTGTGGTGGGCTGTGGTGGGCTGGGACGAGCTGTGGTCGTCTGGGATGGGTTGTGGTGAGCTGAGACGGGCCGTGGTGGGCTGAGACGGGCCGTGGTGGGCTGAGACGGGCCGTGGTGGGCTGGGACGGGCTGGTACTTGCTGTGGTGGGCTGTTACGGGCTGTGGTGTGCTGTGAGAGGCTGTGGTGGTCTGGGACGAGCTGGGACGGGCTGTGGTGGGCTGGGACGGGCTGTGGTGGGCTGGGACAAGCTGTGGTGGGCTGGGACGGGCTGTGGTGGGCTGGGACGGGCTGTGGTGGGCCGTAGTGGGCTGTGGTGGGCTGGGACGGGCTGTGGTGGGCTCTGGTGGGCTCTGGTGGGCTGGGACGGGCTGTCGTGGGCTGGGACGGGCTGGGACGGGCCGTGGTGGGCTGGGACGGGCTGTGGTGGGCTGGGACGGGCCGTGGTGGGCTGGGACGGGTTGGGATAGGCTGCGGTGGGCCGTGGTGTGCTGTGGTGGGCCGTGGTGGGCTGGGATAGGCTGTGGTGAGCTGAGACGGGCTCTGGAGGTCTGTGGTGGGCTAGGACGGCTTGTGGTGGGCTGGGACGGGCTGTGGTGGGCCGTGGTGGGCTGTGGTGGGCTTTTGTGGGCCGTGGTGGGCTGGGACGGGCTGTGGTGGGCTGGGACGGGCTGCGGTGGGTTGTGGAGAGCTGGGACGGGCTGTGACGGGCTGTGGTGGGCTGCGACGGGCTCTGGGACAGGCTTGGACGAGCTGGGACAGCCTGGGACAGGCTGTGGTGGGCTAAACGGGCTGTGGTGGGCTGGGACGGGCTCTGGTGGTCTGGGACATACTGTGGTGGGCTGGGACGGGCTGGGACGGGCTGTGGTGCTCTGTGGTGGGCTGGGACGTGCCGTGGTGGACCGTGGTGGGCTTGGATGGGCCGTGGTGGGCTTGGATGGGCCGTGGTGGGCTGTGGTCTGCCGTGGTGGGCTGTGGTCGGCCGTGGTGGGCTGTGGTCGGTTGTGGTGGGCTGGGACGGGCTGTGGTGGGCTGAGATGGGATGTGGTGGTCTGGGACAGGCTGTAATGGGCTGGGATGGGCTGTGGTTTGCCTTGGTGGGCTGTGTTGGGCCCGGATGGGCCGTGGTGGGCTGTGGTGGGCTGGGACGGGCTGTGGTGCGCTGGGACGGGCCGTGGTTGGCTGGGACGGGCTGTGGTGGGCTGTGGTGTGATGGGACGGGCTGTGGTGGGCTGGGATTGGCTGGGATAGGCTGTGGTTGGTTATGGTGGGCTGGGAAGAGCTGTGGTGGTCTGGGACAAGCTGTGGTGGGCTGTGGTGGGCTGGGACGGGCTGTGGTAGGCTGCGATGGGCTGTAGTGGGCTGAGGCGGGCTGTGGTGGGGTGGCACGGGCTGTGTTGGGCTGTGGTGGTCTGTGGTGGCCTGGGACGGGCTGTGGTGGGCTGTGGTGGGTTCTGAAGGGCTGTGGTGGGCTGTGGTGGGTTGGGACACGCTGTGGTGGGTAGGGACGGGCTGTGGTGGGCTGTGGTGTGTTGTGACGGGTTGGCACGGGCTGGGACGGGCCGTGGTGGGCTGGGATGGGCTGCGGTGGGCTGTGGTGGGCTGGGACAGGCTGTGGTGAGCTGAGACGGGCTCTGGAGGGCTGTGGTGGGCTGGGACGGGCTGTGGTGAACTGTGGTGGGCCGTGGTGGGCTTTCGTGGGCTGTGGTGGGCTGGGACGGTCTGTGGTGGGCTGTGGTAAGCTGGGACGGGCTGTGGTGGGTTGTGGAGAGCTGTGACGGGCTGTGGTGGGCTGCGACGGGCTCTGGTGGTCTGGGACGGGCTGGGAGGGGCTGGGACGGGCTGTGGTGGTCTGGGAGGGGCTGGGACGGGCTGTGGTGGGCTGGGACGGGCTGTGGTGGGCCGTGGTGGGCTGTGGTGGGCTTTCGTGGGCCGTGGTGGGCTGGGACGGGCTGTGGTGGGCTGGGACGGGCTGGGAAGGGCTGTGGTGGGTTGTGGAGAGCTGGGACGGGCTGTGACGGGCTGTGGTGGGCTGCGATGGGCTCTGGGGGTCTGGGACAGGCTTGGACGAGCTGGGACAGGCTGTGGTGGGCTGAGACGGGCTGGGAGGGGCTGGGACGGGCTGTGTTGGGTGGGGACGCGCTGTGGTGGGCTGGGACGGGCTGTGGTGGTCCGGGACGGCCTCTGGTGGGCTGTGGTGGGGTGGGACGGGCTGTGGTGAGCTGAGACGGGCTGGGACGGGCTGTGGTGGGCTGGGACGGGCTGTGGTGGGCTAGGACGGGCTGTGGTGGGCTGGGACGGTCTGGGACGGGCCGTGACGGGCTGTGGTGGGCCGTGGTTGGCTGGGACGGGCTGTGGTGGGCTGGGATGGGCCGTGGCAAGCCGTGGTGGGCCGTGGTAAGCTGTGACGGGCCGTGGTGGGCTGGGACGGGCTGTGGTGGGCTGGGACGGGCTGTGGTGGGCTGGGACAGGCTGCGGTGGGGTGTGGTGGGCTGGGACCGTCTGCGGTGAGCTGTGGTGGGCTGGTACTGGCTGTGGTGGGCTGGAATGGGCTGGGATGGGCTGTGGTGGGTGTGGTGGACTGGGACGCGCTGTGGTGAGCTGAGACTAGCTATGGTGGGCTGGGATTTGCTGGGACGGCTGGGACGAGCTGCCGTGGGCTGGGACGGGCTGCGGTGGGCTAGGACGTGCTGCGGTGGCCTGGGACGGGCTGGGACGGGCCGTGGTGAGCTGGGACGGGCCGTGGTGGACTGGGACGGGCTCTGGTGGGCTGGGAGAGGCTGTGGTCGGCTGGGACGTGCCGTAGTACGCCGGGACGAGCCGTGGTGGGCCGGGACGGTCCGTGGTGGGTTGTTATGGGCCGTGGTGGGCTGGGACGGGCTGTGGTGGGCTGTGGTGGACCGCGGTGGGCTGTGATGGGCTGTGGTAAGCTGGGACGGGATGTGGTAAGTTGGGACGGGCTCTGGTGGGTTGGGACGGGCTGTGGTGCGCTGTGGTTGGCGGGGACGGGCTGTGGTGGGCTGTGGTGAGCTGGGACGGGCTCTGGTGGGTTGGCACGGGGCGTGGTGGGCTGTGGTGGGCTGGGACGGGCTGTGGTGGGCTGGGACGGGCTCTGGTGGTCTGGGACATACTGTGGTGGGCTGGGACGGGCTGGGACGGGCTGTGGTGCTCTGTGGTGGGCTGGGACGTGCCGTGGTGGACCGTGGTGGGCTTGCATGGGCCGTGGTGGGCTGTGGTCGGCCGTGGTGGGCTGTGGTCGGCCGTGGTGGGCTGTGGTGGGCTGAGATGGGATGTGGTGGTCTGGGACAGGCTGTAATGGCCTGGGATGGGCTGTGGTGCGCCTTGGTGGGCTGTGTTGGGCCCGGATGGGCCGTGGTGGGCCGTGGTGGGCTGGGACGGGCTGTGGTGGGCTGGGACGGGCCGTGGTTGGCTGGGACGGGCTGCGACGGGCTGTGGTGTGATGGGACGGGCTGTGGTGGGCTGGGATCGGCTGGGATAGGCTGTGGTTGGTTATGGTGGGCTGGGAAGAGCTGTGGTGGTCTGGGACAAGCTGTGGTGGGCTGTGGTGGGCTGGGACGGGCTGTGGTGGGCTGGGACAGGCTGTCGTGGGCTGAGGCGGGCTGTGGTGGGCTGGCACGGGCTGTGGTGGGCTGTGGTGGTCTGTGGTGGCCTGGGACGAGCTGTGGTGGGCTGGGACGGGCTGTGTTGGGCTGTGGTGGGTTCTGAAGGGCTGTGGTGGGCTGTGGTGGGTTGGGACACGCTGTGGTGGGTAGGGACGGGCTGTGGTGAGCTGAGACGGGCTGTGGTGGGCTGGGATTTGCTGGGACGGCTGGGACGGGCTGTGGTGGGCTGGGACGGGCTGCGGTGGGCTGGGACGGGCCGTGGTGGGCTGGGACGGACTGGTACTTGATGTGGTGGGCTGGGACGGGCTGCGGTGGGCTGGGACGGTCTGTGGTGGTCTGGGACAAGCTGGGATAAGCTGTGGTCGGCTGGGACGGGCTGTGGCGGGCTGGGACAGGCTGTGACGGGCTGTCGTGGGCTGGGATGGGCTGGGACAGGCTGTGGTGGGCTGTGACCAGCTGTGGTGGGCTGTGGTGGGCTGGGACGAGCGGGGGACGGGCTGGGACGGGCCGTGGTGGGCTGGGCTTGGCTGTGGTGGGCTGGGACGGGCCGTGGTGGGCTGGGACGGGCCGTGGTGGGCTGGGACGGGCTGTGGTGAGCTCAGATGGGCTGTGGTGGGCTTTGGTGGGCTGGGGTGGGCTCGGACGGGCCGTGGTGGGCTGGGACGGGCTGTGGTGGGCTTCTATGGGCTGGTACTTTATGTGGTGGGCTGGGACGGGCTGTGACGGGCTGTGGTGGGCTAGGATGAGCTGGGACAAGCTGAGGTGGGCCGGGCCGGGCTCTGGTGGGCTGGGACAGGCTGTTGTGTGCTGGGACGGGCTATGGTGGCCTGTGGTGGGCTGGGACGGGCTGTGGTGGGCTGGGATGGGCTGGGACAGGCTGTGGTGCGCCGTGGTAAGCCATGGTGGGCTGTGGTGGGTTGGGACGGGCTGTGGTGGGCTGTGGTGGTTTGGGATGGGCTGTGGTGGGCTGGCACGGTGTGTGGTGGGCTGGAACAGGCTGTGGTGGGCTTGCACCTGCTGTTGTGGTCGAGGATGGGTTGTGGTAGGTCCGGGACGGGCTGTCGTGGTCCAGGACAGGCTGTGGTGGGCGGGGAAGGCCTGGGACGAGCTGGGACGGGCTGTGGTGGGCTGGGACGGGCTGTGGTGGGCGGGGACGGGCTGTGGTGGGCTGGGACAGGCTCTGGTGGTCTCAAACCGGCTGTGGTGGGTTGGGTATGGCTGGAATGGGCTTTGGTGGGTTGGGACGGGCTTTGGTGGGCTGGGACGGGCTGTGGTGGGCTGGGACGGGCTGTGGTGGGCTGGGACGGTCTGGGACAGCCTGTGTAGGGCTGGGAGGGGCTGTGGTGGGCTGTGGGGGGCTGGGAAGGGCTGTGGTGGGCTGGGACGGGCTAGAACGGCTATGGTGGGCTGGGACGGGCTGTGGTGGGCTTGGATGGGCTGTGCTGTGCTGGAACGGTCTGGGACGAGTTGTGGTGAGTGTGGTGGGCTGGGACGGACTGTGTTTAGCTGGGACGGGCTGTGGTGGGCCGTGGTGGGCTGGGACAGGCTGTGGTGAGCTGAGACGGGCTGTGGTGGGCTGTGTCGGGCTGGTACGAGCTGTGATGGGCTGGGACGGGCTGTGGTGGTCTGCGGTAGGTTGTGGTGTGCTGTAGTGGCCTGTGATGGGCTGGGTGGGGCTGTGGTGGGCTGGGACGGGCTGTAGTGGGCTGGGATAAGCTGTGTTGGGCTGGGACGGGCTGTGTTAGGCTGGGATGGGCTGTGGAGGATTGGGACGGGCTATGGAGAGCTGTGGAGAGCTGGGACGGTCTGTGGTGGGCTGGGACAGGCTGTGGTGGGCTTGGACCTGCTGTGGTGGTCGGGGACGGGTTGTGGTAGGTCCGGGATGGGCTGTCGTGGTCCGGGACGGGCTGTGGTGGGCTGGGAAGGCCTGGGACGGGCTGTGGTGGGCGGGGACGGGCTTGGACGAGCTGGGACGGGCTGTGGTGGGCTGCGGTAGGCTGTGGTGTTCTGTAGTGGTCTGTGGTGTTCTGTAGTGGTCTGTGGTGGGCTTGGACGGGCTGTCTTGGTCTGGGATGGGCTGTCGTGGGCTGTGGGGGCCTGGGGCATGCTGGGGTGGGCTGGGAAGGGCTGGGACGAGCTGTGACGGGCTGTGGTGTGTTGTAATTGCCTGTGGTGTGCTGTAGTGGCCTGTGGACGGCTGGGACGGGCTGTGGTGGGCTGGGACGGGCTGTGGTGGGCTGGGACGGGCTGTGGTGGGCTGGGACAGGCTGTGGTGGGCTGGGACGGGCCGTGGCGGGTTGGGACAGGCCGAGACGGGCTGGGACGGGCCGTGGTGGGCTGGGACGGGCAGTGGTGTGGTGGGACGGGCTGTGGTGGGCTGGGACCGGCTGCGGTGGGGTGTGGTGGGCTGGGACCGGCTGCGGTGGGGTGTGGTGGGCTGGGACCGGGCTGCGGTGGGCTGTGGTGGGCTGGATTGGGCTGGGACGGGCTGTGGTGGGTGTGGTGGACTGGGACGCGCTGTGGTGAACTGAGACGGGCTGTGGTGGGCTGGGATTTGCTGGGACAGCTGGAAGGGGCTGTGGTTGGCTGGGACGGGCTGCGGTGGGCCGTGACGGGCTGCGGTGGACTGGGACGGACTGCGGTGGGCTGGGACGGGCTGGGACGGGCTGTGGTGGTCTGGGACGGGCTGTGGTGGGCTGGGACGGGCTGTGGTGGGCTGGGACGAGCTAAGGTTGGCTGGGACGGGCTGGGACGGGCTGCGGTGGGCCGTGACGGGCTGCGGTGGACTGGGACGGACTGCGGTGGGCTGGGACGGGCTGGGACGGGCTGTGGTGGTCTGGGACGAGCCGTAGTAGGCCGGGACGGGCTGTGGTGGGCTGGGACGGGCCGTGGTGGGTTGTTACAGGCCATGGTTGGCTGGGACAGGCTGTGGTGCGCTGTGGTGGACCGTGGTGGGCTGTGATGGGCTATGGTAAGCTGGGACGGGATGTGGTAAGCTGGGACGGGCTTTCGTGGGCGGGGACGGGCTCCGGTGGGCTGGGACGGGCTGTGGTGGGCTGGGACGGGCTGGGGTGGGCTGGGAAGGCCTGGGACGGGCTGGGACGAGCTGTGACGGGCTGGGACGGGCTGCGGTGGGCTGGGAAGGCCTGGGACGGGACGGGACGAGCTGCAACGGGACGGGACAGGCCGGGACGGGCTGTGCTGGGAAGGGACGGGACGGGTTGTGGTGGGCTGGGACGGGACGGGCTGTTCTGGGACGGGACGGGACGAGCTGGGACGGGACGAGACGGGCTGGGATGGGCCGGGACTGGCTCTGGTGGGCCGTGGTGGGCCGGGACGGGCCGGGACGGGCCATGGGGGGCCGGGATGGGCCGTGGTGGGGTGGGACGGGCTGTGGTGGGCTGGGACGGGCTGTGGTGGGTGTGGTGGGCTGGGAAGGGCTGTGGTGAGCTGAGACGGGCTGTGGTGGGCTGCGATGGAAAAGATGGTGGAAGACCTGGTAAGGAGGTCTGCCTGCTCTTCCCTTCTACGTGCCTGGATAACCCTGGGGCAAAGCAGAGCTCTACTGGCTTGGGTAGAGCTAAAACACCTCAAGAGGAGGGAGCTGTCGGCGCTGTTTTGGCTGAATGGAGGCAGGGGGTAGTACCTGTTATGGGAAGGCTATAGGGGAACGTCCTTGCCTTTGTTTAGTCTTACAAAAGTCCCTCGTATAGAGAACTTCCTTGGGTCTGTTTTCAAAAGCTCGTTTATCAGAGCTCCTGAAGTCGGGCCTCCCTTGCCACGACAGTGTAATCTTCAGGTCTCCCTTCCTTTCTCCCTTAGGTTGAAAACAGCTTTTCTATTTCTGTCCCCATCTGCAAACAGTTCCACAAGAACATCATAGCGAAAGGAGGTGCCAAAATCAAGAAGGTGAGATACTGTTCCTAACACAGGTGAGCCGGGACGGGCCGCGGTGGGCCGGGACGGGCTGGGACAGGCTGTAACCGGCTGTGGTGGGCTGTGGTGGGCTGTCGTGAGCCATGGCGAGCCATGGTGGGCCGTAGTGGGCTGTGGTGGGCGGGGACGGGCTGTGGTGGGCGGGGACGGGCTGTGGTGGGCGGGGACGGGCTGTGGTGGGCTGGGGCGGGCTGTGGTGGGCTGGGACGGTCTGTGGTGGGCTGGGACGGTCTGTGGTGGGCTGGGACGGGCTGGGACAGGCTGGGATAGGCTGAGACATTCTGTGGTGTGCTGTGGTGGGCTCTGGTGGTCCGGGACGGGCTGTGATTGGGCTGGGACGGGCTGTCGTGGGCTGGGACAAGCTGTGGTTTGCGGGGACAAGCTGTGGTGGGCGGGGACGGGCTGTGGTGGTCCGGGAGGGGCTGTCGTGGTCCGGGACGGGCTGTCGTGGTCCGGGACGGGCTGTGGTGGGCGGGTACGGTCTGTGGTGGGCGGGTACGGTCTGTGGTGGGCTGGGACGGTCTGTGGTGGGCTGGGACGGTCTGTGGTGGGCTGGGACGGTCTGTGGTGGGCTGGGACGGTCTGTGGTGGGCTGAGACATTCTGTGGTGGGCTGTGGTGGGCTCTGGTCGTCTGGAACGGGCTGTGGTTGGGCTGGGACGGGCTGTGGTGGGCTGGGACAAGCTGTGGTTTGCGGGGACGGGCTGTGGTGGGCGGGGACGGGCTGTGGTGGGCGGGGACGGGCTGTGGTGGGCGGAGACGGGCTGTGGTGGGCGGAGACGGCCTGGGACGGTCTGTGGTGGGCTGGGACATTCTGTGGTGGGCTGGGACGGGCTGGGAGGAGCAGGGACGGGCTGTGGTGGGCGGTGAAGGGCTGTGGTGGGCTGGGACGGGCTAGGATAGGCTGAGACAGGCTGTGGTGGCCTGGGACATTCTGTGGTGGGCTGGGACGGGCTCTGGTGGTCTGGGACATACTGTGGTGGGCCGGGACGGGCTGTGGTGGGCCGGGACGGGCTGTGGTGGGCCGGGATGGGCTGTGGTGGGCGGGGATGAGCTGTGGTGGGCAGGGATGGTCTGTGGTGGGCGGAGACGGGTTGTGGTGGGCTGGGGCGGGCTGTGATGGGCTGTGGTGGGCCTGGATGGGCTGTGGTGGGCTGGGATGGGCTGTGGTGGGCCGGGACGGGCTGTGGTGGGCTGGGACATTCTGTGGTGGGCTGGGACGGGCTGGGACGGGCTGTGTTGGGCTGGGACGGGCTGTGTTGTGCGGGGACGGGCTGTGGCTGGCGGTGATGGGCTGTGGTGCGCTGGGACAGGATGTGAAGGGCTGTGGTGTGCGGTGACGGTCTGTAGTGAGCTGGGACAGGCTGGGAAGGGCTGTGGTGGGCTGTGGTGGGCTGGAACGGTTTGTGGTGATCTGGAACGGGCTGTGATGGGCTGGGACGGGCTGGGACGGGCTGGGACGGGCTGTGGTGTGCTGGGAAGGGCTGTGGTGGGCTGGGACGGGCTTGGACAGGCTGGGACGGGCTGTGGTGGGCTGGGACGGGCTGCGGTGTGCTGGGACGGGCTGTGGTTTGCTGGGGTCATGTGTGAATGGCTGGGACGGGCTGTGGTGGACTGCGATAAGCTGTGGTGCGCTGGGACGGGCTGTGGTGCGCTGGGACGGGCTGTGGTGGGCTGGGACGGGCTGTGGTGGGCTGGGACGGGCTGCGGTGGGCTGGGACGGGTTGTGGTTTGCTGGGATCATCTGTGATGGGCTGGGACGGGCTGTGGTGGGCTGTAGTAGGCTGAGATGGGCCGTGGTGGCCTGTGGTGGGCTGTGGTGGTCTGTGACGAGCTGTGGTGTGCTGGGATAAGCTGTGGTAGGCTGGGTTGGGCTGTGGAGGGCTGTGGCGGGCTGTGGTGGGGTGTCGTGACCTGTGGTGGGCTGTGAAAGGCTGCGGTGGGCTGGGACGGGTTGTGGTGGGCTGGGACGGGCTGCGGTGGGCTGGGACGGGCTGTGGTGAGCTTGGACGGGCTGCGATGGGCTGGGACGGGTTGCGGTGGGCTGGGACGGGCTGGGACCGGCTGCGGTGGGCTGGGACGGGCTGCGGTGGGTTGGGACGGTCTGTGGTGGGCTGTGGCAGGCTGGGATGGGCTGTGGTGCGCTGGGACGGGCTGTGGTATGCGGGGATGGGCTGTGGTGTGCTGGGACGGGCTGTGGTGGGCAAGGACGCACTGTGGGGGGCCGGGACGGGCTGTGGTGGGCTATGGTGAGCTGGGACGGGCTGTGGTGGGCTGAGATGGTCTGTGGCGGGCTGTGGAGGGCTGGGACATGCTGTGTTGGTCTGGAAGGGGCCGTGGTGGGCCGTGGTGGGCTGTGGGTGGCCGTGGTGGGCTGTGGGTGGCCGTGGTGGGCTGTGGTGGGCTGTGCTGGGCTGGGACGGGCTGTGCTGGGCTGGGACGGGCTGTGCTGGGCTGGGACGGACTGCGGTGGGCTGTGGTGGGCCGTGGTGGGCCGGGATGGTCTGTGGTGGTCTGGGAAAGGCTGGGACGGGCTGTGGTGGGCCGGGACGGGCTGGGACGTGCTGGGACGGGCTGTGGTGGGCTGTGGTGGGCTGGGACGAGCTGTGGTGGTCTATGGTAAGATGGGACGGGCTGGGACGGGATGTGGTGGGCCGCAATGGACTGGGACAGGCTGGGACGGGCTGTGGTGGGCTGGGACAGGCTGGGACGGGCTGTGGTGGGCTGGGACGAGTTGTGGTGGGCTGGGACAGGCTGACATGGGCTGGGACGGGCTGGGACGCCTTGGACGGGTTGTGGTGGGCGGTGACGGGTTGTGGTGGGCGGGGAAGGGCTTTGGTGGGCTGGAACGGGCTTTGGCGGGCTGGGCCGTGCCGTGGTGTGCCGGGACCGGTCTTGGTTGGCTGGGACGGGCCGTGGTGGGCCGGGAAGGGCAGTAGTGGGTGGGGACAAGTTGTGGTGGGCGGGGACAAGTTGTAGTTGGCAGGGACGGGCTGTGGTGGGCGGGGACGGGCTGTGGTGGGCGGGGACGGGGTGTGGTGAGCGGGGACGGGCTTTGGTGGGTTGTGGTGAGCTGGGACGGGCTATGGTGGGCTGGGACAGGCTGCGGTGGGCTGGGACGGACTGCGGTGGGCTGGGACAAGCTGTGGTGGGCTCTGGTGGGCTGGGACGGGCTCTGGTGGGCTGGGATGGGCTGTGGTGGTCTGTGGTGGGCTGAAACGGGCTGTGGTGGGCTGGGATGCGCTGTGGTGGGCTGGGATGCGCTGTGGTGGGCTGGGACAGGCTGTGGTGGGCTGGGAAGGGCTGGGACGGGCTGTGGTGGGCTGGGACGGGCTGTGGTTGGCTGTGGTGGGCTGTGGTGGGCTGGGACGGGCTGTGGTGGGCTGGGACGGACTGTGGTGTCCTGGGACGGGCTGTGGTGGGCTGGGACGGACTGTGGTGGGCTGGGACAAGCTGTGGTGGGCTGGGAAGGGCTGGGACGGGCTGTGGTGGGCTGGGAAGGGCTGGGACGGGCTGTGGTGGGCTGGGACGGGCTGTGGTTGGCTGGGATGGGCTGTGGTGGGCTGGGACTGGCTCTGGTGGGCCGGGACGTGCTGTGGTAGGCTGTGGTGTGCTGGGATGGGCTGTCGTGGGCTGGGACGGGCTGTGGTGGGCTGGGACGGGCTGTGGTGGGCTGGGACGGGCTGGGACGGGCTGGGAAGGGCTGGGACGGGCTGTGGTGTGCTGGGACGGGCTGTGGTGGGCTGGGACGGGCTGTGGTGGGCTGGGACAAGTTGGGGTGGACTGTGGTGGGCTGAGACGGGCTGTGGTGGGCTGGGACGGGCTCTGGTTGGCTCGGACAAGCTGTGGTGGGCTGTGGTGGGCTGAAAAGGGCTGTGGTGGGCTGCGACGGGCTGTGGTGGGCTGGGACGGGCTGTGGTGGTCTGGGACGGGCTGTGGTGGGCTGGGACGGGATGCGGTGGGCCGTGGTGGGCTGTGGTGGGCCGTGGTGGGCTGGGACAGCCTGTGGTGGGCTATGACGTGCCGTGGTGTTCCGTGGTGAACTGTGGTGGGCTGTGGTAAGCCGTGGTGGGTTGTGGTGGGCCGTGGTGGGCTGTGGTCGGACGTGGTGGGCTGGGACAAGCTGTGGTGGGCTGGGACGGGCCGTGGTGGGCCAGGACCGGCCTTGGTTGGCCGTGACGGGCTGTGGTGGGCCGGGCCGGGCTGTAGTGGGCGGGGACAAGTTGTGGTGGGCGGGGACAGGCTGTGGTGAGCAGGGAAGGGCTGTGGTGGCCTGGGACGGGCTGGGATGGGCTGTGGTGAGCGGGGACGGGCTTTGGTGGGCTCTGGTGGGCTGGAACGGGCTCTGGTAGGCTGGGACGGGCTGTGGCAAGCTGTAATGGGCTGTGGTGGGCTTGGACGGGCTGTGGTGGGTTGTGGTGAGCTGAGATGGGCTGGGACGGGCTGGGACGGGCTGTGGTGGGCTGTGGTGGGACGGGACAGGCTGTGGTGGGCTGGGACGGGCTGTGGTGGTCTACGGTAGCCTGTGGTGTGCTGTAGTGGCCTGTGGTGGGCTGGGACGGGCTGTGGTGGGCTGGGACGGGCTGTGGTGGGCTGTGGTTGGACGGGACGGGCTGCGGTGAGCCAGGACAGGCTGTGGTGTGCTGAGACGGGCTCTGGTGGGCCGGGACGGGCTGTGGTGGGCCGGGATGGGCTATGGTGGGCCGGGACAAGCTGTGGTAGGTTGGGACGGGCTCTGGTGGACTGGGACGGGCTCTGGTGGGCTGGAACAGGCCGTGGTGGGCTGGGATGGGCTGTGGTGGGGTGTGGTGAGCTGAGACGGTCTGGGAGGGGCTGAAACGGGCTGGGCCGGCTCTGGGGGTCTGGGAGGGGCTGGGAAGGCCTGTGGTGGGCTGGGACGAGCTGGGACGGGCTGGGACGGGCTGTGGTGGGCTGGGACGGGCAGTGGTGGGCTGGGACGGGCTGTGGTGGGCTGGGACGGGCTGTGGTGGGCTGGGACGGGCTGTGGTGGGCTGGGACGCGCTGTGGTGTGCTGGGACGCGCTGTGGTGGGCTGGGACGCGCTGTGGTGGGCTGGGAAGGGCTGAGACGGGCTGTGGTGGGCTGGGACGGGTCGTGGTGGGCCAGGACCCGCCTTGGTTGGCCGTGACGGGCTGTGGTGGGCCGGGCCGGTCTGTAGTGGGCGGGGACAAGTTGTGGTGGGCGGGGACAAGCTGTGGTGTGCTGGGAAGGGCTGTGGTGGGCTGGGACGGGCTGTGGTGGGCTGGGATGGGCTGTGGTGGGCTGGGACAGGCTCTGGTGGGCCGGTACGTGCTGTGGTAGGCTGTGGTGTGCTGGGATGGGCTGTCGTGTGCTGGGAAGGGCTGTGGTGGGCTGGGACGGGCTGTGGAGAGCTGGGACGGGCTGTGGTGGGCTGTTACGGGCTGGGACGGGCTGTGGTGGTCTGGGACAAGCTGTGGTGGGCTCTGGTGGGATGGGACGGGCTGTCGTGGGCTTTGGTGGGCTGGGACTGGATGTGGTGGGCTGGGAAGGGCTTTGGTGGGCTGGGACAGGCTGGCACGGGCTGTGGTGGGCTGGTATTGGCTGGCACGAACTGGGACGGGCCGTGGTGGGCTGGGACGGGCCGTGGTGGGCTGGGACGGGCCGTGGTGGGCTGGGACGGGCTGTGGTGGGCCGCGGTGGGCCGTTGTGGGCTGGGACGGGCCGTGGTGAACTGTGGTGAGCTGTGGTGTCCTGGGATGGGCTGTGGGGGGCTATGACGGGATGTGGTGAGCTGGGACGGGCTGTGGTGAGCTGGATCGGGCTGAGACGGGCTGTGGTGGGCCGGGACGGGCTGGGACGGGCTGTAGTGGGCTGTGGTGGGATGGGACGAGCTGTGGTGGTCTATGGTGGGATGGGACGGGCTGGGACGGGATGTGGTGGGCCGCAATGGACTGGGACAGGCTGGGACGGGCTGTGGTGGGCGGGGACGAGTTGTGGTGGGCTGGGACGGGCTGACATGGGCTGGGACGGGTTGGGACGCCTTGGACGGGTTGTGGTGGGCGGTGACGTGTTGTGGTGGGCGGGGACGGGCTTTGGTGGGCGGGGACGGGCTTTGGTGGGCTGTGGTGGGCTGGAACGGGCTTTGGTGGGCTTGGACGGGCTGTGGTGGGCTGGGACGAGCTGTGGTGGGCTGGGACGAGTTCTGGTGGTCTGGGACGGGCTGAGATGGGCTGGGACGGGCTGGGACGCCTTGGACGGGCTGTGGTGGACGGTGATGGGTTGTGGTGGGCGGTGACGGGTTGTGGTGGGCTGGGACGGGCTTGGGTGTGCTGTGGTGGGCGGGCACGGTCTGTGGTGGGCTGGAACAGGCTGTGGTGGGTTGGGATGGGCTGTGGTGGGCCGGGACCGGTCTTGGTTGGCTGGGACGGGCCGTGGTGGGCCGGGATGGGCCGTAGTGTGTGGGGACAAGTTGTGGTGGGCAGGGACGGGCTGTGGTGGGCGGGGACGGGCTGTGGTGGGCTGGGACGGGCTGTGGTGGGCGGGGACAGGATTTGGTGGCCTGTGGTGGGCTGGGACGAGCTGTGGTGGGCTGGGACGGGCTGTGGTGGGCTGTGGTGGGCTGGGACGGACTGTGGTGTCCTGGGACGGGCTGTGGTGGGCTGGGACGGGCTGTGGTGGGCTGGGACAAGCTGTGGTGGGCTCTGGTGGGCTGGGACGGGCTGTGGTGGGGTGGGACGGGCTCTGGTGGGCTGGGACAAGCTGTGGTGGGCTGTGGTGGGCTGGGATGCGCTGTGGTGGGCTGGGATGCGCTATGGTGGGCTGGGATGCGCTGTGGTGGGCTGGGACGCGCTGTGGTGGGCTGGGAAGGGCTGGGACGGGCTGTGGTGGGCTGGGACGGGCTGTGGATGGCTGGGATGGGCTGTGGTGGGCTGGGACTGGCTCTGGTGGGCCGGGACGTGCTGTGGTAGGCTGTGGTGTGCTGGGATGGGCTGTGGTGGGCTGGGACGAGCTGTGGTGGGCTGGGACGGGCTGTGGTGGGCTGGGACGGGCTGGGACGGGCTGGGATGGGCTGTGGTGTGCTGGGATAGGCTGTGGTGGGCTGGGACGGACTGTGATGGGCTGGGACAAGCTGTGGTGGGCTGTGGTGGGCTGAGACGGGCTGTGGAGGGCTGGGACGGGCTGTGGTGGTCTGGGACGGGCTGTGGTGGGCTGGGACGGGATGCGGTGGGCCGTGGTGGGCTGGGACAGGCTGTGGTGGGCTATGGCGTGCCGTGGTGTGCCGTGGTGAACTGTGGTGGGCTGTGGTAAGCCGTGGTGGGTTGTGGTGGGCCGTGGTGGGCTGTGGTCGGACGTGGTGGGCTGGGACAGGCTGTGGTGAGCAGGGAAGGGCTGTGGTGGGCTGGGACGGGCTGGGACGGGCTGTGTTGGGCGGGGACGGGCTTTGGTGTGCTCTGGTGGGCTGGAACGGGCTCTGGTGGGCTGGGACGGGCTGTGGTAAGCTGTAATGGGCTGTGGTGGGCTTGGACGGGCTGTGGTGGGTTGTGGTGAGCTGAGATGGGCTGGGACGGGCTGGGACAGGCTGTGGTGGGCTGTATTGGGCTATGGTGGGCTGGGACGGGCTCTGGTGGGCCGGGACGGGCTGTGGTGTGCTGAGACGGGCTCTGGTGGGCCAGGACGGGCTGTGGTGGGACGGGATGGGCTATGGTGGGCCGGGACAAGCTGTGGTAGGTTGGGACGGGCTGTGGTGGACTGGGACGGGCTCTGGTGGGCTGGAACATGCCGTGGTGGGCTGGGATGGGCTGTGGTGGGGTGTGGTGAGCTGAGACGGTCTGGGAGGGGCTGGAACGGGCTGGGCCGGCTCTGGGGGTCTGGGAGGGGCTGGGAAGGCCTGTGATGGGCTGGGACGAGCTGGGACGGGCTGGGACGGGCAGTGGTGGGCTGGGACGGGCAGTGGTGGCCTGAGGTGGGCCGCGGTGGGCCGGGACGGACCATGGTGGGCCGGGATGGGCGGTGATGGGCCTGGACGGGCCGTGGTGGACTGTAGTGGGCTGGGACGGGCTTTGGTGGGCTATGATGTGCTGTTGTAGGCTGTGGTGTGCTGGGACGGGCTGTGGTGGGCTGGGACGGGCTGTGGTGGGCTGGGACGGGCTGTGGTGGGCTGGCACGCGATGCGGTGGGCTGGGAAGGGCTGGGACGGGCTGTGGTGGGCCAGGACCAGCCTTGGTTGGCCATGACGGGCCGTGGTGGGCCGGGCCGGGCTGTAGTGAGCGGGGACAAGTTGTGGTGGGCGGGGACAGGCTGTGGTGAGCAGGGAAGGGCTGTGGTGGCCTGGGACGGGCTGGGACGGGCTGTGGTGAGCGGGGACAGGCTGTGGTGGGCGGGGACGGTCTTTGGTGGGCTCTGGTGGGCTGGAACGGGGTCTGGTGGGCTGGGACGGGCTGTGGTAAGCTGTAATGGGCTGTGGTGGGCTTGGACGGGCTGTGGTGGGTTGTGGTGAGCTGAGACGGGCTGTGGTGGGCTGTATTGGGCTGTGGTGGGCTGTATTGGGCTGTGGCAGGCTGGGACGGGCTGTGGCAGGCTGGGACGCGCTGTGGTGGGCTGTGGTGGGCTGGGACGGGCTGTGGTGGTCTACGGTAGCCTGTGGTGTGCTGTATTGGGCTGTGGTGGGCTGTATTGGGCTGTGGTGGTCTGGGACGGGCTTTGGTGGGCTGTGGTGGGACGGGATGGGCTGTGGTGGGCTGGGACGGGCTGTGGTGTGCTGAGACGGGCTCTGGTGGGCCGTGACGGGCTGTGGTGGGCCGTGACGGGCTGTGGTGGGCCGGGACGGGCTGTGGTGGGCCGGGACGGGCTGTGGTGGGACGGGACGGGCTGTGGTGGGACGGGATGGGCTGTGGTGTGCCGGGACGAGCTGTGGTGGGCTGGGACGCGCTGTGGTGCACTGGGACGAATTGTGGTGGGCTGGGACGGGCTGTGGTGAGCCGTGGTGGACCGTTGTGGGCTGGGACGGGCCGTGGTGAACTGTGGTGGGTTGGGACGGGCTGTGGGGGGCTGGGTCGGGCTAAGACGGGCTGTGGTGGGCTGGGACGGGTTGCAGTGGGCTGGGACGGGCTGTGGCGGGCTGGGACGGGCTATGGTGGGCCGGGACAAGCTGTGGTAGGTTGGGACGGGCTCTGGTGGACTGGAACGGCCTCTGCTGGGCTGGAACAGGCCGTGGTGGGCTGGGATGGGCTGTGGTGGGGTGTGGTGAGCTGAGACGGTCTGGGAGGGGCTGAAACGGGCTGGGCCGGCTCTGGGGGTCTGGGAGGGGCTGGGAAGGCCTGTGGTGGGCTGGGACGAGCTGGGACGGGCTGGGACGGGCAGTGGTGGGCTGGGACGGGCAGTGGTGGGCTGGGACGAGGTGGGACGGGCTGGCACGGGCTGTGGTGGGCTGAGGTGGGCCGCGGTGGGCCGGGACGGACCATGGTGGGCCGGGACGGGCGGTGATGGGCCTGGACGGGCCGTGGTGGACCGTAGTGGGCTGGGACGGGCTTTGGTGGGCCGGGACGTGCTGTTGTAAGCTGTGGTGTGCTGGGACGGGCTGTGGTGGGCTGGGACGGGCTGTGGTGGACTGGGACGGGCTCTGGTGGGCTGGAACATGCCGTGGTGGGCTGGGATGGGCTGTGGTGGGGTGTGGTGAGCTGAGACGGTCTGGGAGGGGCTGGAACGGGCTGGGCCGGCTCTGGGGGTCTGGGAGGGGCTGGGAAGGCCTGTGATGGGCTGGGACGAGCTGGGACGGGCTGGGACGGGCAGTGGTGGGCTGGGACGGGCAGTAGTGGCCTGAGGTGGGCCGCGGTGGGCCGGGACGGACCATGGTGGGCCGGGATGGGCGGTGATGGGCCTGGACGGGCCGTGGTGGACTGTAGTGGGCTGGGACGGGCTTTGGTGGGCTATGACGTGCTGTTGTAGGCTGTGGTGTGCTGGGACGGGCTGTGGTGGGCTGGGACGGGCTGTGGTGGGCTGGGACGGGCTGTGGTGGACTGGGACGCGCTGTGCTATTATGGGACGCGCTGTGGTGGGCTGGGACGGGCTGTGGTGAGCGGGGACAGGCTGTGGTGGGCGGGGACGGTCTTTGGTGGGCTCTGGTGGGCTGGAACGGGCTGTGGTAAGCTGTAATGGGCTGTGGTGGGCTTGGACGGGCTGTGGTGGGTTGTGGTGAGCTGAGACGGGCTGTGGTGGGCTGTATTGGGCTGTGGTGGGCTGTATTGGGCTGTGGCAGGCTGGGACGGGCTGTGGCAGGCTGGGACGCGCTGTGGTGGGCTGTGGTGGGCTGGGACGGGCTGTGGTGGTCTACGGTAGCCTGTGGTGTGCTGTATTGGGCTGTGGTGGGCTGTATTGGGCTGTGGTGGTCTGGGACGGGCTTTGGTGGGCTGTGGTGGGACGGGATGGGCTGTGGTGGGCTGGGACGGGCTGTGGTGTGCTGAGACGGGCTCTGGTGGGCCGTGACGGGCTGTGGTGGGCCGTGACGGGCTGTGGTGGGCCGGGACGGGCTGTGGTGGGCCGGGACGGGCTGTGGTGGGCCGGGACGGGCTGTGGTGGGACGGGACGGGCTGTGGTGGGACGGGATGAGCTGTGGTGTGCCGGGACGAGCTGTGGTGGGCTGGGACGCGCTGTGGTGCACTGGGACGAATTGTGGTGGGCTGGGACGGGCTGTGGTGAGCCGTGGTGGACCGTTGTGGGCTGGGACGGGCCGTGGTGAACTGTGGTGGGTTGGGACGGGCTGTGGGGGGCTGGGTCGGGCTAAGACGGGCTGTGGTGGGCTGGGACGGGTCGCAGTGGGCTGGGACGGGCTGTGGCGGGCTGGGACGGGCTATGGTGGGCCGGGACAAGCTGTGGTAGGTTGGGACGGGCTCTGGTGGACTGGAACGGCCTCTGCTGGGCTGGAACAGGCCGTGGTGGGCTGGGATGGGCTGTGGTGGGGTGTGGTGAGCTGAGACGGTCTGGGAGGGGCTGAAACGGGCTGGGCCGGCTCTGGGGGTCTGGGAGGGGCTGGGAAGGCCTGTGGTGGGCTGGGACGAGCTGGGACGGGCTGGGACGGGCAGTGGTGGGCTGGGACGGGCAGTGGTGGGCTGGGACGGGCAGTGGTGGGCTGGGACGAGGTGGGACGGGCTGGCACGGGCTGTGGTGGGCTGAGGTGGGCCGCGGTGGGCCGGGACGGACCATGGTGGGCCGGGACGGGCGGTGATGGGCCTGGACGGGCCGTGGTGGACCGTAGTGGGCTGGGACGGGCTTTGGTGGGCCGGGACGTGCTGTTGTAAGCTGTGGTGTGCTGGGACGGGCTGTGGTGGGCTGGGACGGGCTGTGGTGGGCTGGGACGGGCTGTGGTGGGCTGTGGTGGGCTGTGGTGGGCTGGGACGCGCTGTGGTGGGCTGGGAAGGGCTGGGACGGGCTGTGGTGGGCTTGCCGTGGTGGGCTGGGACGGGCGGTGATGGGCCTGGACGGGCCGTGGTGGACCGTAGTGGGCTGGGACGGGCTTTGGTGGGCCGGGACGTGCTGTTGTAAGCTGTGGTGTGCTGGGACGGGCTGTGGTGGGCTTGGACGGGCTGTGGTGGGCTGGGACGGGCTGGGACGGGCTGGGACGGGCTGTGGTGGGCTGGGACGCGCTGTGGTGGGCTGGGACGGGCTGTGGTGGGCTGGGACGCGCTGTGGTGGGCTGCGACGCGCTGTGGTGGGCTGCGACGCACTGTGGTGGGCTGGGACGGGCTCTGGTGGGCCGGTACGTGCTGTGGTAGGCTGTGGTGTGCTGGGATGGGCTGTGGTGGGCTGGGACGGGCTGTGGTGGGCTGGGACGGGCTGTGGTGGGCTGGGACGGGCTGTGGTGGGCTGGGACGGGCTGTGGTGGGCTGAGGTGGGCTGTGGAGGGCTGGGACGGGCTGTGGTGGGCTGGGACGGGCTGTGGTGGTCTGCGGTAGGCTGTGGTGTGCTGTAGTGTCCTGTGGTGGGCTGGGACGGGCTGTGGTGGGCTGGGACAAGCTGTGGTGGGCTGGGACGGGCTGTGGTGGGCCGTGTTTGGCTGTGGTGGGTTGTGGTGGGCTGGGACAGGCTGTGGTGAGTTGAGACGGGCTGTGGTGTGCTGGGACACGATTTGGTGGGCTGGGCCGGGCTGTGGTGGGTTGGGATGGGCTCTGGTGCACTGTGTTGGGTTGTGATGAGCTGAGACAGTCTGTGGTGGGTTGGGGCGTGCTGTGGAGAGATGTGGAGGGCTGTGGTGGGCTTGGACAGGCTGTGGTGGGTTGTGATCTGTCGTGGTGGGCCGTGGTGTGCTGGGACGGGCCGTGGTGGGCCGGGACGGGCCGTGGTGGGCCGGGACGGGCTATGGTAATCAGGGACGGGCCGTGGTGGGCTGGGACGGGCTGTGATGGGCTGGGACGAGCTGTGACGGGCTGGGACCGGCTGTGGTGGCCTGGGATGGGCTGTGGTGGGCTGGGACGGGCCGTGGTGGGCTGGAACGGGCTTTGGTGGGCCGGGACGTGCTGTTGTAAGCTGTGGTGGGCCGGGACGGGCCGTGGTGGGCCGGGACCGGCCGTGGTGGGCTGGGACGGGCTCTGGTGGGCTGGGACGGGCCGTGGTGGGCCGGGCCGGGCCGTGGTGGGCCAGGACGGGCCGTGGTGGGCTGGGACGGGCCGTGGCGGGCTGGGACGGGTTGTGGAGGACTGGGACGAACTGTGGTGGGCTGGGACGGGCCGTGGTGGGCTGGGACGGGCTGGGACGAGCTGTGCCGGGCTGGGACTGGCTGTGGTGGGCTGCGGTAGGCTGTGGTGTGCTGTAGTGGTCTGTGATGGGCTGGGACGGGCTGTGGTGGGCTGGGACGGGCTGTGGTGGGCTGGGACGGGCTGTCGTGGGCTGGGACGGGCTGCCGTGGGCTGTGGGGGCCTGGGACATGCTGTGGTGGGCTGGGAAGGGCTGGGAGATGCTGTGACGGGCTGGGACGAGCTGTGACGGGCTGTGGTGTGCTGTAGTGGCCTGTGGTGTGCTGTAGTGGCCTGTGGTGGGCTGGGACAAACTGTGGTGGGCTATGGTGGGCTGGGATGAGCTGGGACAGGCTGGGACGTGTTGTGGTGGGCTGTGGTGGGCTGGGACGGGCTGTGGTGCGCTGGGATGGGCTGTAGTGGGCTGTGGTGTGCTGTGGAGGGCTGGGACGGGCTGTGATGTGCCGTGGTGGGCTGGGACGGGCCGTGGTGGGCTGGGATGGGCTAGGACGGGCTGTGGTGGGCTGGGACGGGCTGGGACTGGCTGTGGTTGGCTGTGGTGGGCTGGGACGCGCTGTGGTGGGCTGCGACAAGCTGGGACGGGCCATGGTGGGCTGGCACGGGCTGTGGTGGGCTGGGACGGGCTGTGGTGGGCTGGTACGGGCTGTGGCGGGCTGGAGCGGGCTGTGGTGGGTTGTGGTGAGCTGGGACGGGCTGACACGGGCTGTGGTGGGCTGTGGTAAGCTGGGACGGGTTGTGGTGGGCTGGGATGGGCTGGGACTTTCTGTGGTGAGCTGCGACGGTCTGTGGTGGGCTGGAACGGGCTGTGGTGGGCTGGGAAAGGCTGTGGTGGCCCGGGACGGGCCGTGGTGGGCCGGGACGGGCCGTGGTGGGCCGGGACGGGGCGTAGTGGGCCGGGACGGGCCGTGGTGGGCCGGGACGGGCCATGGTGGGCTGGGACGGGCCGTGGCGGTTTGGGACGGGTTGTGGCGGGCTGGGACGAACTGTGGTGGTCTGTTGTGGGCTGGGACGGGCCGTGGTGGGCTGGGACGGGCTGGGACGAGCTGTGACGGGCTGGGACGAGCTGTGACGGGCTGGGACGGGCTGTGGTGGGCTGCGGTAGGCTGTGGTGTGCTGTAGTGGTCTGTGGTGGGCTGGGACGGGCTGTCGTGGGATGGGACGGGCTGTCGTGGGCTGGGACGGGCTGTCGTGGGCTGTGGGGGCCTGGGACATGCTGTGGTGGGCTGGGAAGGTCTGGGACGAGCTGTGACGGGCTGGGGCGAGCTGTGATGGGCTGGGACGGGCTGCGGTGGGCTGGGACATGCTGGGACGGGCTGTGGTAGGCTGAGACAGGCTGGTACGTGCTGTGGTGAGCGGAGACGGGCTGTGGTGGGCTGGGACGGGCCGTGGTGGGCTAGGACGGACTGGTACTTGATGTGGTGGGCTGGTACGGGCTGTGGTGGGCTGGGACGGGCTGTGGTGGTCTGGGACAAGCTGGGACTGGCTGTTGTGGGCTGGGACGGGCTGTGACGGGCTGTCGTGGGCTGGGATGGGCTGGGATGGTCTGGGACGGGCTGTAGTGGGCTGTGGTGGTTTGTGGTGAGCTGTGTTGGGCTGGGATTGTCTTTGGTGGGCGGGGAGAGATTTTGCTGGGCGGGGACAGGCTGTGGTGGGCGAGGACAGGTTGTGGTGGGCGGAGACGGGCTGTGGTGGGCTGTGGTGGGCTGGGACAGGCTGTGGTGGGCTGGGACGGGCTGTGGTGGGCTGTGGTGGGCTGTGGTGGGTAGGCACGGGCTGTGGTGGGCTGGGACGGGCTGGGACGGGTTGGCACGGGCTGGGACGGGCTGTGACGGGCTGTGGTGGGCTGGGACGGGCTGTGGTGGGCTAGGACGGGCTGTGGTGTGCTGGGACAAGTTGTGGTGGGTTGTGGTGCGCCGTGGTGGGCCGGACAGGGCTGTGGTGGGCCGGGACGGGCTGTGGTGGGCTGGGAAGGCCTGGGACAGGCTGGGACGAGCTGTGCTGGGCGGGGACGGGCTCTTCTGCGCGGGGACGGGCTCTGCTGGGCGGGGACGGGCTGTGGTGGGTTGTGGTGAGCTGGGACGGTCTGGGACGGGCTGACACGGGCTGTGGTGGGCTGGGATGGACAGGTACGACCTGTGGAGGGCTTGGACGTGTTGTGGTGGGCTGGGACTGGCTCTGGTTGGCTGGGACGGGCTGTGACGGGCTGTGGTGGGCTGGGACGGGCTGTGGTGGGCTGGGACGGGCTGTGGTGGGCTGGGACGGGCCGTGGTGGGCTGGGACAGGCTGTGGTGGGCCGTAATGGGCTGTGGTCGGCCGTGTTGGGACGGGACGAGCTGTGGTGAGCCGGGACGGGCTGTGGTGGGCTGGGACGGGCTGTGACGGGCTGTGGTGGGCTGGGACGGGCTGCGCTGGGCTGGGACGGGCTGCGCTGGGCTGGGACGGGGTGCGGTGGGCTGGGACGGGCTGCGGTGGGCTGAGACAGGCTGGTACGTGCTGTGGTGAGCAGAGACGGGCCGTGGTGGGCTGGGACAAGCCGTGGTGGGCTAGGACGGACTGGTACTTGATGTGGTGGGCTGGTACGGGCTGTGGTGAGCCGGGACGGGCTGTGGTGGGCTGGGACGGGCTGGGACGGGTTGCGGTGGGCTGGGACGGGCTGCGCTGGGCTGGGACGGGCTGCGCTGGGCTGGGACGGGCTGCGCTGGGCTGGGACGGGCTGCGGTGGGCTGGGACGGGCTGCGATGGGCTGGGACATTCTGGGACGGGCTGTGGTAGGCTGAGACAGGCTGGTACGTGCTGTGGTGAGCAGAGACGGGCCGTGGTGGGCTGGGACAAGCCGTGGTGGGCTAGGACGGACTGGTACTTGATGTGGTGGGCTGGTACGGGCTGTGGTGGGCTGGGACGGGCTGTGGTGGGCTGGGACGGGCTGGGACTGGCTGTTGTGGGCTGGGACGGGCTGCGGTGGGCTGGGACGGGCTGGGACAGGCTGTCGTGGGCTGGGATGGGCTGGGATGGTCTGGGACGGGCTGTGGTGGGCTGTGGTGGTTTGTGGTGAGCTGTGGTGGGCTGGGATGGGCTGTGGTGGGCGGGGAGAGATTTTGCTGGGCGGGGACAGGCTGTGGTGGGCGAGGACAGTTTGTGGTGGGCGGAGACGGGCTGGGACGGGCTGTGGTGGGCTGTGGTGGGCTGGGACGGGCTGTGGTGTGCTGGGACGAGCTGTGGTGTGCTGGGACGGGCTGTGGTGGGCTGGCACGGGCTGCGCTTGGCTGGGACGGGCTGCGCTGGGCTGGGACGGGCTGTGGTGGGCTGGGACGGGCTGTGGTGGGCTGGGACGGGCTGCGGTGGGCGGGGACGGGCTGTGGTAGGCTGAGACAGGCTGGTACGTGCTGTGGTGAGTGGAGACAGGCCGTGGTGCGCTGGGACGGGCCGTGGTGGTCTGGGACGGGCCGTGGTGCGCTGGGACGGACTGGTACTTGATGTGGTGGGCTGGTACGGGCTGTGGTGGGCTGGGACGGGCTGTGGTGGTCTGGGACAAGCTGGGACTGGCTGTGGTGGGCTGTGACGGGCTGTCGTGGGCTGGGATGGGCTGGGACAGGCTGTGGTGGGCTGTGGTGGGCTGGGACGGGCTGTGACTGGCTGCGGTGGGCTGGGACGGGCTGTGGTAGGCTGGGACGGGCTGGGACGGGTTGTGGTGGGCTGGGACGGGCTATGGTGGGTTGTGGTGGTCTGGGACGGGTTGTGGTGGGCTGGGACGGGCTGTGGTGGGCTGGGACGGGTTGTGGTGGGCTGGGATGGGCTGTGATAAGCTGTAACCGGCTGTGGTGGGCTGTGGTGGTCTGGGACGGGCCGTGGTGGGCTGGGACGGGCTGTGGTGGGCTTCTATGGGCTTGTACTTTATATGGTGGGCTGGGACGGGCTGTGACGGGCTCTGGTGGGCTGGGACGGGCTGTGGTGGGCTGGGACGGGCTGTGGTGGCCTGTGGTGGGCTGGGACGGGATGTTGTGGTCTGGGATGGGCTGGGACGGGCTCTGGTGGGCTGAGACGTGCCGTGGTGGGCTGGGATGGGACGTGGTGAACTGTGGTGGGCTGTGGTGGGCAGTGGTGGGCTGGGACGGGCCGTGTTGGGCTGTGGTGGGGCGTGGTGGGTTCTGGTGAGCTTGAGTCGGGCTGTGGTGGGCTGGGATGGGCTGGGACAAGCTGTGGTGGGCTGGGACGGGCTGTGGTGGGCTGTGGTGGGCGGGGACGGGCTGTGGTGGGCGGGGACGGGCTGTGGTGGGCGGGGACGGGCTGTGGTTGGCGGGGACGGGCTGTGGTGTGCTAGGCCGGGCTGGGACGGGCTGGGACGGGCTATGGTGGGTTGTGGTGAGCTTGGACGGGCTATGGTGGGCTGGGACAAGCTGTGGTGGGCTGGTACGAGCTGGGACGTGCTGTGATGGGCTGTGGTGGGCTGGGACAGGCTGGGATGCACTGTGGTGGGCTGTGGTGGGCTGTGGTGGGCTGTGGTCGGCGGGGACGTGCTGTGGTGGGCAGGGACGTGCTGTGGTGGGCTTGGACGGGCTGTGGTGGGCTGGGAAGGGCTGCGGTCAGCCGTGGTGGGCTGGGACGGGCCGTTGTGGTTTCGGACGGGCTCTGGTGGGTTGGGACGGGCTGTGGTGGGCTGTGGTGGGCTGTGGCGGTCTTTGTTTGGCTAGGACGGGCTCGGAAGGATTGGGACGGTCTGGGACGTGCTGTGGTGGGCTGTGGTGGGCTGTGGCTGGCTGGGGTGGGCTGGGATGGGCTGCGGTGGGCTGTGGCTGGCTGGGACGGGCTGTGATGTGCTGGGACAAGCTGTGGTGGGCTGGGACGGTCTGTGGTGGTCTGGGATGGGCTGTGGTGGGCTGGGACAGGCCGTGGTGAACTGGGACGGGCCGTGGTGGGCTGCGGTGGTCCGTGGTGGGCTGGGAAGGGCCGTGGTGAACTGTGATGGGCTGTGGTGGGCCGTGGTGGCCTGGCACGGGCTGTGGTCAGCCGTGGTGGGCTGGCACGGGCTGTGGTGGGCTGGGACGAGCTGTGGTGGGCTGGGACAGGCTGTGATGTGCTGGGACGGGCTGTGGTGGGCCGTGGTGGGCCGGGACCGGCCGTGGTGGGCTGGGACGGGCTCTGGTGGGCTGTGGTGGGCTGGCACCGGCTGTAGTGGGCTGGGACAGGCTGTGGTCAGCCGTGGTGGGCTGGGACGGGCCGTGGTGGCTTGGGGCGGGCTCTGGTGGGCCGGGACGGGCTCTGGTGGGCTGTGGTGGGCTGTGGTGGGCTGTGCCGGGCTGTGGTGGGCTAGGACGGGCTGGGAAGGGCTGGGACAGGTTGGGACGGTCTGTGGTGGGCCTTGCCGGGCTGTGGTGGGCTGTGCCGAGCTGGGACGGGCTATGCCGGGCTAGGACGGGCTGTGCCAGGCTGTGGTGGGCTGTGACGGGCTGTTGTGGGCCGGGACGGGCTGTGGTGGGCCGGGACGGCCTGTGGTGGGCTGGGACGAGTTGTGGTGGGCCGGGACGGGCTGTGGTGGGCTGTGGTGGGTTATGGTGAGCTTAGACGGGCTGTGGTGGGTTGGGACGGTCTGTGGTTGGTTGTGGTGGGCTGGGACGGGCTGTTGTGGTCAGGGACGGGCTGTGGTGGACCGGGACGGGCTGTGGTGGGCTGTGACAGGCTGTGGTGGGCTGGGTCGGGCTGTGGCAGGCTGGGATGGGCTTTGGCGGGCCGGGACAGTCTGTGGCGGGCTGTGGCGGGCCGTCGTTGGCCGTGGTGGGCTGTAGTGGGCCGTGGTGAGCCGTGGTGGGCTGTGGTAGGCTGGGACGGGCTGTGGTGACCTGGGACGGGCTGTGGTGGGCTGTGGAGGGCTGGGACGGGCTGTGGAGGGCTGGGACGGGCTGTGGTGGGCTCGACGGGCTGTGGTTGGCTGGGACCGTCTGTTTTGGGCTGGGATGGCCTGCGGTGGCCTGTGGTGGGCTGTGGTGGGCTGGGACGGGCTGTGGTGGGTTGGGACGGGCTGTGGTGGGCTGTGGTAAGCTGGGACGGGCTGTGGTGGGCTGTGGTGTGCTGGGACGGGCTGTGGTGGGCCGGGACAAGCCGTGGTGGGCTGTGGTGCGCCGTGTTTATCTGGGACGAGCTGTGGTGGGCCATGGCGGGCCGTGGTGGGCTGGGACGGGCCGTGGTTTGCCGTGGTGGGCTGAAACAGGCTGTGGTGACCTGTGGTGGGCTGTGGTGACCGGTGGTGGGCTGTGGTGACCTGGGACGGGTTGCGGTGGGCTGGGACGGGTTTCGGTGGGCTAGGACGGGCTGCGGTGGGCTCGGATAAGCTGTGTCGGGCTGCGACGGGCTGTGGTAGGCTGGGATGAGCTGTGGAGGGTTGGGACGGGCTGTGGAGGGTTGTGGAGGGCTGTGCTGGGCTTGGACAGGCTGTGGTGGGCTGAGATGGGCCGTGGTGGTCCGTGGTTGGCTGGGACGGGCCGTGCTGGGCTAGGACGGGCTGTGGTGAACTGCGGTGGGCTGTGACGGGCCGTGGTGGGCTGGGACGGGCCGTGGTGGGCTCGACGAGCTGTGGTTGGCCATGACCGGCTGTTTTGGGCTGGGATGGCCTGCGGTGGCCTGTGGTGGGCTGTGGTGGGCTGGGACGGGCTGTGGTGGGTTGGGACAGGCTGGGACGGGCTGGGACAGGCAGTGGTGGGTTGGGACGGGCAGTGGTGGGCTGGGACGGGCTGTGGTGGGCTGGGACGGGCTGTGGTGTGCTGGGACGGTCTGTGGTGGGCTGTGGTAAGCTGTGACGGGCTGTGATGGGCTGCGGTGGCCTGTGGTGTGCTGGGACGGGCTTTGGAGGGTTTGGACGGGCTGGGACGGGCTGGGACGGGCAGTGGTGGGCTGGGACGGGCTGTGGTGGGCTGGTACTTGCTGTGGTGGGCTGTGAGAGGCTGTGGTGGGCTGGGACGGTCTGTGGTGGGCTGGGACGGTCTGTGGTGGGCTGTGGTGTGCTGGGACGGGCTGTGGTGGGCTGTGATGGGCTGTGGTGGGCTGTGGTGTGCTGGGACAAGCTGTGGTGGGCCGGGACGGGCCGTTGTGGGCTGTGGTGTGCCGTGTTTATCTGGGACGAGCTGTGGTGGGCCATGGCGGGCCGTGGTGGGCTGGGACGGGCCGTGGTTTGCCGTGGTGGGCTGAAACAGGCTGTGGTGACCTGTGGTGAGCTGTGGTGACCGGTGGTGGGCTGTGGTGACCGGTGGTGGGCTGTGGTGACCTGTGGTGGGCTGTGGTGGGCTGGGACGGGTTGCGGTGGGCTGGGATGAGCTATGGAGGGTTGGGACGGGCTGTGGAGGGTTGTGGAGGGCTGTGCTGGGCTTGGACAGGCTGTGGTGGGCTGAGATGGGCCGTGGTGGTCCGTGGTGGGCTGGGACGGGCCGTGCTGGGCTAGGACGGGCTGTGGTGAACTGCGGTGGGCTGTGACGGGCCGTGGTGGGCTGGGACGGGCCGTGGTGGGCTCGACGAGCTGTGGTTGGCCATGACCGGCTGTTTTGGGCTGGGATGGCCTGCGGTGGCCTGTGGTGGGCTGTGGTGGGCTGGGACGGGCTGTGGTGGGTTGGGACAGGCTGGGACGGGCTGGGACAGGCAGTGGTGGGTTGGGACGGGCAGTGGTGGGCTGGGACGGGCTGTGGTGGGCTGGGACGGGCTGTGGTGTGCTGGGACGGTCTGTGGTGGGCTGTGGTAAGCTGTGACGGGCTGTGATGGGCTGCGGTGGCCTGTGGTGTGCTGGGACGGGCTTTGGAGGGTTGGGACGGGCTGGGACGGGCTGGGACGGGCAGTGGTGGGCTGGGACGGGCTGTGGTGGGCTGGTACTTGCTGTGGTGGGCTGTGAGAGGCTGTGGTGGGCTGGGACGGTCTGTGGTGGGCTGGGACGGTCTGTGGTGGGCTGTGGTGTGCTGGGACGGGCTGTGGTGGGCTGTGATGGGCTGTGGTGGGCTGTGGTGTGCTGGGACAAGCTGTGGTGGGCCGGGACGGGCCGTTGTGGGCTGTGGTGTGCCGTGTTTATCTGGGACGAGCTGTGGTGGGCCATGGCGGGCCGTGGTGGGCTGGGACGGGCCGTGGTTTGCCGTGGTGGGCTGAAACAGGCTGTGGTGACCTGTGGTGAGCTGTGGTGACCGGTGGTGGGCTGTGGTGACCGGTGGTGGGCTGTGGTGACCTGTGGTGGGCTGTGGTGGGCTGGGACGGGTTGCGGTGGGCTGGGACGGGTTGCGGTGGGCTAGGACGGGCTGCGGTGGGCTGGGACAGGCTGCGGTGGGCTAGGATAAGCTGTGTTGGGCTGCGACGGGCTGTGGTAGGCTGGGATGAGCTGTGGAGGGTTGGGACGGGCTGTGGAGGGTTGTGGAGGGCTGTGCTGGGCTTGGACAGGCTGTGGTGGGCTGAGATTGGCTGTGGTGGTCCGTGGTGGGCTGGGACGGGCCGTGCTGGGCTAGGACGGGCTGTGGTGAACTGTGGTGGGCTGGGACGGGCCGTGGTGGGCTGGGACGGGCCGTGGTGGGCTGGGACGGGCCGTGGTGGGCTGGGACGGGCCGTGGTGGGCTGGGACAGGCTGTGGTGGGCTGTGGTGGGCTGGGACGGGCCGTGGTGGGCCGTGGTGTGCTCGGGTGGGCCATGGTGGACCGTGGTTGGCCGTGGTGGGCCGGGACAGGCCGTGGTTAGCCGTGCTGGGCTGAAACAGGCTGGGACAGGCTCTGGTGGGCTGGGCTGGGCTCTGGTGGGCTGGGACGGGCTCTGGTGGGCTGTGGTGGGCTGTGGTGGGCTGGGACGGGCTGTGGTGGGCTGTGGTGGGCTGGGACGGGCTGTGGTCGTCTGGGACGGGTTGTGGTGAGCTGAGACGGGCCGTGGTGGGCTGAGACGGGCCGTGGTGGGCTGGGACGGGCTGGTACTTGCTGTGGTGGGCTGTTACGGGCTGTGGTGTGCTGTGAGAGGCTGTGGTGGTCTGGGACGAGCTGGGACGGGCTGTGGTGGGCTGGGACGGGCTGTGGTGGGCTGGGACGGGCTGTGGTGGGCCGTAGTGGGCTGTGGTGGGCTGGGACGGGCTGTAGTGGTCTGTGACAAGCTCTTGTGGGCTGTGGTGGGCTGGGACGAGCTGTGGTGGGCTCTGGTGGGCTGTGGTGGGCTGGGACGGGCTGTCGTGGGCTGGGACGGGCGGTCGTGGGCTGGGACGGGGTGGGACGGGCCATGGTGGGCTGGGACGGGCTCTGGTGGGCTGGGACGGGCCGTGGTGGGCTGGGACGGGTTGGGATAGGCTGCGGTGGGCCGTGGTGTGCTGTGGTGGGCCGTGGTGGGCTGGGATAAGCTGTGGTGAGCTGAGACGGGCTCTGGAGGTCTGTGGTGGGCTAGGACGGCTTAGTGGTGAGCTGGGATGGGCTGTGGTGGGCTGTGGTGGGCTTTCGTGGGCCGTGGTGGGCTGGGACGGGCTGTGGTGGGCTGGGACGGGCTGCGGTGGGTTGTGGAGAGCTGGGACGGGCTGTGACGGGCTGTGGTGGGCTGCGACGGGCTCTGGGGGTCTGGGACAGGCTTGGACGAGCTGGGACAGGCTGGGACAGGCTGTGGTGGGCTGAGACGGGCTGGGAGGGGCTGGGACGGGCTGTGGTGGGCTGGGACGGTCTGTGGTGGGCTGTGGTAAGCTGGGACGGGCTGTGGTGGGCTGACACGGGCTGGGAGGGGCTGGGACGGGCTGTGGTGGGCCGGGACGGGCTGTGGTGGGCTGTGGTGGGCTGGGACGAGTTGTAGTGGGCCGGGACGGGCTGTGGTGGGCTGTGGTAAGCTGGGACGGGCTGTGGTGTGCTGGGATTGTCTGTGGGGGGCTGGGAGGGGCTGTGGTGCTCTGGGACGGGCTGTGGTGTGCTGGGACGAGCTGTGGTGTGCAGGGACAGGCTGGGACGGGCTGGGACGGGCTGGCACGTGCTGGGACGGGCTGTGGTGGGCTGGGACTCGGTGTGGTGGAATGGGACGGGCTGGGACAGGCTGTGGTGGGCTGGGACATGGTGTGGTGGGCTGGGACGGGCTGTGACGGGCTGTGATGGGCTGGGACGGGCTGTGACGGGTTGTGGTGGGCTGGGACGGGCTGTGGTGGGTTGTGGTGGTCTGGGACGGGTTGTGGTGGGCTGGGACGGGCTGTGGTGGGCTGGGACGGGTTGTGGTGGGCTGGGACGGGCTGTGATAAGCTGTAACCGGCTGTGGTGGGCTGTGGTGGTCTGGGACGGGCCGTGGTGGTCTGGGACGGGCTGTGGTGGGCTGGGACGGGCTGTGATGGGCTGGGACGGGCTGTCGTGGGCTGGGACGGGCTGTGGTGGGCTGGGACGGGCTGTCGTGGGCTGTGGGGGCCTGGGACATGCTGTGGTGGGCTGTGGTGGGCTGGGAAAAGCTGTGACGGGCTGGGACGAGCTGTGACGGGCTGTGGTGTGCTGTAGTGGCCTGTGGTGTGCTGTAGTGGCCTGTGGTGGGCTGGGACGGGCTGTGGTGGGCTGGGACAAACTGTGGTGGGCTTTGGTGGGCTGGGATGAGCTGGGACAGGCTGGGACGGGTTGTGGTGGGCTGTGGTGGGCGGGGAGAGATTTTGCTGGGCGGGGACAGGCTGTGGTGGGCGAGGACAGTTTGTGGTGGGCGGAGACGGGCTGGGACGGGCTGTGGTGGGCTGTGGTGGGCTGGGACGGGCTGTGGTGTGCTGGGACGAGCTGTGGTGTGCTGGGACGGGCTGTGGTGGGCTGGCACGGGCTGCGCTGGGCTGGGACGGGCTGCGCTGGGCTGGGACGGGCTGTGGTGGGCTGGGACGGGCTGTGGTGGGCTGGGACGGGCTGCGGTGGGCGGGGACGGGCTGTGGTAGGCTGAGACAGGCTGGTACGTGCTGTGGTGAGTGGAGACAGGCCGTGGTGCGCTGGGACGGGCCGTGGTGGTCTGGGACGGGCCGTGGTGCGCTGGGACAGACTGGTACTTGATGTGGTGGGCTGGTACGGGCTGTGGTGGGCTGGTACGGGCTGTGGTGGTCTGGGACAAGCTGGGACTGGCTGTGGTGGGCTGTGACGGGCTGTCGTGGGCTGGGATGGGCTGGGACAGGCTGTGGTGGGCTGTGGTGGGCTGGGACGGGCTGTGACTGGCTGCGGTGGGCTGGGACGGGCTGTGGTAGGCTGGGACGGGCTGGGACGGGTTGTGGTGGGCTGGGACGGGCTATGGTGGGTTGTGGTGGTCTGGGACGGGTTGTGGTGGGCTGGGACGGGCTGTGGTGGGCTGGGACGGGTTGTGGTGGGCTGGGATGGGCTGTGATAAGCTGTAACCGGCTGTGGTGGGCTGTGGTGGTCTGTGACGGGCCGTGGTGTGCTGGGACGGGCTGTGGTGGGCTTCTATGGGCTTGTACTTTATATGGTGGGCTGGGACGGGCTGTGACGGGCTCTGGTGGGCTGGGACGGGCTGTGGTGGGCTGGGACGGGCTGTGGTGGCCTGTGGTGGGCTGGGACAGGATGTGGTGGTCTGGGATGGGCTGGGACGGGCTGTGGTGGGCTGAGACGGGCCGTGTTGGGCTGTGGTGGGGCGTGGTGGGTTCTGGTGAGCTTGAGTCGGGCTGTGGTGGGCTGGGACGGGCTGGGACAAGCTGTGGTGGGCTGGGACGGGCTGTGGTGGGCTGTGGTGAGCTGGGACCGGCTGTGGTGGGCGGGGACGGGCTGTGGTGGGCGGGGACGGGCTGTGGTTGGCGGGGACGGGCTGTGGTGGGCTAGGCCGGGCTGGGACGGGCTGGGACGGGCTATGGTGGGTTGTGGTGAGCTTGGACGGGCTATGGTGGGCTGGGACAAGCTGTGGTGGGCTGGGACGAGCTGGGACGTGCTGTGATGGGCTGTGGTGGGCTGGGACAGGCTGGGATGCACTGTGGTGGGCTGTGGTGGGCTGTGGTCGGCGGGGACGTGCTGTGGTGGGCAGGGATGTGCTGTGGTGGGCTTGGACGGGCTGTGGTGTGCTGGGACGGGCTGTGGTGGGCTTCTATGGGCTTGTACTTTATATGGTGGGCTGGGACGGGCTGTGACGGGCTCTGGTGGGCTGGGACGGGCTGTGGTGGGCTGGGACGGGCTGTGGTGGCCTGTGGTGGGCTGGGACGGGATGTGGTGGTCTGGGATGGGCTGGGACGGGCTGTGGTGGGCTGAGACGGGCCGTGTTGGGCTGTGGTGGGGCGTGGTGGGTTCTGGTGAGCTTGAGTCGGGCTGTGGTGGGCTGGGACGGGCTGGGACAAGCTGTGGTGGGCTGGGACAGGCTGTGGTGGGCTGTGGTGAGCTGGGACCGGCTGTGGTGGGCTGGGACGGGCTGTGGTGGGCGGGGACGGGCTGTGGTGGGCGGGGACGGGCTGTGGTTGGCGGGGACGGGCTGTGGTGGGCTAGGCCGGGCTGGGACGGGCTGGGACGGGCTATGGTGGGTTGTGGTGAGCTTAGACGGGCTGTGGTGGGTTGGGACGGTCTGTGGTTGGTTGTGGTGGGCTGGGACGGGCTGTTGTGGTCAGGGACGGGCTGTGGTGGACCGGGACGGGCTGTGGTGGGCTGTGACAGGCTGTGGTGGGCTGGGTCGGGCTGTGGCAGGCTGGGATGGGCTTTGGCGGGCCGGGACAGTCTGTGGCGGGCTGTGGCGGGCCGTCGTTGGCCGTGGTGGGCTGTAGTGGGCCGTGGTGAGCCGTGGTGGGCTGTGGTAGGCTGGGACGGGCTGTGGTGACCTAGGACGGGCTGTGGTGGGCTGTGGAGGGCTGGGACGGGCTGTGGAGGGCTGGGACGGGCTGTGGTGGGCTCGACGGGCTGTGGTTGGCTGGGACCGTCTGTTTTGGGCTGGGATGGCCTGCGGTGGCCTGTGGTGGGCTGTGGTGGGCTGGGACGGGCTGTGGTGGGTTGGGACGGGCTGTGGTGGGCTGTGGTAAGCTGGGACGGGCTGTGGTGGGCTGTGGTGTGCTGGGACGGGCTGTGGTGGGCCGGGACAAGCCGTGGTGGGCTGTGGTGCGCCGTGTTTATCTGGGACGAGCTGTGGTGGGCCATGGCGGGCCGTGGTGGGCTGGGACGGGCCGTGGTTTGCCGTGGTGGGCTGAAACAGGCTGTGGTGACCTGTGGTGGGCTGTGGTGACCGGTGGTGGGCTGTGGTGACCTGGGACGGGTTGCGGTGGGCTGGGACGGGTTTCGGTGGGCTAGGACGGGCTGCGGTGGGCTCGGATAAGCTGTGTCGGGCTGCGACGGGCTGTGGTAGGCTGGGATGAGCTATGGAGGGTTGGGACGGGCTGTGGAGGGTTGTGGAGGGCTGTGCTGGGCTTGGACAGGCTGTGGTGGGCTGAGATGGGCCGTGGTGGTCCGTGGTTGGCTGGGACGGGCCGTGCTGGGCTAGGACGGGCTGTGGTGAACTGCGGTGGGCTGTGACGGGCCGTGGTGGGCTGGGACGGGCCGTGGTGGGCTCGACGAGCTGTGGTTGGCCATGACCGGCTGTTTTGGGCTGGGATGGCCTGCGGTGGCCTGTGGTGGGCTGTGGTGGGCTGGGACGGGCTGTGGTGGGTTGGGACAGGCTGGGACGGGCTGGGACGGGCAGTGGTGGGTTGGGACGGGCAGTGGTGGGCTGGGACGGGCTGTGGTGGGCTGGGACGGGCTGTGGTGTGCTGGGACGGTCTGTGGTGGGCTGTGGTAAGCTGTGACGGGCTGTGATGGGCTGCGGTGGCCTGTGGTGTGCTGGGACGGGCTTTGGAGGGTTGGGACGGGCTGGGACGGGCTGGGACGGGCAGTGGTGGGCTGGGACGGGCTGTGGTGGGCTGGTACTTGCTGTGGTGGGCTGTGAGAGGCTGTGGTGGGCTGGGACGGTCTGTGGTGGGCTGGGACGGTCTGTGGTGGGCTGTGGTGTGCTGGGACGGGCTGTGGTGGGCTGTGATGGGCTGTGGTGGGCTGTGGTGTGCTGGGACAAGCTGTGGTGGGCCGGGACGGGCCGTTGTGGGCTGTGGTGTGCCGTGTTTATCTGGGACGAGCTGTGGTGGGCCATGGCGGGCCGTGGTGGGCTGGGACGGGCCGTGGTTTGCCGTGGTGGGCTGAAACAGGCTGTGGTGACCTGTGGTGAGCTGTGGTGACCGGTGGTGGGCTGTGGTGACCGGTGGTGGGCTGTGGTGACCTGTGGTGGGCTGTGGTGGGCTGGGACGGGTTGCGGTGGGCTGGGACGGGTTGCGGTGGGCTAGGACGGGCTGCGGTGGGCTGGGACAGGCTGCGGTGGGCTAGGATAAGCTGTGTTGGGCTGCGACGGGCTGTGGTAGGCTGGGATGAGCTGTGGAGGGTTGGGACGGGCTGTGGAGGGTTGTGGAGGGCTGTGCTGGGCTTGGACAGGCTGTGGTGGGCTGAGATTGGCTGTGGTGGTCCGTGGTGGGCTGGGACGGGCCGTGCTGGGCTAGGACGGGCTGTGGTGAACTGTGGTGGGCTGGGACGGGCCGTGGTGGGCTGGGACGGGCCGTGGTGGGCTGGGGCGGGCCGTGGTGGGCTGGGACGGGCCGTGGTGGGCTGGGACAGGCTGTGGTGGGCTGTGGTGGACTGGGAAGGGCCGTGGTGGGCCGTGGTGTGCTCGGGTGGGCCATGGTGGACCGTGGTTGGCCGTGGTGGGCCGGGACAGGCCGTGGTTAGCCGTGCTGGGCTGAAACAGGCTGGGACAGGCTCTGGTGGGCTGGGCTGGGCTCTGGTGGGCTGGGACGGGCTCTGGTGGGCTGGGACGGGCTGTGGTGGGCTGGGACGGGCTGTGGTGGGCTGTGGTGGGCTGGGACGGGCTGTGGTCGTCTGGGACGGGTTGTGGTGAGCTGAGACGGGCCGTGGTGGGCTGAGACGGGCCGTGGTGGGCTGGGACGGGCTGGTACTTGCTGTGGTGGGCTGTTACGGGCTGTGGTGTGCTGTGAGAGGCTGTGGTGGTCTGGGACGAGCTGGGACGGGCTGTGGTGGGCTGGGACGGGCTGTGGTGGGCTGGGACGGGCTGTGGTGGGCCGTAGTGGGCTGTGGTGGGCTGGGACGGGCTGTAGTGGTCTGTGACAAGCTCTTGTGGGCTGTGGTGGGCTGGGACGAGCTGTGGTGGGCTCTGGTGGGCTGTGGTGGGCTGGGACGGGCTGTCGTGGGCTGGGACGGGCGGTCGTGGGCTGGGACGGGGTGGGACGGGCCGTGGTGGGCTGGGACGGGCCGTGGTGGGCTGGGACGGGCCGTGGTGGGCTGGGACGGGTTGGGATAGGCTGCGGTGGGCCGTGGTGTGCTGTGGTGGGCCGTGGTGGGCTGGGATAAGCTGTGGTGAGCTGAGACGGGCTCTGGAGGTCTGTGGTGGGCTAGGACGGCTTAGTGGTGAGCTGGGATGGGCTGTGGTGGGCTGTGGTGGGCTTTCGTGGGCCGTGGTGGGCTGGGACGGGCTGTGGTGGGCTGGGACGGGCTGCGGTGGGTTGTGGAGAGCTGGGACGGGCTGTGACGGGCTGTGGTGGGCTGCGACGGGCTCTGGGGGTCTGGGACAGGCTTGGACGAGCTGGGACAGGCTGGGACAGGCTGTGGTGGGCTGAGACGGGCTGGGAGGGGCTGGGACGGGCTGTGGTGGGCTGGGACGGTCTGTGGTGGGCTGTGGTAAGCTGGGACGGGCTGTGGTGGGCTGACACGGGCTGGGAGGGGCTGGGACGGGCTGTGGTGGGCCGGGACGGGCTGTGGTGGGCTGTGGTGGGCTGGGACGAGTTGTAGTGGGCCGGGACGGGCTGTGGTGGGCTGTGGTAAGCTGGGACGGGCTGTGGTGTGCTGGGATTGTCTTTGGGGGGCTGGGAGGGGCTGTGGTGCTCTGGGACGGGCTGTGGTGTGCTGGGACGAGCTGTGGTGTGCAGGGACAGGCTGGGACGGGCTGGGACGGGCTGGCACGTGCTGGGACGGGCTGTGGTGGGCTGGGACTCGGTGTGGTGGAATGGGACGGGCTGGGACAGGCTGTGGTGGGCTGGGACATGGTGTGGTGGGCTGGGACGGGCTGTGACGGGCTGTGATGGGCTGGGACGGGCTGTGACGGGTTGTGGTGGGCTGGGACGGGCTGTGGTGGGTTGTGGTGGTCTGGGACGGGTTGTGGTGGGCTGGGACGGGCTGTGGTGGGCTGGGACGGGTTGTGGTGGGCTGGGACGGGCTGTGATAAGCTGTAACCGGCTGTGGTGGGCTGTGGTGGTCTGGGACGGGCCGTGGTGGTCTGGGACGGGCTGTGGTGGGCTGGGACGGGCTGTGATGGGCTGGGACGGGCTGTCGTGGGCTGGGACGGGCTGTGGTGGGCTGGGACGGGCTGTCGTGGGCTGTGGGGGCCTGGGACATGCTGTGGTGGGCTGTGGTGGGCTGGGAAAAGCTGTGACGGGCTGGGACGAGCTGTGACGGGCTGTGGTGTGCTGTAGTGGCCTGTGGTGTGCTGTAGTGGCCTGTGGTGGGCTGGGACGGGCTGTGGTGGGCTGGGACAAACTGTGGTGGGCTTTGGTGGGCTGGGATGAGCTGGGACAGGCTGGGACGGGTTGTGGTGGGCTGTGGTGGGCGGGGAGAGATTTTGCTGGGCGGGGACAGGCTGTGGTGGGCGAGGACAGTTTGTGGTGGGCGGAGACGGGCTGGGACGGGCTGTGGTGGGCTGTGGTGGGCTGGGACGGGCTGTGGTGTGCTGGGACGAGCTGTGGTGTGCTGGGACGGGCTGTGGTGGGCTGGCACGGGCTGCGCTGGGCTGGGACGGGCTGCGCTGGGCTGGGACGGGCTGTGGTGGGCTGGGACGGGCTGTGGTGGGCTGGGACGGGCTGCGGTGGGCGGGGACGGGCTGTGGTAGGCTGAGACAGGCTGGTACGTGCTGTGGTGAGTGGAGACAGGCCGTGGTGCGCTGGGACGGGCCGTGGTGGTCTGGGACGGGCCGTGGTGCGCTGGGACAGACTGCTACTTGATGTGGTGGGCTGGTACGGGCTGTGGTGGGCTGGTACGGGCTGTGGTGGTCTGGGACAAGCTGGGACTGGCTGTGGTGGGCTGTGACGGGCTGTCGTGGGCTGGGATGGGCTGGGACAGGCTGTGGTGGGCTGTGGTGGGCTGGGACGGGCTGTGACTGGCTGCGGTGGGCTGGGACGGGCTGTGGTAGGCTGGGACGGGCTGGGACGGGTTGTGGTGGGCTGGGACGGGCTATGGTGGGTTGTGGTGGTCTGGGACGGGTTGTGGTGGGCTGGGACGGGCTGGGATGCACTGTGGTGGGCTGTGGTGGGCTGTGGTGGGCTGTGGTCGGCGGGGACGTGCTGTGGTGGGCAGGGACGTGCTGTGGTGGGCTTGGACGGGCTGTGGTGGGCTGGGAAGGGCTGCGGTCAGCCGTGGTGGGCTGGGACGGGCCGTTGTGGTTTCGGACGGGCTCTGGTGGGTTGGGACGGGCTGTGGTGGGCTGTGGTGGGCTGTGGCGGTCTTTGTTTGGCTAGGACGGGCTCGGAAGGATTGGGACGGTCTGGGACGTGCTGTGGTGGGCTGTGGTGGGCTGTGGCTGGCTGGGGTGGGCTGGGATGGGCTGCGGTGGGCTGTGGCTGGCTGGGACGGGCTGTGATGTGCTGGGACAAGCTGTGGTGGGCTGGGACGGTCTGTGGTGGTCTGGGATGGGCTGTGGTGGGCTGGGACAGGCCGTGGTGAACTGGGACGGGCCGTGGTGGGCTGCGGTGGTCCGTGGTGGGCTGGGAAGGGCCGTGGTGAACTGTGATGGGCTGTGGTGGGCCGTGGTGGCCTGGCACGGGCTGTGGTCAGCCGTGGTGGGCTGGCACGGGCTGTGGTGGGCTGGGACGAGCTGTGGTGGGCTGGGACAGGCTGTGGTGGGCTGGGACGGGTTGTGGTGGGCTGGGACGGGCTGTGATAAGCTGTAACCGGCTGTGGTGGGCTGTGGTGGTCTGGGACGGGCCGTGGTGGTCTGGGACGGGCTGTGGTGGGCTGGGACGGGCTGTGATGGGCTGGGACGGGCTGTCGTGGGCTGGGACGGGCTGTGGTGGGCTGGGACGGGCTGTCGTGGGCTGTGGGGGCCTGGGACATGCTGTGGTGGGCTGTGGTGGGCTGGGAAAAGCTGTGACGGGCTGGGACGAGCTGTGACGGGCTGTGGTGTGCTGTAGTGGCCTGTGGTGTGCTGTAGTGGCCTGTGGTGGGCTGGGACGGGCTGTGGTGGGCTGGGACAAACTGTGGTGGGCTTTGGTGGGCTGGGATGAGCTGGGACAGGCTGGGACGGGTTGTGGTGGGCTGTGGTGGGCGGGGAGAGATTTTGCTGGGCGGGGACAGGCTGTGGTGGGCGAGGACAGTTTGTGGTGGGCGGAGACGGGCTGGGACGGGCTGTGGTGGGCTGTGGTGGGCTGGGACGGGCTGTGGTGTGCTGGGACGAGCTGTGGTGTGCTGGGATGGGCTGTGGTGGGCTGGCACGGGCTGCGCTGGGCTGGGACGGGCTGCGCTGGGCTGGGACGGGCTGTGGTGGGCTGGGACGGGCTGTGGTGGGCTGGGACGGGCTGCGGTGGGCGGGGACGGGCTGTGGTAGGCTGAGACAGGCTGGTACGTGCTGTGGTGAGTGGAGACAGGCCGTGGTGCGCTGGGACGGGCCGTGGTGGTCTGGGACGGGCCGTGGTGCGCTGGGACAGACTGGTACTTGATGTGGTGGGCTGGTACGGGCTGTGGTGGGCTGGTACGGGCTGTGGTGGTCTGGGACAAGCTGGGACTGGCTGTGGTGGGCTGTGACGGGCTGTCGTGGGCTGGGATGGGCTGGGACAGGCTGTGGTGGGCTGTGGTGGGCTGGGACGGGCTGTGACTGGCTGCGGTGGGCTGGGACGGGCTGTGGTAGGCTGGGACGGGCTGGGACGGGTTGTGGTGGGCTGGGACGGGCTATGGTGGGTTGTGGTGGTCTGGGACGGGTTGTGGTGGGCTGGGACGGGCTGTGGTGGGCTGGGACGGGTTGTGGTGGGCTGGGATGGGCTGTGATAAGCTGTAACCGGCTGTGGTGGGCTGTGGTGGTCTGTGACGGGCCGTGGTGTGCTGGGACGGGCTGTGGTGGGCTTCTATGGGCTTGTACTTTATATGGTGGGCTGGGACGGGCTGTGACGGGCTCTGGTGGGCTGGGACGGGCTGTGGTGGGCTGGGACGGGCTGTGGTGGCCTGTGGTGGGCTGGGACAGGATGTGGTGGTCTGGGATGGGCTGGGACGGGCTGTGGTGGGCTGAGACGGGCCGTGTTGGGCTGTGGTGGGGCGTGGTGGGTTCTGGTGAGCTTGAGTCGGGCTGTGGTGGGCTGGGACGGGCTGGGACAAGCTGTGGTGGGCTGGGACGGGCTGTGGTGGGCTGTGGTGAGCTGGGACCGGCTGTGGTGGGCGGGGACGGGCTGTGGTGGGCGGGGACGGGCTGTGGTTGGCGGGGACGGGCTGTGGTGGGCTAGGCCGGGCTGGGACGGGCTGGGACGGGCTATGGTGGGTTGTGGTGAGCTTGGACGGGCTATGGTGGGCTGGGACAAGCTGTGGTGGGCTGGGACGAGCTGGGACGTGCTGTGATGGGCTGTGGTGGGCTGGGACAGGCTGGGATGCACTGTGGTGGGCTGTGGTGGGCTGTGGTCGGCGGGGACGTGCTGTGGTGGGCAGGGATGTGCTGTGGTGGGCTTGGACGGGCTGTGGTGTGCTGGGACGGGCTGTGGTGGGCTTCTATGGGCTTGTACTTTATATGGTGGGCTGGGACGGGCTGTGACGGGCTCTGGTGGGCTGGGACGGGCTGTGGTGGGCTGGGACGGGCTGTGGTGGCCTGTGGTGGGCTGGGACGGGATGTGGTGGTCTGGGATGGGCTGGGACGGGCTGTGGTGGGCTGAGACGGGCCGTGTTGGGCTGTGGTGGGGCGTGGTGGGTTCTGGTGAGCTTGAGTCGGGCTGTGGTGGGCTGGGACGGGCTGGGACAAGCTGTGGTGGGCTGGGACAGGCTGTGGTGGGCTGTGGTGAGCTGGGACCGGCTGTGGTGGGCTGGGACGGGCTGTGGTGGGCGGGGACGGGCTGTGGTGGGCGGGGACGGGCTGTGGTTGGCGGGGACGGGCTGTGGTGGGCTAGGCCGGGCTGGGCCGGGCTGGGACGGGCTATGGTGGGTTGTGGTGAGCTTAGACGGGCTGTGGTGGGTTGGGACGGTCTGTGGTTGGTTGTGGTGGGCTGGGACGGGCTGTTGTGGTCAGGGACGGGCTGTGGTGGACCGGGACGGGCTGTGGTGGGCTGTGACAGGCTGTGGTGGGCTGGGTCGGGCTGTGGCAGGCTGGGATGGGCTTTGGCGGGCCGGGACAGTCTGTGGCGGGCTGTGGCGGGCCGTCGTTGGCCGTGGTGGGCTGTAGTGGGCCGTGGTGAGCCGTGGTGGGCTGTGGTAGGCTGGGACGGGCTGTGGTGACCTAGGACGGGCTGTGGTGGGCTGTGGAGGGCTGGGACGGGCTGTGGAGGGCTGGGACGGGCTGTGGTGGGCTCGACGGGCTGTGGTTGGCTGGGACCGTCTGTTTTGGGCTGGGATGGCCTGCGGTGGCCTGTGGTGGGCTGTGGTGGGCTGGGACGGGCTGTGGTGGGTTGGGACGGGCTGTGGTGGGCTGTGGTAAGCTGGGACGGGCTGTGGTGGGCTGTGGTGTGCTGGGACGGGCTGTGGTGGGCCGGGACAAGCCGTGGTGGGCTGTGGTGCGCCGTGTTTATCTGGGACGAGCTGTGGTGGGCCATGGCGGGCCGTGGTGGGCTGGGACGGGCCGTGGTTTGCCGTGGTGGGCTGAAACAGGCTGTGGTGACCTGTGGTGGGCTGTGGTGACCGGTGGTGGGCTGTGGTGACCTGGGACGGGTTGCGGTGGGCTGGGACGGGTTTCGGTGGGCTAGGACGGGCTGCGGTGGGCTCGGATAAGCTGTGTCGGGCTGCGACGGGCTGTGGTAGGCTGGGATGAGCTGTGGAGGGTTGGGACGGGCTGTGGAGGGTTGTGGAGGGCTGTGCTGGGCTTGGACAGGCTGTGGTGGGCTGAGATGGGCCGTGGTGGTCCGTGGTTGGCTGGGACGGGCCGTGCTGGGCTAGGACGGGCTGTGGTGAACTGCGGTGGGCTGTGACGGGCCGTGGTGGGCTGGGACGGGCCGTGGTGGGCTCGACGAGCTGTGGTTGGCCATGACCGGCTGTTTTGGGCTGGGATGGCCTGCGGTGGCCTGTGGTGGGCTGTGGTGGGCTGGGACGGGCTGTGGTGGGTTGGGACAGGCTGGGACGGGCTGGGACGGGCAGTGGTGGGTTGGGACGGGCAGTGGTGGGCTGGGACGGGCTGTGGTGGGCTGGGACGGGCTGTGGTGTGCTGGGACGGTCTGTGGTGGGCTGTGGTAAGCTGTGACGGGCTGTGATGGGCTGCGGTGGCCTGTGGTGTGCTGGGACGGGCTTTGGAGGGTTGGGACGGGCTGGGACGGGCTGGGACGGGCAGTGGTGGGCTGGGACGGGCTGTGGTGGGCTGGTACTTGCTGTGGTGGGCTGTGAGAGGCTGTGGTGGGCTGGGACGGTCTGTGGTGGGCTGGGACGGTCTGTGGTGGGCTGTGGTGTGCTGGGACGGGCTGTGGTGGGCTGTGATGGGCTGTGGTGGGCTGTGGTGTGCTGGGACAAGCTGTGGTGGGCCGGGACGGGCCGTTGTGGGCTGTGGTGTGCCGTGTTTATCTGGGACGAGCTGTGGTGGGCCATGGCGGGCCGTGGTGGGCTGGGACGGGCCGTGGTTTGCCGTGGTGGGCTGAAACAGGCTGTGGTGACCTGTGGTGAGCTGTGGTGACCGGTGGTGGGCTGTGGTGACCGGTGGTGGGCTGTGGTGACCTGTGGTGGGCTGTGGTGGGCTGGGACGGGTTGCGGTGGGCTGGGACGGGTTGCGGTGGGCTAGGACGGGCTGCGGTGGGCTGGGACAGGCTGCGGTGGGCTAGGATAAGCTGTGTTGGGCTGCGACGGGCTGTGGTAGGCTGGGATGAGCTGTGGAGGGTTGGGACGGGCTGTGGAGGGTTGTGGAGGGCTGTGCTGGGCTTGGACAGGCTGTGGTGGGCTGAGATTGGCTGTGGTGGTCCGTGGTGGGCTGGGACGGGCCGTGCTGGGCTAGGACGGGCTGTGGTGAACTGTGGTGGGCTGGGACGGGCCGTGGTGGGCTGGGACGGGCCGTGGTGGGCTGGGGCGGGCCGTGGTGGGCTGGGACGGGCCGTGGTGGGCTGGGACAGGCTGTGGTGGGCTGTGGTGGACTGGGAAGGGCCGTGGTGGGCCGTGGTGTGCTCGGGTGGGCCATGGTGGACCGTGGTTGGCCGTGGTGGGCCGGGACAGGCCGTGGTTAGCCGTGCTGGGCTGAAACAGGCTGGGACAGGCTCTGGTGGGCTGGGCTGGGCTCTGGTGGGCTGGGACGGGCTCTGGTGGGCTGGGACGGGCTGTGGTGGGCTGGGACGGGCTGTGGTGGGCTGTGGTGGGCTGGGACGGGCTGTGGTCGTCTGGGACGGGTTGTGGTGAGCTGAGACGGGCCGTGGTGGGCTGAGACGGGCCGTGGTGGGCTGGGACGGGCTGGTACTTGCTGTGGTGGGCTGTTACGGGCTGTGGTGTGCTGTGAGAGGCTGTGGTGGTCTGGGACGAGCTGGGACGGGCTGTGGTGGGCTGGGACGGGCTGTGGTGGGCTGGGACGGGCTGTGGTGGGCCGTAGTGGGCTGTGGTGGGCTGGGACGGGCTGTAGTGGTCTGTGACAAGCTCTTGTGGGCTGTGGTGGGCTGGGACGAGCTGTGGTGGGCTCTGGTGGGCTGTGGTGGGCTGGGACGGGCTGTCGTGGGCTGGGACGGGCGGTCGTGGGCTGGGACGGGGTGGGACGGGCCGTGGTGGGCTGGGACGGGCCGTGGTGGGCTGGGACGGGCCGTGGTGGGCTGGGACGGGTTGGGATAGGCTGCGGTGGGCCGTGGTGTGCTGTGGTGGGCCGTGGTGGGCTGGGATAAGCTGTGGTGAGCTGAGACGGGCTCTGGAGGTCTGTGGTGGGCTAGGACGGCTTAGTGGTGAGCTGGGATGGGCTGTGGTGGGCTGTGGTGGGCTTTCGTGGGCCGTGGTGGGCTGGGACGGGCTGTGGTGGGCTGGGACGGGCTGCGGTGGGTTGTGGAGAGCTGGGACGGGCTGTGACGGGCTGTGGTGGGCTGCGACGGGCTCTGGGGGTCTGGGACAGGCTTGGACGAGCTGGGACAGGCTGGGACAGGCTGTGGTGGGCTGAGACGGGCTGGGAGGGGCTGGGACGGGCTGTGGTGGGCTGGGACGGTCTGTGGTGGGCTGTGGTAAGCTGGGACGGGCTGTGGTGGGCTGACACGGGCTGGGAGGGGCTGGGACGGGCTGTGGTGGGCCGGGACGGGCTGTGGTGGGCTGTGGTGGGCTGGGACGAGTTGTAGTGGGCCGGGACGGGCTGTGGTGGGCTGTGGTAAGCTGGGACGGGCTGTGGTGTGCTGGGATTGTCTTTGGGGGGCTGGGAGGGGCTGTGGTGCTCTGGGACGGGCTGTGGTGTGCTGGGACGAGCTGTGGTGTGCAGGGACAGGCTGGGACGGGCTGGGACGGGCTGGCACGTGCTGGGACGGGCTGTGGTGGGCTGGGACTCGGTGTGGTGGAATGGGACGGGCTGGGACAGGCTGTGGTGGGCTGGGACATGGTGTGGTGGGCTGGGACGGGCTGTGACGGGCTGTGATGGGCTGGGACGGGCTGTGACGGGTTGTGGTGGGCTGGGACGGGCTGTGGTGGGTTGTGGTGGTCTGGGACGGGTTGTGGTGGGCTGGGACGGGCTGTGGTGGGCTGGGACGGGTTGTGGTGGGCTGGGACGGGCTGTGATAAGCTGTAACCGGCTGTGGTGGGCTGTGGTGGTCTGGGACGGGCCGTGGTGGTCTGGGACGGGCTGTGGTGGGCTGGGACGGGCTGTGATGGGCTGGGACGGGCTGTCGTGGGCTGGGACGGGCTGTGGTGGGCTGGGACGGGCTGTCGTGGGCTGTGGGGGCCTGGGACATGCTGTGGTGGGCTGTGGTGGGCTGGGAAAAGCTGTGACGGGCTGGGACGAGCTGTGACGGGCTGTGGTGTGCTGTAGTGGCCTGTGGTGTGCTGTAGTGGCCTGTGGTGGGCTGGGACGGGCTGTGGTGGGCTGGGACAAACTGTGGTGGGCTTTGGTGGGCTGGGATGAGCTGGGACAGGCTGGGACGGGTTGTGGTGGGCTGTGGTGGGCGGGGAGAGATTTTGCTGGGCGGGGACAGGCTGTGGTGGGCGAGGACAGTTTGTGGTGGGCGGAGACGGGCTGGGACGGGCTGTGGTGGGCTGTGGTGGGCTGGGACGGGCTGTGGTGTGCTGGGACGAGCTGTGGTGTGCTGGGACGGGCTGTGGTGGGCTGGCACGGGCTGCGCTGGGCTGGGACGGGCTGCGCTGGGCTGGGACGGGCTGTGGTGGGCTGGGACGGGCTGTGGTGGGCTGGGACGGGCTGCGGTGGGCGGGGACGGGCTGTGGTAGGCTGAGACAGGCTGGTACGTGCTGTGGTGAGTGGAGACAGGCCGTGGTGCGCTGGGACGGGCCGTGGTGGTCTGGGACGGGCCGTGGTGCGCTGGGACAGACTGGTACTTGATGTGGTGGGCTGGTACGGGCTGTGGTGGGCTGGTACGGGCTGTGGTGGTCTGGGACAAGCTGGGACTGGCTGTGGTGGGCTGTGACGGGCTGTCGTGGGCTGGGATGGGCTGGGACAGGCTGTGGTGGGCTGTGGTGGGCTGGGACGGGCTGTGACTGGCTGCGGTGGGCTGGGACGGGCTGTGGTAGGCTGGGACGGGCTGGGACGGGTTGTGGTGGGCTGGGACGGGCTATGGTGGGTTGTGGTGGTCTGGGACGGGTTGTGGTGGGCTGGGACGGGCTGGGATGCACTGTGGTGGGCTGTGGTGGGCTGTGGTGGGCTGTGGTCGGCGGGGACGTGCTGTGGTGGGCAGGGACGTGCTGTGGTGGGCTTGGACGGGCTGTGGTGGGCTGGGAAGGGCTGCGGTCAGCCGTGGTGGGCTGGGACGGGCCGTTGTGGTTTCGGACGGGCTCTGGTGGGTTGGGACGGGCTGTGGTGGGCTGTGGTGGGCTGTGGCGGTCTTTGTTTGGCTAGGACGGGCTCGGAAGGATTGGGACGGTCTGGGACGTGCTGTGGTGGGCTGTGGTGGGCTGTGGCTGGCTGGGGTGGGCTGGGATGGGCTGCGGTGGGCTGTGGCTGGCTGGGACGGGCTGTGATGTGCTGGGACAAGCTGTGGTGGGCTGGGACGGTCTGTGGTGGTCTGGGATGGGCTGTGGTGGGCTGGGACAGGCCGTGGTGAACTGGGACGGGCCGTGGTGGGCTGCGGTGGTCCGTGGTGGGCTGGGAAGGGCCGTGGTGAACTGTGATGGGCTGTGGTGGGCCGTGGTGGCCTGGCACGGGCTGTGGTCAGCCGTGGTGGGCTGGCACGGGCTGTGGTGGGCTGGGACGAGCTGTGGTGGGCTGGGACAGGCTGTGATGTGCTGGGACGGGCTGTGGTGGGCCGTGGTGGGCCGGGACCGGCCGTGGTGGGCTGGGACGGGCTCTGGTGGGCTGTGGTGGGCTGGCACCGGCTGTAGTGGGCTGGGACAGGCTGTGGTCAGCCGTGGTGGGCTGGGACGGGCCGTGGTGGCTTGGGGCGGGCTCTGGTGGGCCGGGACGGGCTCTGGTGGGCTGTGGTGGGCTGTGGTGGGCTGTGCCGGGCTGTGGTGGGCTAGGACGGGCTGGGAAGGGCTGGGACAGGTTGGGACGGTCTGTGGTGGGCCTTGCCGGGCTGTGGTGGGCTGTGCCGAGCTGGGACGGGCTATGCCGGGCTAGGACGGGCTGTGCCAGGCTGTGGTGGGCTGTGACGGGCTGTTGTGGGCCGGGACGGGCTGTGGTGGGCCGGGACGGCCTGTGGTGGGCTGGGACGAGTTGTGGTGGGCCGGGACGGGCTGTGGTGGGCTGTGGTGGGTTATGGTGAGCTTAGACGGGCTGTGGTGGGTTGGGACGGTCTGTGGTTGGTTGTGGTGGGCTGGGACGGGCTGTTGTGGTCAGGGACGGGCTGTGGTGGACCGGGACGGGCTGTGGTGGGCTGTGACAGGCTGTGGTGGGCTGGGTCGGGCTGTGGCAGGCTGGGATGGGCTTTGGCGGGCCGGGACAGTCTGTGGCGGGCTGTGGCGGGCCGTCGTTGGCCGTGGTGGGCTGTAGTGGGCCGTGGTGAGCCGTGGTGGGCTGTGGTAGGCTGGGACGGGCTGTGGTGACCTGGGACGGGCTGTGGTGGGCTGTGGAGGGCTGGGACGGGCTGTGGAGGGCTGGGACGGGCTGTGGTGGGCTCGACGGGCTGTGGTTGGCTGGGACCGTCTGTTTTGGGCTGGGATGGCCTGCGGTGGCCTGTGGTGGGCTGTGGTGGGCTGGGACGGGCTGTGGTGGGTTGGGACGGGCTGTGGTGGGCTGTGGTAAGCTGGGACGGGCTGTGGTGGGCTGTGGTGTGCTGGGACGGGCTGTGGTGGGCCGGGACAAGCCGTGGTGGGCTGTGGTGCGCCGTGTTTATCTGGGACGAGCTGTGGTGGGCCATGGCGGGCCGTGGTGGGCTGGGACGGGCCGTGGTTTGCCGTGGTGGGCTGAAACAGGCTGTGGTGACCTGTGGTGGGCTGTGGTGACCGGTGGTGGGCTGTGGTGGGCTGGGACGGGTTGCGGTGGGCTGGGACGGGTTTCGGTGGGCTAGGACGGGCTGCGGTGGGCTCGGATAAGCTGTGTCGGGCTGCGACGGGCTGTGGTAGGCTGGGATGAGCTGTGGAGGGTTGGGACGGGCTGTGGAGGGTTGTGGAGGGCTGTGCTGGGCTTGGACAGGCTGTGGTGGGCTGAGATGGGCCGTGGTGGTCCGTGGTTGGCTGGGACGGGCCGTGCTGGGCTAGGACGGGCTGTGGTGAACTGCGGTGGGCTGTGACGGGCCGTGGTGGGCTGGGACGGGCCGTGGTGGGCTCGACGAGCTGTGGTTGGCCATGACCGGCTGTTTTGGGCTGGGATGGCCTGCGGTGGCCTGTGGTGGGCTGTGGTGGGCTGGGACGGGCTGTGGTGGGTTGGGACAGGCTGGGACGGGCTGGGACAGGCAGTGGTGGGTTGGGACGGGCAGTGGTGGGCTGGGACGGGCTGTGGTGGGCTGGGACGGGCTGTGGTGTGCTGGGACGGTCTGTGGTGGGCTGTGGTAAGCTGTGACGGGCTGTGATGGGCTGCGGTGGCCTGTGGTGTGCTGGGACGGGCTTTGGAGGGTTGGGACGGGCTGGGACAGGCTGGGACGGGCAGTGGTGGGCTGGGACGGGCTGTGGTGGGCTGGTACTTGCTGTGGTGGGCTGTGAGAGGCTGTGGTGGGCTGGGACGGTCTGTGGTGGGCTGGGACGGTCTGTGGTGGGCTGTGGTGTGCTGGGACGGGCTGTGGTGGGCTGTGATGGGCTGTGGTGGGCTGTGGTGTGCTGGGACAAGCTGTGGTGGGCCGGGACGGGCCGTTGTGGGCTGTGGTGTGCCGTGTTTATCTGGGACGAGCTGTGGTGGGCCATGGCGGGCCGTGGTGGGCTGGGACGGGCCGTGGTTTGCCGTGGTGGGCTGAAACAGGCTGTGGTGACCTGTGGTGAGCTGTGGTGACCGGTGGTGGGCTGTGGTGACCGGTGGTGGGCTGTGGTGACCTGTGGTGGGCTGTGGTGGGCTGGGACGGGTTGCGGTGGGCTGGGATGAGCTATGGAGGGTTGGGACGGGCTGTGGAGGGTTGTGGAGGGCTGTGCTGGGCTTGGACAGGCTGTGGTGGGCTGAGATGGGCCGTGGTGGTCCGTGGTGGGCTGGGACGGGCCGTGCTGGGCTAGGACGGGCTGTGGTGAACTGCGGTGGGCTGTGACGGGCCGTGGTGGGCTGGGACGGGCCGTGGTGGGCTCGACGAGCTGTGGTTGGCCATGACCGGCTGTTTTGGGCTGGGATGGCCTGCGGTGGCCTGTGGTGGGCTGTGGTGGGCTGGGACGGGCTGTGGTGGGTTGGGACAGGCTGGGACGGGCTGGGACAGGCAGTGGTGGGTTGGGACGGGCAGTGGTGGGCTGGGACGGGCTGTGGTGGGCTGGGACGGGCTGTGGTGTGCTGGGACGGTCTGTGGTGGGCTGTGGTAAGCTGTGACGGGCTGTGATGGGCTGCGGTGGCCTGTGGTGTGCTGGGACGGGCTTTGGAGGGTTGGGACGGGCTGGGACGGGCTGGGACGGGCAGTGGTGGGCTGGGACGGGCTGTGGTGGGCTGGTACTTGCTGTGGTGGGCTGTGAGAGGCTGTGGTGGGCTGGGACGGTCTGTGGTGGGCTGGGACGGTCTGTGGTGGGCTGTGGTGTGCTGGGACGGGCTGTGGTGGGCTGTGATGGGCTGTGGTGGGCTGTGGTGTGCTGGGACAAGCTGTGGTGGGCCGGGACGGGCCGTTGTGGGCTGTGGTGTGCCGTGTTTATCTGGGACGAGCTGTGGTGGGCCATGGCGGGCCGTGGTGGGCTGGGACGGGCCGTGGTTTGCCGTGGTGGGCTGAAACAGGCTGTGGTGACCTGTGGTGAGCTGTGGTGACCGGTGGTGGGCTGTGGTGACCGGTGGTGGGCTGTGGTGACCTGTGGTGGGCTGTGGTGGGCTGGGACGGGTTGCGGTGGGCTGGGACGGGTTGCGGTGGGCTAGGACGGGCTGCGGTGGGCTGGGACAGGCTGCGGTGGGCTAGGATAAGCTGTGTTGGGCTGCGACGGGCTGTGGTAGGCTGGGATGAGCTGTGGAGGGTTGGGACGGGCTGTGGAGGGTTGTGGAGGGCTGTGCTGGGCTTGGACAGGCTGTGGTGGGCTGAGATTGGCTGTGGTGGTCCGTGGTGGGCTGGGACGGGCCGTGCTGGGCTAGGACGGGCTGTGGTGAACTGTGGTGGGCTGGGACGGGCTGTGGTGGGCTGGGACGGGCCGTGGTGGGCTGGGACGGGCCGTGGTGGGCTGGGACGGGCCGTGGTGGGCTGGGACAGGCTGTGGTGGGCTGTGGTGGGCTGGGACGGGCCGTGGTGGGCCGTGGTGTGCTCGGGTGGGCCATGGTGGACCGTGGTTGGCCGTGGTGGGCCGGGACAGGCCGTGGTTAGCCGTGCTGGGCTGAAACAGGCTGGGACAGGCTCTGGTGGGCTGGGCTGGGCTCTGGTGGGCTGGGACGGGCTCTGGTGGGCTGTGGTGGGCTGTGGTGGGCTGGGACGGGCTGTGGTGGGCTGTGGTGGGCTGGGACGGGCTGTGGTCGTCTGGGACGGGTTGTGGTGAGCTGAGACGGGCCGTGGTGGGCTGAGACGGGCCGTGGTGGGCTGGGACGGGCTGGTACTTGCTGTGGTGGGCTGTTACGGGCTGTGGTGTGCTGTGAGAGGCTGTGGTGGTCTGGGACGAGCTGGGACGGGCTGTGGTGGGCTGGGACGGGCTGTGGTGGGCTGGGACGGGCTGTGGTGGGCCGTAGTGGGCTGTGGTGGGCTGGGACGGGCTGTAGTGGTCTGTGACAAGCTCTTGTGGGCTGTGGTGGGCTGGGACGAGCTGTGGTGGGCTCTGGTGGGCTGTGGTGGGCTGGGACGGGCTGTCGTGGGCTGGGACGGGCGGTCGTGGGCTGGGACGGGGTGGGACGGGCCATGGTGGGCTGGGACGGGCTCTGGTGGGCTGGGACGGGCCGTGGTGGGCTGGGACGGGTTGGGATAGGCTGCGGTGGGCCGTGGTGTGCTGTGGTGGGCCGTGGTGGGCTGGGATAAGCTGTGGTGAGCTGAGACGGGCTCTGGAGGTCTGTGGTGGGCTAGGACGGCTTAGTGGTGAGCTGGGATGGGCTGTGGTGGGCTGTGGTGGGCTTTCGTGGGCCGTGGTGGGCTGGGACGGGCTGTGGTGGGCTGGGACGGGCTGCGGTGGGTTGTGGAGAGCTGGGACGGGCTGTGACGGGCTGTGGTGGGCTGCGACGGGCTCTGGGGGTCTGGGACAGGCTTGGACGAGCTGGGACAGGCTGGGACAGGCTGTGGTGGGCTGAGACGGGCTGGGAGGGGCTGGGACGGGCTGTGGTGGGCTGGGACGGTCTGTGGTGGGCTGTGGTAAGCTGGGACGGGCTGTGGTGGGCTGACACGGGCTGGGAGGGGCTGGGACGGGCTGTGGTGGGCCGGGACGGGCTGTGGTGGGCTGTGGTGGGCTGGGACGAGTTGTAGTGGGCCGGGACGGGCTGTGGTGGGCTGTGGTAAGCTGGGACGGGCTGTGGTGTGCTGGGATTGTCTGTGGGGGGCTGGGAGGGGCTGTGGTGCTCTGGGACGGGCTGTGGTGTGCTGGGACGAGCTGTGGTGTGCAGGGACAGGCTGGGACGGGCTGGGACGGGCTGGCACGTGCTGGGACGGGCTGTGGTGGGCTGGGACTCGGTGTGGTGGAATGGGACGGGCTGGGACAGGCTGTGGTGGGCTGGGACATGGTGTGGTGGGCTGGGACGGGCTGTGACGGGCTGTGATGGGCTGGGACGGGCTGTGACGGGTTGTGGTGGGCTGGGACGGGCTGTGGTGGGTTGTGGTGGTCTGGGACGGGTTGTGGTGGGCTGGGACGGGCTGTGGTGGGCTGGGACGGGTTGTGGTGGGCTGGGACGGGCTGTGATAAGCTGTAACCGGCTGTGGTGGGCTGTGGTGGTCTGGGACGGGCCGTGGTGGTCTGGGACGGGCTGTGGTGGGCTGGGACGGGCTGTGATGGGCTGGGACGGGCTGTCGTGGGCTGGGACGGGCTGTGGTGGGCTGGGACGGGCTGTCGTGGGCTGTGGGGGCCTGGGACATGCTGTGGTGGGCTGTGGTGGGCTGGGAAAAGCTGTGACGGGCTGGGACGAGCTGTGACGGGCTGTGGTGTGCTGTAGTGGCCTGTGGTGTGCTGTAGTGGCCTGTGGTGGGCTGGGACGGGCTGTGGTGGGCTGGGACAAACTGTGGTGGGCTTTGGTGGGCTGGGATGAGCTGGGACAGGCTGGGACGGGTTGTGGTGGGCTGTGGTGGGCGGGGAGAGATTTTGCTGGGCGGGGACAGGCTGTGGTGGGCGAGGACAGTTTGTGGTGGGCGGAGACGGGCTGGGACGGGCTGTGGTGGGCTGTGGTGGGCTGGGACGGGCTGTGGTGTGCTGGGACGAGCTGTGGTGTGCTGGGATGGGCTGTGGTGGGCTGGCACGGGCTGCGCTGGGCTGGGACGGGCTGCGCTGGGCTGGGACGGGCTGTGGTGGGCTGGGACGGGCTGTGGTGGGCTGGGACGGGCTGCGGTGGGCGGGGACGGGCTGTGGTAGGCTGAGACAGGCTGGTACGTGCTGTGGTGAGTGGAGACAGGCCGTGGTGCGCTGGGACGGGCCGTGGTGGTCTGGGACGGGCCGTGGTGCGCTGGGACAGACTGGTACTTGATGTGGTGGGCTGGTACGGGCTGTGGTGGGCTGGTACGGGCTGTGGTGGTCTGGGACAAGCTGGGACTGGCTGTGGTGGGCTGTGACGGGCTGTCGTGGGCTGGGATGGGCTGGGACAGGCTGTGGTGGGCTGTGGTGGGCTGGGACGGGCTGTGACTGGCTGCGGTGGGCTGGGACGGGCTGTGGTAGGCTGGGACGGGCTGGGACGGGTTGTGGTGGGCTGGGACGGGCTATGGTGGGTTGTGGTGGTCTGGGACGGGTTGTGGTGGGCTGGGACGGGCTGTGGTGGGCTGGGACGGGTTGTGGTGGGCTGGGATGGGCTGTGATAAGCTGTAACCGGCTGTGGTGGGCTGTGGTGGTCTGTGACGGGCCGTGGTGTGCTGGGACGGGCTGTGGTGGGCTTCTATGGGCTTGTACTTTATATGGTGGGCTGGGACGGGCTGTGACGGGCTCTGGTGGGCTGGGACGGGCTGTGGTGGGCTGGGACGGGCTGTGGTGGCCTGTGGTGGGCTGGGACAGGATGTGGTGGTCTGGGATGGGCTGGGACGGGCTGTGGTGGGCTGAGACGGGCCGTGTTGGGCTGTGGTGGGGCGTGGTGGGTTCTGGTGAGCTTGAGTCGGGCTGTGGTGGGCTGGGACGGGCTGGGACAAGCTGTGGTGGGCTGGGACGGGCTGTGGTGGGCTGTGGTGAGCTGGGACCGGCTGTGGTGGGCGGGGACGGGCTGTGGTGGGCGGGGACGGGCTGTGGTTGGCGGGGACGGGCTGTGGTGGGCTAGGCCGGGCTGGGACGGGCTGGGACGGGCTATGGTGGGTTGTGGTGAGCTTGGACGGGCTATGGTGGGCTGGGACAAGCTGTGGTGGGCTGGGACGAGCTGGGACGTGCTGTGATGGGCTGTGGTGGGCTGGGACAGGCTGGGATGCACTGTGGTGGGCTGTGGTGGGCTGTGGTCGGCGGGGACGTGCTGTGGTGGGCAGGGATGTGCTGTGGTGGGCTTGGACGGGCTGTGGTGTGCTGGGACGGGCTGTGGTGGGCTTCTATGGGCTTGTACTTTATATGGTGGGCTGGGACGGGCTGTGACGGGCTCTGGTGGGCTGGGACGGGCTGTGGTGGGCTGGGACGGGCTGTGGTGGCCTGTGGTGGGCTGGGACGGGATGTGGTGGTCTGGGATGGGCTGGGACGGGCTGTGGTGGGCTGAGACGGGCCGTGTTGGGCTGTGGTGGGGCGTGGTGGGTTCTGGTGAGCTTGAGTCGGGCTGTGGTGGGCTGGGACGGGCTGGGACAAGCTGTGGTGGGCTGGGACAGGCTGTGGTGGGCTGTGGTGAGCTGGGACCGGCTGTGGTGGGCTGGGACGGGCTGTGGTGGGCGGGGACGGGCTGTGGTGGGCGGGGACGGGCTGTGGTTGGCGGGGACGGGCTGTGGTGGGCTAGGCCGGGCTGGGACGGGCTGGGACGGGCTATGGTGGGTTGTGGTGAGCTTAGACGGGCTGTGGTGGGTTGGGACGGTCTGTGGTTGGTTGTGGTGGGCTGGGACGGGCTGTTGTGGTCAGGGACGGGCTGTGGTGGACCGGGACGGGCTGTGGTGGGCTGTGACAGGCTGTGGTGGGCTGGGTCGGGCTGTGGCAGGCTGGGATGGGCTTTGGCGGGCCGGGACAGTCTGTGGCGGGCTGTGGCGGGCCGTCGTTGGCCGTGGTGGGCTGTAGTGGGCCGTGGTGAGCCGTGGTGGGCTGTGGTAGGCTGGGACGGGCTGTGGTGACCTAGGACGGGCTGTGGTGGGCTGTGGAGGGCTGGGACGGGCTGTGGAGGGCTGGGACGGGCTGTGGTGGGCTCGACGGGCTGTGGTTGGCTGGGACCGTCTGTTTTGGGCTGGGATGGCCTGCGGTGGCCTGTGGTGGGCTGTGGTGGGCTGGGACGGGCTGTGGTGGGTTGGGACGGGCTGTGGTGGGCTGTGGTAAGCTGGGACGGGCTGTGGTGGGCTGTGGTGTGCTGGGACGGGCTGTGGTGGGCCGGGACAAGCCGTGGTGGGCTGTGGTGCGCCGTGTTTATCTGGGACGAGCTGTGGTGGGCCATGGCGGGCCGTGGTGGGCTGGGACGGGCCGTGGTTTGCCGTGGTGGGCTGAAACAGGCTGTGGTGACCTGTGGTGGGCTGTGGTGACCGGTGGTGGGCTGTGGTGACCTGGGACGGGTTGCGGTGGGCTGGGACGGGTTTCGGTGGGCTAGGACGGGCTGCGGTGGGCTCGGATAAGCTGTGTCGGGCTGCGACGGGCTGTGGTAGGCTGGGATGAGCTATGGAGGGTTGGGACGGGCTGTGGAGGGTTGTGGAGGGCTGTGCTGGGCTTGGACAGGCTGTGGTGGGCTGAGATGGGCCGTGGTGGTCCGTGGTTGGCTGGGACGGGCCGTGCTGGGCTAGGACGGGCTGTGGTGAACTGCGGTGGGCTGTGACGGGCCGTGGTGGGCTGGGACGGGCCGTGGTGGGCTCGACGAGCTGTGGTTGGCCATGACCGGCTGTTTTGGGCTGGGATGGCCTGCGGTGGCCTGTGGTGGGCTGTGGTGGGCTGGGACGGGCTGTGGTGGGTTGGGACAGGCTGGGACGGGCTGGGACGGGCAGTGGTGGGTTGGGACGGGCAGTGGTGGGCTGGGACGGGCTGTGGTGGGCTGGGACGGGCTGTGGTGTGCTGGGACGGTCTGTGGTGGGCTGTGGTAAGCTGTGACGGGCTGTGATGGGCTGCGGTGGCCTGTGGTGTGCTGGGACGGGCTTTGGAGGGTTGGGACGGGCTGGGACGGGCTGGGACGGGCAGTGGTGGGCTGGGACGGGCTGTGGTGGGCTGGTACTTGCTGTGGTGGGCTGTGAGAGGCTGTGGTGGGCTGGGACGGTCTGTGGTGGGCTGGGACGGTCTGTGGTGGGCTGTGGTGTGCTGGGACGGGCTGTGGTGGGCTGTGATGGGCTGTGGTGGGCTGTGGTGTGCTGGGACAAGCTGTGGTGGGCCGGGACGGGCCGTTGTGGGCTGTGGTGTGCCGTGTTTATCTGGGACGAGCTGTGGTGGGCCATGGCGGGCCGTGGTGGGCTGGGACGGGCCGTGGTTTGCCGTGGTGGGCTGAAACAGGCTGTGGTGACCTGTGGTGAGCTGTGGTGACCGGTGGTGGGCTGTGGTGACCGGTGGTGGGCTGTGGTGACCTGTGGTGGGCTGTGGTGGGCTGGGACGGGTTGCGGTGGGCTGGGACGGGTTGCGGTGGGCTAGGACGGGCTGCGGTGGGCTGGGACAGGCTGCGGTGGGCTAGGATAAGCTGTGTTGGGCTGCGACGGGCTGTGGTAGGCTGGGATGAGCTGTGGAGGGTTGGGACGGGCTGTGGAGGGTTGTGGAGGGCTGTGCTGGGCTTGGACAGGCTGTGGTGGGCTGAGATTGGCTGTGGTGGTCCGTGGTGGGCTGGGACGGGCCGTGCTGGGCTAGGACGGGCTGTGGTGAACTGTGGTGGGCTGGGACGGGCCGTGGTGGGCTGGGACGGGCCGTGGTGGGCTGGGGCGGGCCGTGGTGGGCTGGGACGGGCCGTGGTGGGCTGGGACAGGCTGTGGTGGGCTGTGGTGGACTGGGAAGGGCCGTGGTGGGCCGTGGTGTGCTCGGGTGGGCCATGGTGGACCGTGGTTGGCCGTGGTGGGCCGGGACAGGCCGTGGTTAGCCGTGCTGGGCTGAAACAGGCTGGGACAGGCTCTGGTGGGCTGGGCTGGGCTCTGGTGGGCTGGGACGGGCTCTGGTGGGCTGGGACGGGCTGTGGTGGGCTGGGACGGGCTGTGGTGGGCTGTGGTGGGCTGGGACGGGCTGTGGTCGTCTGGGACGGGTTGTGGTGAGCTGAGACGGGCCGTGGTGGGCTGAGACGGGCCGTGGTGGGCTGGGACGGGCTGGTACTTGCTGTGGTGGGCTGTTACGGGCTGTGGTGTGCTGTGAGAGGCTGTGGTGGTCTGGGACGAGCTGGGACGGGCTGTGGTGGGCTGGGACGGGCTGTGGTGGGCTGGGACGGGCTGTGGTGGGCCGTAGTGGGCTGTGGTGGGCTGGGACGGGCTGTAGTGGTCTGTGACAAGCTCTTGTGGGCTGTGGTGGGCTGGGACGAGCTGTGGTGGGCTCTGGTGGGCTGTGGTGGGCTGGGACGGGCTGTCGTGGGCTGGGACGGGCGGTCGTGGGCTGGGACGGGGTGGGACGGGCCGTGGTGGGCTGGGACGGGCCGTGGTGGGCTGGGACGGGCCGTGGTGGGCTGGGACGGGTTGGGATAGGCTGCGGTGGGCCGTGGTGTGCTGTGGTGGGCCGTGGTGGGCTGGGATAAGCTGTGGTGAGCTGAGACGGGCTCTGGAGGTCTGTGGTGGGCTAGGACGGCTTAGTGGTGAGCTGGGATGGGCTGTGGTGGGCTGTGGTGGGCTTTCGTGGGCCGTGGTGGGCTGGGACGGGCTGTGGTGGGCTGGGACGGGCTGCGGTGGGTTGTGGAGAGCTGGGACGGGCTGTGACGGGCTGTGGTGGGCTGCGACGGGCTCTGGGGGTCTGGGACAGGCTTGGACGAGCTGGGACAGGCTGGGACAGGCTGTGGTGGGCTGAGACGGGCTGGGAGGGGCTGGGACGGGCTGTGGTGGGCTGGGACGGTCTGTGGTGGGCTGTGGTAAGCTGGGACGGGCTGTGGTGGGCTGACACGGGCTGGGAGGGGCTGGGACGGGCTGTGGTGGGCCGGGACGGGCTGTGGTGGGCTGTGGTGGGCTGGGACGAGTTGTAGTGGGCCGGGACGGGCTGTGGTGGGCTGTGGTAAGCTGGGACGGGCTGTGGTGTGCTGGGATTGTCTTTGGGGGGCTGGGAGGGGCTGTGGTGCTCTGGGACGGGCTGTGGTGTGCTGGGACGAGCTGTGGTGTGCAGGGACAGGCTGGGACGGGCTGGGACGGGCTGGCACGTGCTGGGACGGGCTGTGGTGGGCTGGGACTCGGTGTGGTGGAATGGGACGGGCTGGGACAGGCTGTGGTGGGCTGGGACATGGTGTGGTGGGCTGGGACGGGCTGTGACGGGCTGTGATGGGCTGGGACGGGCTGTGACGGGTTGTGGTGGGCTGGGACGGGCTGTGGTGGGTTGTGGTGGTCTGGGACGGGTTGTGGTGGGCTGGGACGGGCTGTGGTGGGCTGGGACGGGTTGTGGTGGGCTGGGACGGGCTGTGATAAGCTGTAACCGGCTGTGGTGGGCTGTGGTGGTCTGGGACGGGCCGTGGTGGTCTGGGACGGGCTGTGGTGGGCTGGGACGGGCTGTGATGGGCTGGGACGGGCTGTCGTGGGCTGGGACGGGCTGTGGTGGGCTGGGACGGGCTGTCGTGGGCTGTGGGGGCCTGGGACATGCTGTGGTGGGCTGTGGTGGGCTGGGAAAAGCTGTGACGGGCTGGGACGAGCTGTGACGGGCTGTGGTGTGCTGTAGTGGCCTGTGGTGTGCTGTAGTGGCCTGTGGTGGGCTGGGACGGGCTGTGGTGGGCTGGGACAAACTGTGGTGGGCTTTGGTGGGCTGGGATGAGCTGGGACAGGCTGGGACGGGTTGTGGTGGGCTGTGGTGGGCGGGGAGAGATTTTGCTGGGCGGGGACAGGCTGTGGTGGGCGAGGACAGTTTGTGGTGGGCGGAGACGGGCTGGGACGGGCTGTGGTGGGCTGTGGTGGGCTGGGACGGGCTGTGGTGTGCTGGGACGAGCTGTGGTGTGCTGGGACGGGCTGTGGTGGGCTGGCACGGGCTGCGCTGGGCTGGGACGGGCTGCGCTGGGCTGGGACGGGCTGTGGTGGGCTGGGACGGGCTGTGGTGGGCTGGGACGGGCTGCGGTGGGCGGGGACGGGCTGTGGTAGGCTGAGACAGGCTGGTACGTGCTGTGGTGAGTGGAGACAGGCCGTGGTGCGCTGGGACGGGCCGTGGTGGTCTGGGACGGGCCGTGGTGCGCTGGGACAGACTGCTACTTGATGTGGTGGGCTGGTACGGGCTGTGGTGGGCTGGTACGGGCTGTGGTGGTCTGGGACAAGCTGGGACTGGCTGTGGTGGGCTGTGACGGGCTGTCGTGGGCTGGGATGGGCTGGGACAGGCTGTGGTGGGCTGTGGTGGGCTGGGACGGGCTGTGACTGGCTGCGGTGGGCTGGGACGGGCTGTGGTAGGCTGGGACGGGCTGGGACGGGTTGTGGTGGGCTGGGACGGGCTATGGTGGGTTGTGGTGGTCTGGGACGGGTTGTGGTGGGCTGGGACGGGCTGGGATGCACTGTGGTGGGCTGTGGTGGGCTGTGGTGGGCTGTGGTCGGCGGGGACGTGCTGTGGTGGGCAGGGACGTGCTGTGGTGGGCTTGGACGGGCTGTGGTGGGCTGGGAAGGGCTGCGGTCAGCCGTGGTGGGCTGGGACGGGCCGTTGTGGTTTCGGACGGGCTCTGGTGGGTTGGGACGGGCTGTGGTGGGCTGTGGTGGGCTGTGGCGGTCTTTGTTTGGCTAGGACGGGCTCGGAAGGATTGGGACGGTCTGGGACGTGCTGTGGTGGGCTGTGGTGGGCTGTGGCTGGCTGGGGTGGGCTGGGATGGGCTGCGGTGGGCTGTGGCTGGCTGGGACGGGCTGTGATGTGCTGGGACAAGCTGTGGTGGGCTGGGACGGTCTGTGGTGGTCTGGGATGGGCTGTGGTGGGCTGGGACAGGCCGTGGTGAACTGGGACGGGCCGTGGTGGGCTGCGGTGGTCCGTGGTGGGCTGGGAAGGGCCGTGGTGAACTGTGATGGGCTGTGGTGGGCCGTGGTGGCCTGGCACGGGCTGTGGTCAGCCGTGGTGGGCTGGCACGGGCTGTGGTGGGCTGGGACGAGCTGTGGTGGGCTGGGACAGGCTGTGGTGGGCTGGGACGGGTTGTGGTGGGCTGGGACGGGCTGTGATAAGCTGTAACCGGCTGTGGTGGGCTGTGGTGGTCTGGGACGGGCCGTGGTGGTCTGGGACGGGCTGTGGTGGGCTGGGACGGGCTGTGATGGGCTGGGACGGGCTGTCGTGGGCTGGGACGGGCTGTGGTGGGCTGGGACGGGCTGTCGTGGGCTGTGGGGGCCTGGGACATGCTGTGGTGGGCTGTGGTGGGCTGGGAAAAGCTGTGACGGGCTGGGACGAGCTGTGACGGGCTGTGGTGTGCTGTAGTGGCCTGTGGTGTGCTGTAGTGGCCTGTGGTGGGCTGGGACGGGCTGTGGTGGGCTGGGACAAACTGTGGTGGGCTTTGGTGGGCTGGGATGAGCTGGGACAGGCTGGGACGGGTTGTGGTGGGCTGTGGTGGGCGGGGAGAGATTTTGCTGGGCGGGGACAGGCTGTGGTGGGCGAGGACAGTTTGTGGTGGGCGGAGACGGGCTGGGACGGGCTGTGGTGGGCTGTGGTGGGCTGGGACGGGCTGTGGTGTGCTGGGACGAGCTGTGGTGTGCTGGGATGGGCTGTGGTGGGCTGGCACGGGCTGCGCTGGGCTGGGACGGGCTGCGCTGGGCTGGGACGGGCTGTGGTGGGCTGGGACGGGCTGTGGTGGGCTGGGACGGGCTGCGGTGGGCGGGGACGGGCTGTGGTAGGCTGAGACAGGCTGGTACGTGCTGTGGTGAGTGGAGACAGGCCGTGGTGCGCTGGGACGGGCCGTGGTGGTCTGGGACGGGCCGTGGTGCGCTGGGACAGACTGGTACTTGATGTGGTGGGCTGGTACGGGCTGTGGTGGGCTGGTACGGGCTGTGGTGGTCTGGGACAAGCTGGGACTGGCTGTGGTGGGCTGTGACGGGCTGTCGTGGGCTGGGATGGGCTGGGACAGGCTGTGGTGGGCTGTGGTGGGCTGGGACGGGCTGTGACTGGCTGCGGTGGGCTGGGACGGGCTGTGGTAGGCTGGGACGGGCTGGGACGGGTTGTGGTGGGCTGGGACGGGCTATGGTGGGTTGTGGTGGTCTGGGACGGGTTGTGGTGGGCTGGGACGGGCTGTGGTGGGCTGGGACGGGTTGTGGTGGGCTGGGATGGGCTGTGATAAGCTGTAACCGGCTGTGGTGGGCTGTGGTGGTCTGTGACGGGCCGTGGTGTGCTGGGACGGGCTGTGGTGGGCTTCTATGGGCTTGTACTTTATATGGTGGGCTGGGACGGGCTGTGACGGGCTCTGGTGGGCTGGGACGGGCTGTGGTGGGCTGGGACGGGCTGTGGTGGCCTGTGGTGGGCTGGGACAGGATGTGGTGGTCTGGGATGGGCTGGGACGGGCTGTGGTGGGCTGAGACGGGCCGTGTTGGGCTGTGGTGGGGCGTGGTGGGTTCTGGTGAGCTTGAGTCGGGCTGTGGTGGGCTGGGACGGGCTGGGACAAGCTGTGGTGGGCTGGGACGGGCTGTGGTGGGCTGTGGTGAGCTGGGACCGGCTGTGGTGGGCGGGGACGGGCTGTGGTGGGCGGGGACGGGCTGTGGTTGGCGGGGACGGGCTGTGGTGGGCTAGGCCGGGCTGGGACGGGCTGGGACGGGCTATGGTGGGTTGTGGTGAGCTTGGACGGGCTATGGTGGGCTGGGACAAGCTGTGGTGGGCTGGGACGAGCTGGGACGTGCTGTGATGGGCTGTGGTGGGCTGGGACAGGCTGGGATGCACTGTGGTGGGCTGTGGTGGGCTGTGGTCGGCGGGGACGTGCTGTGGTGGGCAGGGATGTGCTGTGGTGGGCTTGGACGGGCTGTGGTGTGCTGGGACGGGCTGTGGTGGGCTTCTATGGGCTTGTACTTTATATGGTGGGCTGGGACGGGCTGTGACGGGCTCTGGTGGGCTGGGACGGGCTGTGGTGGGCTGGGACGGGCTGTGGTGGCCTGTGGTGGGCTGGGACGGGATGTGGTGGTCTGGGATGGGCTGGGACGGGCTGTGGTGGGCTGAGACGGGCCGTGTTGGGCTGTGGTGGGGCGTGGTGGGTTCTGGTGAGCTTGAGTCGGGCTGTGGTGGGCTGGGACGGGCTGGGACAAGCTGTGGTGGGCTGGGACAGGCTGTGGTGGGCTGTGGTGAGCTGGGACCGGCTGTGGTGGGCTGGGACGGGCTGTGGTGGGCGGGGACGGGCTGTGGTGGGCGGGGACGGGCTGTGGTTGGCGGGGACGGGCTGTGGTGGGCTAGGCCGGGCTGGGCCGGGCTGGGACGGGCTATGGTGGGTTGTGGTGAGCTTAGACGGGCTGTGGTGGGTTGGGACGGTCTGTGGTTGGTTGTGGTGGGCTGGGACGGGCTGTTGTGGTCAGGGACGGGCTGTGGTGGACCGGGACGGGCTGTGGTGGGCTGTGACAGGCTGTGGTGGGCTGGGTCGGGCTGTGGCAGGCTGGGATGGGCTTTGGCGGGCCGGGACAGTCTGTGGCGGGCTGTGGCGGGCCGTCGTTGGCCGTGGTGGGCTGTAGTGGGCCGTGGTGAGCCGTGGTGGGCTGTGGTAGGCTGGGACGGGCTGTGGTGACCTAGGACGGGCTGTGGTGGGCTGTGGAGGGCTGGGACGGGCTGTGGAGGGCTGGGACGGGCTGTGGTGGGCTCGACGGGCTGTGGTTGGCTGGGACCGTCTGTTTTGGGCTGGGATGGCCTGCGGTGGCCTGTGGTGGGCTGTGGTGGGCTGGGACGGGCTGTGGTGGGTTGGGACGGGCTGTGGTGGGCTGTGGTAAGCTGGGACGGGCTGTGGTGGGCTGTGGTGTGCTGGGACGGGCTGTGGTGGGCCGGGACAAGCCGTGGTGGGCTGTGGTGCGCCGTGTTTATCTGGGACGAGCTGTGGTGGGCCATGGCGGGCCGTGGTGGGCTGGGACGGGCCGTGGTTTGCCGTGGTGGGCTGAAACAGGCTGTGGTGACCTGTGGTGGGCTGTGGTGACCGGTGGTGGGCTGTGGTGACCTGGGACGGGTTGCGGTGGGCTGGGACGGGTTTCGGTGGGCTAGGACGGGCTGCGGTGGGCTCGGATAAGCTGTGTCGGGCTGCGACGGGCTGTGGTAGGCTGGGATGAGCTGTGGAGGGTTGGGACGGGCTGTGGAGGGTTGTGGAGGGCTGTGCTGGGCTTGGACAGGCTGTGGTGGGCTGAGATGGGCCGTGGTGGTCCGTGGTTGGCTGGGACGGGCCGTGCTGGGCTAGGACGGGCTGTGGTGAACTGCGGTGGGCTGTGACGGGCCGTGGTGGGCTGGGACGGGCCGTGGTGGGCTCGACGAGCTGTGGTTGGCCATGACCGGCTGTTTTGGGCTGGGATGGCCTGCGGTGGCCTGTGGTGGGCTGTGGTGGGCTGGGACGGGCTGTGGTGGGTTGGGACAGGCTGGGACGGGCTGGGACGGGCAGTGGTGGGTTGGGACGGGCAGTGGTGGGCTGGGACGGGCTGTGGTGGGCTGGGACGGGCTGTGGTGTGCTGGGACGGTCTGTGGTGGGCTGTGGTAAGCTGTGACGGGCTGTGATGGGCTGCGGTGGCCTGTGGTGTGCTGGGACGGGCTTTGGAGGGTTGGGACGGGCTGGGACGGGCTGGGACGGGCAGTGGTGGGCTGGGACGGGCTGTGGTGGGCTGGTACTTGCTGTGGTGGGCTGTGAGAGGCTGTGGTGGGCTGGGACGGTCTGTGGTGGGCTGGGACGGTCTGTGGTGGGCTGTGGTGTGCTGGGACGGGCTGTGGTGGGCTGTGATGGGCTGTGGTGGGCTGTGGTGTGCTGGGACAAGCTGTGGTGGGCCGGGACGGGCCGTTGTGGGCTGTGGTGTGCCGTGTTTATCTGGGACGAGCTGTGGTGGGCCATGGCGGGCCGTGGTGGGCTGGGACGGGCCGTGGTTTGCCGTGGTGGGCTGAAACAGGCTGTGGTGACCTGTGGTGAGCTGTGGTGACCGGTGGTGGGCTGTGGTGACCGGTGGTGGGCTGTGGTGACCTGTGGTGGGCTGTGGTGGGCTGGGACGGGTTGCGGTGGGCTGGGACGGGTTGCGGTGGGCTAGGACGGGCTGCGGTGGGCTGGGACAGGCTGCGGTGGGCTAGGATAAGCTGTGTTGGGCTGCGACGGGCTGTGGTAGGCTGGGATGAGCTGTGGAGGGTTGGGACGGGCTGTGGAGGGTTGTGGAGGGCTGTGCTGGGCTTGGACAGGCTGTGGTGGGCTGAGATTGGCTGTGGTGGTCCGTGGTGGGCTGGGACGGGCCGTGCTGGGCTAGGACGGGCTGTGGTGAACTGTGGTGGGCTGGGACGGGCCGTGGTGGGCTGGGACGGGCCGTGGTGGGCTGGGGCGGGCCGTGGTGGGCTGGGACGGGCCGTGGTGGGCTGGGACAGGCTGTGGTGGGCTGTGGTGGACTGGGAAGGGCCGTGGTGGGCCGTGGTGTGCTCGGGTGGGCCATGGTGGACCGTGGTTGGCCGTGGTGGGCCGGGACAGGCCGTGGTTAGCCGTGCTGGGCTGAAACAGGCTGGGACAGGCTCTGGTGGGCTGGGCTGGGCTCTGGTGGGCTGGGACGGGCTCTGGTGGGCTGGGACGGGCTGTGGTGGGCTGGGACGGGCTGTGGTGGGCTGTGGTGGGCTGGGACGGGCTGTGGTCGTCTGGGACGGGTTGTGGTGAGCTGAGACGGGCCGTGGTGGGCTGAGACGGGCCGTGGTGGGCTGGGACGGGCTGGTACTTGCTGTGGTGGGCTGTTACGGGCTGTGGTGTGCTGTGAGAGGCTGTGGTGGTCTGGGACGAGCTGGGACGGGCTGTGGTGGGCTGGGACGGGCTGTGGTGGGCTGGGACGGGCTGTGGTGGGCCGTAGTGGGCTGTGGTGGGCTGGGACGGGCTGTAGTGGTCTGTGACAAGCTCTTGTGGGCTGTGGTGGGCTGGGACGAGCTGTGGTGGGCTCTGGTGGGCTGTGGTGGGCTGGGACGGGCTGTCGTGGGCTGGGACGGGCGGTCGTGGGCTGGGACGGGGTGGGACGGGCCGTGGTGGGCTGGGACGGGCCGTGGTGGGCTGGGACGGGCCGTGGTGGGCTGGGACGGGTTGGGATAGGCTGCGGTGGGCCGTGGTGTGCTGTGGTGGGCCGTGGTGGGCTGGGATAAGCTGTGGTGAGCTGAGACGGGCTCTGGAGGTCTGTGGTGGGCTAGGACGGCTTAGTGGTGAGCTGGGATGGGCTGTGGTGGGCTGTGGTGGGCTTTCGTGGGCCGTGGTGGGCTGGGACGGGCTGTGGTGGGCTGGGACGGGCTGCGGTGGGTTGTGGAGAGCTGGGACGGGCTGTGACGGGCTGTGGTGGGCTGCGACGGGCTCTGGGGGTCTGGGACAGGCTTGGACGAGCTGGGACAGGCTGGGACAGGCTGTGGTGGGCTGAGACGGGCTGGGAGGGGCTGGGACGGGCTGTGGTGGGCTGGGACGGTCTGTGGTGGGCTGTGGTAAGCTGGGACGGGCTGTGGTGGGCTGACACGGGCTGGGAGGGGCTGGGACGGGCTGTGGTGGGCCGGGACGGGCTGTGGTGGGCTGTGGTGGGCTGGGACGAGTTGTAGTGGGCCGGGACGGGCTGTGGTGGGCTGTGGTAAGCTGGGACGGGCTGTGGTGTGCTGGGATTGTCTTTGGGGGGCTGGGAGGGGCTGTGGTGCTCTGGGACGGGCTGTGGTGTGCTGGGACGAGCTGTGGTGTGCAGGGACAGGCTGGGACGGGCTGGGACGGGCTGGCACGTGCTGGGACGGGCTGTGGTGGGCTGGGACTCGGTGTGGTGGAATGGGACGGGCTGGGACAGGCTGTGGTGGGCTGGGACATGGTGTGGTGGGCTGGGACGGGCTGTGACGGGCTGTGATGGGCTGGGACGGGCTGTGACGGGTTGTGGTGGGCTGGGACGGGCTGTGGTGGGTTGTGGTGGTCTGGGACGGGTTGTGGTGGGCTGGGACGGGCTGTGGTGGGCTGGGACGGGTTGTGGTGGGCTGGGACGGGCTGTGATAAGCTGTAACCGGCTGTGGTGGGCTGTGGTGGTCTGGGACGGGCCGTGGTGGTCTGGGACGGGCTGTGGTGGGCTGGGACGGGCTGTGATGGGCTGGGACGGGCTGTCGTGGGCTGGGACGGGCTGTGGTGGGCTGGGACGGGCTGTCGTGGGCTGTGGGGGCCTGGGACATGCTGTGGTGGGCTGTGGTGGGCTGGGAAAAGCTGTGACGGGCTGGGACGAGCTGTGACGGGCTGTGGTGTGCTGTAGTGGCCTGTGGTGTGCTGTAGTGGCCTGTGGTGGGCTGGGACGGGCTGTGGTGGGCTGGGACAAACTGTGGTGGGCTTTGGTGGGCTGGGATGAGCTGGGACAGGCTGGGACGGGTTGTGGTGGGCTGTGGTGGGCGGGGAGAGATTTTGCTGGGCGGGGACAGGCTGTGGTGGGCGAGGACAGTTTGTGGTGGGCGGAGACGGGCTGGGACGGGCTGTGGTGGGCTGTGGTGGGCTGGGACGGGCTGTGGTGTGCTGGGACGAGCTGTGGTGTGCTGGGACGGGCTGTGGTGGGCTGGCACGGGCTGCGCTGGGCTGGGACGGGCTGCGCTGGGCTGGGACGGGCTGTGGTGGGCTGGGACGGGCTGTGGTGGGCTGGGACGGGCTGCGGTGGGCGGGGACGGGCTGTGGTAGGCTGAGACAGGCTGGTACGTGCTGTGGTGAGTGGAGACAGGCCGTGGTGCGCTGGGACGGGCCGTGGTGGTCTGGGACGGGCCGTGGTGCGCTGGGACAGACTGGTACTTGATGTGGTGGGCTGGTACGGGCTGTGGTGGGCTGGTACGGGCTGTGGTGGTCTGGGACAAGCTGGGACTGGCTGTGGTGGGCTGTGACGGGCTGTCGTGGGCTGGGATGGGCTGGGACAGGCTGTGGTGGGCTGTGGTGGGCTGGGACGGGCTGTGACTGGCTGCGGTGGGCTGGGACGGGCTGTGGTAGGCTGGGACGGGCTGGGACGGGTTGTGGTGGGCTGGGACGGGCTATGGTGGGTTGTGGTGGTCTGGGACGGGTTGTGGTGGGCTGGGACGGGCTGGGATGCACTGTGGTGGGCTGTGGTGGGCTGTGGTGGGCTGTGGTCGGCGGGGACGTGCTGTGGTGGGCAGGGACGTGCTGTGGTGGGCTTGGACGGGCTGTGGTGGGCTGGGAAGGGCTGCGGTCAGCCGTGGTGGGCTGGGACGGGCCGTTGTGGTTTCGGACGGGCTCTGGTGGGTTGGGACGGGCTGTGGTGGGCTGTGGTGGGCTGTGGCGGTCTTTGTTTGGCTAGGACGGGCTCGGAAGGATTGGGACGGTCTGGGACGTGCTGTGGTGGGCTGTGGTGGGCTGTGGCTGGCTGGGGTGGGCTGGGATGGGCTGCGGTGGGCTGTGGCTGGCTGGGACGGGCTGTGATGTGCTGGGACAAGCTGTGGTGGGCTGGGACGGTCTGTGGTGGTCTGGGATGGGCTGTGGTGGGCTGGGACAGGCCGTGGTGAACTGGGACGGGCCGTGGTGGGCTGCGGTGGTCCGTGGTGGGCTGGGAAGGGCCGTGGTGAACTGTGATGGGCTGTGGTGGGCCGTGGTGGCCTGGCACGGGCTGTGGTCAGCCGTGGTGGGCTGGCACGGGCTGTGGTGGGCTGGGACGAGCTGTGGTGGGCTGGGACAGGCTGTGATGTGCTGGGACGGGCTGTGGTGGGCCGTGGTGGGCCGGGACCGGCCGTGGTGGGCTGGGACGGGCTCTGGTGGGCTGTGGTGGGCTGGCACCGGCTGTAGTGGGCTGGGACAGGCTGTGGTCAGCCGTGGTGGGCTGGGACGGGCCGTGGTGGCTTGGGGCGGGCTCTGGTGGGCCGGGACGGGCTCTGGTGGGCTGTGGTGGGCTGTGGTGGGCTGTGCCGGGCTGTGGTGGGCTAGGACGGGCTGGGAAGGGCTGGGACAGGTTGGGACGGTCTGTGGTGGGCCTTGCCGGGCTGTGGTGGGCTGTGCCGAGCTGGGACGGGCTATGCCGGGCTAGGACGGGCTGTGCCAGGCTGTGGTGGGCTGTGACGGGCTGTTGTGGGCCGGGACGGGCTGTGGTGGGCCGGGACGGCCTGTGGTGGGCTGGGACGAGTTGTGGTGGGCCGGGACGGGCTGTGGTGGGCTGTGGTGGGTTATGGTGAGCTTAGACGGGCTGTGGTGGGTTGGGACGGTCTGTGGTTGGTTGTGGTGGGCTGGGACGGGCTGTTGTGGTCAGGGACGGGCTGTGGTGGACCGGGACGGGCTGTGGTGGGCTGTGACAGGCTGTGGTGGGCTGGGTCGGGCTGTGGCAGGCTGGGATGGGCTTTGGCGGGCCGGGACAGTCTGTGGCGGGCTGTGGCGGGCCGTCGTTGGCCGTGGTGGGCTGTAGTGGGCCGTGGTGAGCCGTGGTGGGCTGTGGTAGGCTGGGACGGGCTGTGGTGACCTGGGACGGGCTGTGGTGGGCTGTGGAGGGCTGGGACGGGCTGTGGAGGGCTGGGACGGGCTGTGGTGGGCTCGACGGGCTGTGGTTGGCTGGGACCGTCTGTTTTGGGCTGGGATGGCCTGCGGTGGCCTGTGGTGGGCTGTGGTGGGCTGGGACGGGCTGTGGTGGGTTGGGACGGGCTGTGGTGGGCTGTGGTAAGCTGGGACGGGCTGTGGTGGGCTGTGGTGTGCTGGGACGGGCTGTGGTGGGCCGGGACAAGCCGTGGTGGGCTGTGGTGCGCCGTGTTTATCTGGGACGAGCTGTGGTGGGCCATGGCGGGCCGTGGTGGGCTGGGACGGGCCGTGGTTTGCCGTGGTGGGCTGAAACAGGCTGTGGTGACCTGTGGTGGGCTGTGGTGACCGGTGGTGGGCTGTGGTGGGCTGGGACGGGTTGCGGTGGGCTGGGACGGGTTTCGGTGGGCTAGGACGGGCTGCGGTGGGCTCGGATAAGCTGTGTCGGGCTGCGACGGGCTGTGGTAGGCTGGGATGAGCTGTGGAGGGTTGGGACGGGCTGTGGAGGGTTGTGGAGGGCTGTGCTGGGCTTGGACAGGCTGTGGTGGGCTGAGATGGGCCGTGGTGGTCCGTGGTTGGCTGGGACGGGCCGTGCTGGGCTAGGACGGGCTGTGGTGAACTGCGGTGGGCTGTGACGGGCCGTGGTGGGCTGGGACGGGCCGTGGTGGGCTCGACGAGCTGTGGTTGGCCATGACCGGCTGTTTTGGGCTGGGATGGCCTGCGGTGGCCTGTGGTGGGCTGTGGTGGGCTGGGACGGGCTGTGGTGGGTTGGGACAGGCTGGGACGGGCTGGGACAGGCAGTGGTGGGTTGGGACGGGCAGTGGTGGGCTGGGACGGGCTGTGGTGGGCTGGGACGGGCTGTGGTGTGCTGGGACGGTCTGTGGTGGGCTGTGGTAAGCTGTGACGGGCTGTGATGGGCTGCGGTGGCCTGTGGTGTGCTGGGACGGGCTTTGGAGGGTTGGGACGGGCTGGGACAGGCTGGGACGGGCAGTGGTGGGCTGGGACGGGCTGTGGTGGGCTGGTACTTGCTGTGGTGGGCTGTGAGAGGCTGTGGTGGGCTGGGACGGTCTGTGGTGGGCTGGGACGGTCTGTGGTGGGCTGTGGTGTGCTGGGACGGGCTGTGGTGGGCTGTGATGGGCTGTGGTGGGCTGTGGTGTGCTGGGACAAGCTGTGGTGGGCCGGGACGGGCCGTTGTGGGCTGTGGTGTGCCGTGTTTATCTGGGACGAGCTGTGGTGGGCCATGGCGGGCCGTGGTGGGCTGGGACGGGCCGTGGTTTGCCGTGGTGGGCTGAAACAGGCTGTGGTGACCTGTGGTGAGCTGTGGTGACCGGTGGTGGGCTGTGGTGACCGGTGGTGGGCTGTGGTGACCTGTGGTGGGCTGTGGTGGGCTGGGACGGGTTGCGGTGGGCTGGGATGAGCTATGGAGGGTTGGGACGGGCTGTGGAGGGTTGTGGAGGGCTGTGCTGGGCTTGGACAGGCTGTGGTGGGCTGAGATGGGCCGTGGTGGTCCGTGGTGGGCTGGGACGGGCCGTGCTGGGCTAGGACGGGCTGTGGTGAACTGCGGTGGGCTGTGACGGGCCGTGGTGGGCTGGGACGGGCCGTGGTGGGCTCGACGAGCTGTGGTTGGCCATGACCGGCTGTTTTGGGCTGGGATGGCCTGCGGTGGCCTGTGGTGGGCTGTGGTGGGCTGGGACGGGCTGTGGTGGGTTGGGACAGGCTGGGACGGGCTGGGACAGGCAGTGGTGGGTTGGGACGGGCAGTGGTGGGCTGGGACGGGCTGTGGTGGGCTGGGACGGGCTGTGGTGTGCTGGGACGGTCTGTGGTGGGCTGTGGTAAGCTGTGACGGGCTGTGATGGGCTGCGGTGGCCTGTGGTGTGCTGGGACGGGCTTTGGAGGGTTGGGACGGGCTGGGACGGGCTGGGACGGGCAGTGGTGGGCTGGGACGGGCTGTGGTGGGCTGGTACTTGCTGTGGTGGGCTGTGAGAGGCTGTGGTGGGCTGGGACGGTCTGTGGTGGGCTGGGACGGTCTGTGGTGGGCTGTGGTGTGCTGGGACGGGCTGTGGTGGGCTGTGATGGGCTGTGGTGGGCTGTGGTGTGCTGGGACAAGCTGTGGTGGGCCGGGACGGGCCGTTGTGGGCTGTGGTGTGCCGTGTTTATCTGGGACGAGCTGTGGTGGGCCATGGCGGGCCGTGGTGGGCTGGGACGGGCCGTGGTTTGCCGTGGTGGGCTGAAACAGGCTGTGGTGACCTGTGGTGAGCTGTGGTGACCGGTGGTGGGCTGTGGTGACCGGTGGTGGGCTGTGGTGACCTGTGGTGGGCTGTGGTGGGCTGGGACGGGTTGCGGTGGGCTGGGACGGGTTGCGGTGGGCTAGGACGGGCTGCGGTGGGCTGGGACAGGCTGCGGTGGGCTAGGATAAGCTGTGTTGGGCTGCGACGGGCTGTGGTAGGCTGGGATGAGCTGTGGAGGGTTGGGACGGGCTGTGGAGGGTTGTGGAGGGCTGTGCTGGGCTTGGACAGGCTGTGGTGGGCTGAGATTGGCTGTGGTGGTCCGTGGTGGGCTGGGACGGGCCGTGCTGGGCTAGGACGGGCTGTGGTGAACTGTGGTGGGCTGGGACGGGCTGTGGTGGGCTGGGACGGGCCGTGGTGGGCTGGGACGGGCCGTGGTGGGCTGGGACGGGCCGTGGTGGGCTGGGACAGGCTGTGGTGGGCTGTGGTGGGCTGGGACGGGCCGTGGTGGGCCGTGGTGTGCTCGGGTGGGCCATGGTGGACCGTGGTTGGCCGTGGTGGGCCGGGACAGGCCGTGGTTAGCCGTGCTGGGCTGAAACAGGCTGGGACAGGCTCTGGTGGGCTGGGCTGGGCTCTGGTGGGCTGGGACGGGCTCTGGTGGGCTGTGGTGGGCTGTGGTGGGCTGGGACGGGCTGTGGTGGGCTGTGGTGGGCTGGGACGGGCTGTGGTCGTCTGGGACGGGTTGTGGTGAGCTGAGACGGGCCGTGGTGGGCTGAGACGGGCCGTGGTGGGCTGGGACGGGCTGGTACTTGCTGTGGTGGGCTGTTACGGGCTGTGGTGTGCTGTGAGAGGCTGTGGTGGTCTGGGACGAGCTGGGACGGGCTGTGGTGGGCTGGGACGGGCTGTGGTGGGCTGGGACGGGCTGTGGTGGGCCGTAGTGGGCTGTGGTGGGCTGGGACGGGCTGTAGTGGTCTGTGACAAGCTCTTGTGGGCTGTGGTGGGCTGGGACGAGCTGTGGTGGGCTCTGGTGGGCTGTGGTGGGCTGGGACGGGCTGTCGTGGGCTGGGACGGGCGGTCGTGGGCTGGGACGGGGTGGGACGGGCCATGGTGGGCTGGGACGGGCTCTGGTGGGCTGGGACGGGCCGTGGTGGGCTGGGACGGGTTGGGATAGGCTGCGGTGGGCCGTGGTGTGCTGTGGTGGGCCGTGGTGGGCTGGGATAAGCTGTGGTGAGCTGAGACGGGCTCTGGAGGTCTGTGGTGGGCTAGGACGGCTTAGTGGTGAGCTGGGATGGGCTGTGGTGGGCTGTGGTGGGCTTTCGTGGGCCGTGGTGGGCTGGGACGGGCTGTGGTGGGCTGGGACGGGCTGCGGTGGGTTGTGGAGAGCTGGGACGGGCTGTGACGGGCTGTGGTGGGCTGCGACGGGCTCTGGGGGTCTGGGACAGGCTTGGACGAGCTGGGACAGGCTGGGACAGGCTGTGGTGGGCTGAGACGGGCTGGGAGGGGCTGGGACGGGCTGTGGTGGGCTGGGACGGTCTGTGGTGGGCTGTGGTAAGCTGGGACGGGCTGTGGTGGGCTGACACGGGCTGGGAGGGGCTGGGACGGGCTGTGGTGGGCCGGGACGGGCTGTGGTGGGCTGTGGTGGGCTGGGACGAGTTGTAGTGGGCCGGGACGGGCTGTGGTGGGCTGTGGTAAGCTGGGACGGGCTGTGGTGTGCTGGGATTGTCTGTGGGGGGCTGGGAGGGGCTGTGGTGCTCTGGGACGGGCTGTGGTGTGCTGGGACGAGCTGTGGTGTGCAGGGACAGGCTGGGACGGGCTGGGACGGGCTGGCACGTGCTGGGACGGGCTGTGGTGGGCTGGGACTCGGTGTGGTGGAATGGGACGGGCTGGGACAGGCTGTGGTGGGCTGGGACATGGTGTGGTGGGCTGGGACGGGCTGTGACGGGCTGTGATGGGCTGGGACGGGCTGTGACGGGTTGTGGTGGGCTGGGACGGGCTGTGGTGGGTTGTGGTGGTCTGGGACGGGTTGTGGTGGGCTGGGACGGGCTGTGGTGGGCTGGGACGGGTTGTGGTGGGCTGGGACGGGCTGTGATAAGCTGTAACCGGCTGTGGTGGGCTGTGGTGGTCTGGGACGGGCCGTGGTGGTCTGGGACGGGCTGTGGTGGGCTGGGACGGGCTGTGATGGGCTGGGACGGGCTGTCGTGGGCTGGGACGGGCTGTGGTGGGCTGGGACGGGCTGTCGTGGGCTGTGGGGGCCTGGGACATGCTGTGGTGGGCTGTGGTGGGCTGGGAAAAGCTGTGACGGGCTGGGACGAGCTGTGACGGGCTGTGGTGTGCTGTAGTGGCCTGTGGTGTGCTGTAGTGGCCTGTGGTGGGCTGGGACGGGCTGTGGTGGGCTGGGACAAACTGTGGTGGGCTTTGGTGGGCTGGGATGAGCTGGGACAGGCTGGGACGGGTTGTGGTGGGCTGTGGTGGGCGGGGAGAGATTTTGCTGGGCGGGGACAGGCTGTGGTGGGCGAGGACAGTTTGTGGTGGGCGGAGACGGGCTGGGACGGGCTGTGGTGGGCTGTGGTGGGCTGGGACGGGCTGTGGTGTGCTGGGACGAGCTGTGGTGTGCTGGGATGGGCTGTGGTGGGCTGGCACGGGCTGCGCTGGGCTGGGACGGGCTGCGCTGGGCTGGGACGGGCTGTGGTGGGCTGGGACGGGCTGTGGTGGGCTGGGACGGGCTGCGGTGGGCGGGGACGGGCTGTGGTAGGCTGAGACAGGCTGGTACGTGCTGTGGTGAGTGGAGACAGGCCGTGGTGCGCTGGGACGGGCCGTGGTGGTCTGGGACGGGCCGTGGTGCGCTGGGACAGACTGGTACTTGATGTGGTGGGCTGGTACGGGCTGTGGTGGGCTGGTACGGGCTGTGGTGGTCTGGGACAAGCTGGGACTGGCTGTGGTGGGCTGTGACGGGCTGTCGTGGGCTGGGATGGGCTGGGACAGGCTGTGGTGGGCTGTGGTGGGCTGGGACGGGCTGTGACTGGCTGCGGTGGGCTGGGACGGGCTGTGGTAGGCTGGGATGGGCTGGGACGGGTTGTGGTGGGCTGGGACGGGCTATGGTGGGTTGTGGTGGTCTGGGACGGGTTGTGGTGGGCTGGGACGGGCTGTGGTGGGCTGGGACGGGTTGTGGTGGGCTGGGATGGGCTGTGATAAGCTGTAACCGGCTGTGGTGGGCTGTGGTGGTCTGTGACGGGCCGTGGTGTGCTGGGACGGGCTGTGGTGGGCTTCTATGGGCTTGTACTTTATATGGTGGGCTGGGACGGGCTGTGACGGGCTCTGGTGGGCTGGGACGGGCTGTGGTGGGCTGGGACGGGCTGTGGTGGCCTGTGGTGGGCTGGGACAGGATGTGGTGGTCTGGGATGGGCTGGGACGGGCTGTGGTGGGCTGAGACGGGCCGTGTTGGGCTGTGGTGGGGCGTGGTGGGTTCTGGTGAGCTTGAGTCGGGCTGTGGTGGGCTGGGACGGGCTGGGACAAGCTGTGGTGGGCTGGGACGGGCTGTGGTGGGCTGTGGTGAGCTGGGACCGGCTGTGGTGGGCGGGGACGGGCTGTGGTGGGCGGGGACGGGCTGTGGTTGGCGGGGACGGGCTGTGGTGGGCTAGGCCGGGCTGGGACGGGCTGGGACGGGCTATGGTGGGTTGTGGTGAGCTTGGACGGGCTATGGTGGGCTGGGACAAGCTGTGGTGGGCTGGGACGAGCTGGGACGTGCTGTGATGGGCTGTGGTGGGCTGGGACAGGCTGGGATGCACTGTGGTGGGCTGTGGTGGGCTGTGGTCGGCGGGGACGTGCTGTGGTGGGCAGGGATGTGCTGTGGTGGGCTTGGACGGGCTGTGGTGTGCTGGGACGGGCTGTGGTGGGCTTCTATGGGCTTGTACTTTATATGGTGGGCTGGGACGGGCTGTGACGGGCTCTGGTGGGCTGGGACGGGCTGTGGTGGGCTGGGACGGGCTGTGGTGGCCTGTGGTGGGCTGGGACGGGATGTGGTGGTCTGGGATGGGCTGGGACGGGCTGTGGTGGGCTGAGACGGGCCGTGTTGGGCTGTGGTGGGGCGTGGTGGGTTCTGGTGAGCTTGAGTCGGGCTGTGGTGGGCTGGGACGGGCTGGGACAAGCTGTGGTGGGCTGGGACAGGCTGTGGTGGGCTGTGGTGAGCTGGGACCGGCTGTGGTGGGCTGGGACGGGCTGTGGTGGGCGGGGACGGGCTGTGGTGGGCGGGGACGGGCTGTGGTTGGCGGGGACGGGCTGTGGTGGGCTAGGCCGGGCTGGGACGGGCTGGGACGGGCTATGGTGGGTTGTGGTGAGCTTAGACGGGCTGTGGTGGGTTGGGACGGTCTGTGGTTGGTTGTGGTGGGCTGGGACGGGCTGTTGTGGTCAGGGACGGGCTGTGGTGGACCGGGACGGGCTGTGGTGGGCTGTGACAGGCTGTGGTGGGCTGGGTCGGGCTGTGGCAGGCTGGGATGGGCTTTGGCGGGCCGGGACAGTCTGTGGCGGGCTGTGGCGGGCCGTCGTTGGCCGTGGTGGGCTGTAGTGGGCCGTGGTGAGCCGTGGTGGGCTGTGGTAGGCTGGGACGGGCTGTGGTGACCTAGGACGGGCTGTGGTGGGCTGTGGAGGGCTGGGACGGGCTGTGGAGGGCTGGGACGGGCTGTGGTGGGCTCGACGGGCTGTGGTTGGCTGGGACCGTCTGTTTTGGGCTGGGATGGCCTGCGGTGGCCTGTGGTGGGCTGTGGTGGGCTGGGACGGGCTGTGGTGGGTTGGGACGGGCTGTGGTGGGCTGTGGTAAGCTGGGACGGGCTGTGGTGGGCTGTGGTGTGCTGGGACGGGCTGTGGTGGGCCGGGACAAGCCGTGGTGGGCTGTGGTGCGCCGTGTTTATCTGGGACGAGCTGTGGTGGGCCATGGCGGGCCGTGGTGGGCTGGGACGGGCCGTGGTTTGCCGTGGTGGGCTGAAACAGGCTGTGGTGACCTGTGGTGGGCTGTGGTGACCGGTGGTGGGCTGTGGTGACCTGGGACGGGTTGCGGTGGGCTGGGACGGGTTTCGGTGGGCTAGGATGGGCTGCGGTGGGCTGGGATAAGGTGTGTTGGGCTGCGACGGGCTGTGGTAGGCTGGGATGAGCTATGGAGGGTTGGGACGGGCTGTGGAGGGTTGTGGAGGGCTGTGCTGGGCTTGGACAGGCTGTGGTGGGCTGAGATGGGCCGTGGTGGTCCGTGGTTGGCTGGGACGGGCCGTGCTGGGCTAGGACGGGCTGTGGTGAACTGCGGTGGGCTGTGACGGGCCGTGGTGGGCTGGGACGGGCCGTGGTGGGCTCGACGAGCTGTGGTTGGCCATGACCGGCTGTTTTGGGCTGGGATGGCCTGCGGTGGCCTGTGGTGGGCTGTGGTGGGCTGGGACGGGCTGTGGTGGGTTGGGACAGGCTGGGACGGGCTGGGACGGGCAGTGGTGGGTTGGGACGGGCAGTGGTGGGCTGGGACGGGCTGTGGTGGGCTGGGACGGGCTGTGGTGTGCTGGGACGGTCTGTGGTGGGCTGTGGTAAGCTGTGACGGGCTGTGATGGGCTGCGGTGGCCTGTGGTGTGCTGGGACGGGCTTTGGAGGGTTGGGACGGGCTGGGACGGGCTGGGACGGGCAGTGGTGGGCTGGGACGGGCTGTGGTGGGCTGGTACTTGCTGTGGTGGGCTGTGAGAGGCTGTGGTGGGCTGGGACGGTCTGTGGTGGGCTGGGACGGTCTGTGGTGGGCTGTGGTGTGCTGGGACGGGCTGTGGTGGGCTGTGATGGGCTGTGGTGGGCTGTGGTGTGCTGGGACAAGCTGTGGTGGGCCGGGACGGGCCGTTGTGGGCTGTGGTGTGCCGTGTTTATCTGGGACGAGCTGTGGTGGGCCATGGCGGGCCGTGGTGGGCTGGGACGGGCCGTGGTTTGCCGTGGTGGGCTGAAACAGGCTGTGGTGACCTGTGGTGAGCTGTGGTGACCGGTGGTGGGCTGTGGTGACCGGTGGTGGGCTGTGGTGACCTGTGGTGGGCTGTGGTGGGCTGGGACGGGTTGCGGTGGGCTGGGACGGGTTGCGGTGGGCTAGGACGGGCTGCGGTGGGCTGGGACAGGCTGCGGTGGGCTAGGATAAGCTGTGTTGGGCTGCGACGGGCTGTGGTAGGCTGGGATGAGCTGTGGAGGGTTGGGACGGGCTGTGGAGGGTTGTGGAGGGCTGTGCTGGGCTTGGACAGGCTGTGGTGGGCTGAGATTGGCTGTGGTGGTCCGTGGTGGGCTGGGACGGGCCGTGCTGGGCTAGGACGGGCTGTGGTGAACTGTGGTGGGCTGGGACGGGCCGTGGTGGGCTGGGACGGGCCGTGGTGGGCTGGGGTGGGCCGTGGTGGGCTGGGACGGGCCGTGGTGGGCTGGGACAGGCTGTGGTGGGCTGTGGTGGACTGGGAAGGGCCGTGGTGGGCCGTGGTGTGCTCGGGTGGGCCATGGTGGACCGTGGTTGGCCGTGGTGGGCCGGGACAGGCCGTGGTTAGCCGTGCTGGGCTGAAACAGGCTGGGACAGGCTCTGGTGGGCTGGGCTGGGCTCTGGTGGGCTGGGACGGGCTCTGGTGGGCTGGGACGGGCTGTGGTGGGCTGGGACGGGCTGTGGTGGGCTGTGGTGGGCTGGGACGGGCTGTGGTCGTCTGGGACGGGTTGTGGTGAGCTGAGACGGGCCGTGGTGGGCTGAGACGGGCCGTGGTGGGCTGGGACGGGCTGGTACTTGCTGTGGTGGGCTGTTACGGGCTGTGGTGTGCTGTGAGAGGCTGTGGTGGTCTGGGACGAGCTGGGACGGGCTGTGGTGGGCTGGGACGGGCTGTGGTGGGCTGGGACGGGCTGTGGTGGGCCGTAGTGGGCTGTGGTGGGCTGGGACGGGCTGTAGTGGTCTGTGACAAGCTCTTGTGGGCTGTGGTGGGCTGGGACGAGCTGTGGTGGGCTCTGGTGGGCTGTGGTGGGCTGGGACGGGCTGTCGTGGGCTGGGACGGGCGGTCGTGGGCTGGGACGGGGTGGGACGGGCCGTGGTGGGCTGGGACGGGCCGTGGTGGGCTGGGACGGGCCGTGGTGGGCTGGGACGGGTTGGGATAGGCTGCGGTGGGCCGTGGTGTGCTGTGGTGGGCCGTGGTGGGCTGGGATAAGCTGTGGTGAGCTGAGACGGGCTCTGGAGGTCTGTGGTGGGCTAGGACGGCTTAGTGGTGAGCTGGGATGGGCTGTGGTGGGCTGTGGTGGGCTTTCGTGGGCCGTGGTGGGCTGGGACGGGCTGTGGTGGGCTGGGACGGGCTGCGGTGGGTTGTGGAGAGCTGGGACGGGCTGTGACGGGCTGTGGTGGGCTGCGACGGGCTCTGGGGGTCTGGGACAGGCTTGGACGAGCTGGGACAGGCTGGGACAGGCTGTGGTGGGCTGAGACGGGCTGGGAGGGGCTGGGACGGGCTGTGGTGGGCTGGGACGGTCTGTGGTGGGCTGTGGTAAGCTGGGACGGGCTGTGGTGGGCTGACACGGGCTGGGAGGGGCTGGGACGGGCTGTGGTGGGCCGGGACGGGCTGTGGTGGGCTGTGGTGGGCTGGGACGAGTTGTAGTGGGCCGGGACGGGCTGTGGTGGGCTGTGGTAAGCTGGGACGGGCTGTGGTGTGCTGGGATTGTCTTTGGGGGGCTGGGAGGGGCTGTGGTGCTCTGGGACGGGCTGTGGTGTGCTGGGACGAGCTGTGGTGTGCAGGGACAGGCTGGGACGGGCTGGGACGGGCTGGCACGTGCTGGGACGGGCTGTGGTGGGCTGGGACTCGGTGTGGTGGAATGGGACGGGCTGGGACAGGCTGTGGTGGGCTGGGACATGGTGTGGTGGGCTGGGACGGGCTGTGACGGGCTGTGATGGGCTGGGACGGGCTGTGACGGGTTGTGGTGGGCTGGGACGGGCTGTGGTGGGTTGTGGTGGTCTGGGACGGGTTGTGGTGGGCTGGGACGGGCTGTGGTGGGCTGGGACGGGTTGTGGTGGGCTGGGACGGGCTGTGATAAGCTGTAACCGGCTGTGGTGGGCTGTGGTGGTCTGGGACGGGCCGTGGTGGTCTGGGACGGGCTGTGGTGGGCTGGGACGGGCTGTGATGGGCTGGGACGGGCTGTCGTGGGCTGGGACGGGCTGTGGTGGGCTGGGACGGGCTGTCGTGGGCTGTGGGGGCCTGGGACATGCTGTGGTGGGCTGTGGTGGGCTGGGAAAAGCTGTGACGGGCTGGGACGAGCTGTGACGGGCTGTGGTGTGCTGTAGTGGCCTGTGGTGTGCTGTAGTGGCCTGTGGTGGGCTGGGACGGGCTGTGGTGGGCTGGGACAAACTGTGGTGGGCTTTGGTGGGCTGGGATGAGCTGGGACAGGCTGGGACGGGTTGTGGTGGGCTGTGGTGGGCGGGGAGAGATTTTGCTGGGCGGGGACAGGCTGTGGTGGGCGAGGACAGTTTGTGGTGGGCGGAGACGGGCTGGGACGGGCTGTGGTGGGCTGTGGTGGGCTGGGACGGGCTGTGGTGTGCTGGGACGAGCAGTGGTGTGCTGGGACGGGCTGTGGTGGGCTGGCACGGGCTGCGCTGGGCTGGGACGGGCTGCGCTGGGCTGGGACGGGCTGTGGTGGGCTGGGACGGGCTGTGGTGGGCTGGGACGGGCTGCGGTGGGCGGGGACGGGCTGTGGTAGGCTGAGACAGGCTGGTACGTGCTGTGGTGAGTGGAGACAGGCCGTGGTGCGCTGGGACGGGCCGTGGTGGTCTGGGACGGGCCGTGGTGCGCTGGGACAGACTGGTACTTGATGTGGTGGGCTGGTACGGGCTGTGGTGGGCTGGTACGGGCTGTGGTGGTCTGGGACAAGCTGGGACTGGCTGTGGTGGGCTGTGACGGGCTGTCGTGGGCTGGGATGGGCTGGGACAGGCTGTGGTGGGCTGTGGTGGGCTGGGACGGGCTGTGACTGGCTGCGGTGGGCTGGGACGGGCTGTGGTAGGCTGGGACGGGCTGGGACGGGTTGTGGTGGGCTGGGACGGGCTATGGTGGGTTGTGGTGGTCTGGGACGGGTTGTGGTGGGCTGGGACGGGCTGTGGTGGGCTGGGACGGGTTGTGGTGGGCTGGGATGGGCTGTGATAAGCTGTAACCGGCTGTGGTGGGCTGTGGTGGGCTGTGACGGGCCGTGGTGTGCTGGGACGGGCTGTGGTGGGCTTCTATGGGCTTGTACTTTATATGGTGGGCTGGGACGGGCTGTGACGGGCTCTGGTGGGCTGGGACGGGCTGTGGTGGGCTGGGACGGGCTGTGGTGGCCTGTGGTGGGCTGGGACAGGATGTGGTGGTCTGGGATGGGCTGGGACGGGCTGTGGTGGGCTGAGACGGGCCGTGTTGGGCTGTGGTGGGGCGTGGTGGGTTCTGGTGAGCTTGAGTCGGGCTGTGGTGGGCTGGGACGGGCTGGGACAAGCTGTGGTGGGCTGGGACGGGCTGTGGTGGGCTGTGGTGAGCTGGGACCGGCTGTGGTGGGCGGGGACGGGCTGTGGTGGGCGGGGACGGGCTGTGGTGGGCGGGGACGGGCTGTGGTTGGCGGGGACGGGCTGTGGTGGGCTAGGCCGGGCTGGGACGGGCTGGGACGGGCTATGGTGGGTTGTGGTGAGCTTGGACGGGCTATGGTGGGCTGGGACAAGCTGTGGTGGGCTGGGACGAGCTGGGACGTGCTGTGATGGGCTGTGGTGGGCTGGGACAGGCTGGGATGCACTGTGGTGGGCTGTGGTGGGCTGTGGTGGGCTGTGGTGGGCTGTGGTCGGCGGGGACGTGCTGTGGTGGGCAGGGATGTGCTGTGGTGGGCTTGGACGGGCTGTGGTGGGCTGGGACGGGCTGTGGTCAGCCGTGGTGGGCTGGGACGGGCCGTTGTGGCTCCGGACGGGCTCTGGTGGGTTGGGACGGGCTGTGGTGGGCTGTGGTGGGCTGTGGCGGTCTTTGTTTGGCTAGGACGGGCTCGGAAGGATTGGGACGGTCTGGGACGTGCTGTGGTGGGCTGTGGTGGGCTGTGGCTGGCTGGGGTGGGCTGGGATGGGCTGCGGTGGGCTGTGGCTGGCTGGGACGGGCTGTGATGTGCTGGGACAAGCTGTGGTGGGCTGGGACGGTCTGTGGTGGTCTGGGATGGGCTTTGGCGGGCCGGGACAGTCTGTGGCGGGCTGGGACGGGCCGTCGTGGGCCGTGGTGGGCTGTAGTGGGCCGTGGTGAGCCGTGGTGGGCTGTGGTAGGCTGGGACGGGCTGTGGTGACCTGGGACGGGCTGTGGTGGGCTGTGGAGGGCTGGGACGGGCTGTGGAGGGCTGGGACGGGCTGTGGTGGGCTCGACGGGCTGTGGTTGGCTGGGACCGTCTGTTTTGGGCTGGGATGGCCTGCGGTGGCCTGTGGTGGGCTGTGGTGGGCTGGGACGGGCTGTGGTGGGTTGGGACGGGCTGGGACGGGCTGGGACGGGCTGGGACGGGCAGTGGTGGGTTGGGACGGGCAGTGGTGGGCTGGGACAGGCTGTGGTGGGCTGGGACGGGCTGTGGTGGGCTGGGACGGTCTGTGGTGGGCTGTGATGGGCTGTGGTGGGCTGTGGTGGGCTGGGACGGGCTGTGGTGGGCTCTGGTGGGCTCTGGTGGGCTGGGACGGGCTGTCGTCAGCTGGGACGGGCTGGTACTTGCTGTGGTGGGCTGTTACGGGCTGTGGTGTGCTGTGAGAGGCTGTGGTGGTCTGGGACGAGCTGGGACGGGCTGTGGTGGGCTGGGACGGGCTGTGGTGGGCTGGGACGGGCTGTGGTGGGCTGGGACGGGCTGTGGTGGGCCGTAGTGGGCTGTGGTGGGCAGGGACGGGCTGTAGTGGTCTGTGACAAGCTCTTGTGGGCTGTGGTGGGCTGGGACGAGCTGTGGTGGGCTCTGGTGGGCTGTGGTGGGCTGGGACGGGCTGTCGTGGGCTGGGACAGGCTGGGACGGGCCGTGGTGGGCTGGGACGGGCCGTGGTGGGCTGGGACGGGCCGTGGTGGGCTGGGACGGGTTGGGATAGGCTGCGGTGGGCCGTGGTGGGCTGGGATAGGCTCTGGTGAGCTGAGACGGGCTCTGGAGGTCTGTGGTGGGCTAGGACGGCTTGTGGTGGGCTGGGACGGGCTGTGGTGGGCTGTGGTGGGCTTTCGTGGGCCGTGGTGTGCTGGGACGGGCTGTGGTGGGCTGGGACGGGCTGCGGTGGGTTGTGGAGAGCTGGGACGGGCTGTGGTGGGCTGTGGTGGGCTGCGACGGGCTCTGGGGGTCTGGGACAGGCTTGGACGGGCTGGGACAGGCTGGGACGGGCTGTGGTGGGCTGAGACGGGCTGTGGTGGGCTGGGACGGGCTGTGGTGGGCTGGGACGGTCTGTGGTGGGCTGTGGTAAGTTGAGACGGGCCGTGGTGGGCTGGGAGGGGCTGGTACTTGCTGTGGTGGGCTGTTACGGGCTGTGGTGGGCTGTGGTGGTCTGGGACGAGCTGGGACGGGCTGTGGTGGGCTGGGACGGGCTGTGGTGGGCTGGGACGGGCTGTCGTGGGCTGGGACTGGCTGGGACGGGCCGTGGTGGGCTGGGACGGGCCGTGGTGGGCTGGGACGGGTTGTGGTGGGCTGGGACGGGTTGGGATAGGCTGCGGTGGGCCGTGGTGTGCTGTGGTGGGCCGTGGTGGGCTGGGATAGGCTGTGGTGAGCTGAGACGGGCTCTGGAGGTCTGTGATGGGCTAGGACGGCTTGTGGTGGGCTGGGACGGGCTGTGGTGGGCTGTGGTGGACTTTCGTGGGCCGTGGTGGGCTGGGACGGGCTCTGGGGGTCTGGGACAGGCTTGGACGAGCTGGGACAGGCTGGGACAGGCTGTGGTGGGCTGAGACGGGCTGGGAGGGGCTGGGACGGGCTGTGGTGGGCTGTGACGGTCTGTGGTGGGCTGTGGTAAGCTGGGACGGGCTGTGGTGGGCTGTGATGGGCTGTGGTGGGCTGTGGTGTGCTGGGACGGGCTGTGGTGGGCCGGGACGGGCCGTGGTGGGCTGTGGTGCGCCGTGTTTGTCTGGGACGAGCTGTGGTGGGCCATGGCAGGCCGTGGTGGGCTGGGACGGGCCGTGGTTTGCCGTGGTGGGCTGAAACAGGCTGTGGTGACCTGTGGTGGGCTGTGGTGACCGGTGGTGGGCTGTGGTGGGCTGGGACGGGCTGCGGTGGGCTGGGACGGGTTTCGGTGGGCTAGGACGGGCTGCGGTGGGCTGGGACGGGCTGCGGTGGGCTGGGATAAGCTGTGTTGGGCTGCGACGGGCTGTGGTAGGCTGGGATGAGCTGTGGAGGGTTGGGACGGGCTGTGGAGCGTTGTGGAGGGCTGTGCTGGGCTTGGACAGGCTGTGGTGGGCTGAGATGGGCCGTGGTGGTCCGTGGTGGGCTGGGACGGGCCGTGCTGGGCTAGGACGGGCTGTGGTGAACTGTGGTGGGCTGTGATGGGCCGTGGTGGGCTGGGACGGGCCGTGGTGGGCTGGGACGGGCCGTGGTGGGCTGGGACGGGCCGTGGTGGGCTGGGACGGGTTGGGATAGGCTGCGGTGGGCCGTGGTGTGCTGTGGTGGGCCGTGGTAGGCTGGGATAGGCTGTGGTGAGCTGAGACGGGCTCTGGAGGTCTGTGGTGGGCTAGGACGGCTTAGTGGTGGGCTGGGACGGGCTGTGGTGGGCTTTCGTGGGCCGTGGTGGGCTGGGACGGGCTGGGAGGGGCTGGGACGGGCTGCGGTGTGTTGTGGAGAGCTGGGACGGGCTGTGACGGGCTGTGGTGGGCCGGGACGGGCCGTGGTGGGCTGTGGTGCGCCGTGTTTATCTGGGACGAGCTGTGGTGGGCCGTGGTGGGCTGGGACGGGCCGTGGTTTGCCGTGGTGGGCTGAAACAGGCTGTGGTGACCTGTGGTGGGCTGTGGTGACCGGTGGTGGGCTGTGGTGACCTGTGGTGGGCTGTGGTGGGCTGGGACGGGTTGCAGTGGGCTGGGACGGGTTTCGGTGGGCTGGGATAAGCTGTGTTGGGCTGCGACGGGCTGTGGTAGGCTGGGATGAGCTGTGGAGGGTTGGGACGGGCTGTGGAGGGTTGTGGAGGGCTGTGCTGGGCTTGGACAGGCTGTGGTGGGCTGAGATGGGCCGTGGTGGTCCGTGGTGGGCTGGGACGGGCCGTGCTGGGCTAGGACGGGCTGTGGTGAACTGTGGTGGGCTGGGACGGGCCGTGGTGGGCTGGGATGGGCCGTGGTGGGCTGCGACGGGCCGTGGTGGGCTGGGGTGGGCCGTGGTGGGCTGGGACAGGCCTGGTGGGCTGTGGTGGACTGGGAAGGGCCGTGGTGGGCCGTGGTGTGCTCTGGTGGGCCATGGTTGACCGTGGTTGGCCGTGGTGGGCCGGGACAGGCCGTGGTTTGCCGTGGTGGGCTGAAACAGGCTGTGGTGACCTGTGGTGGGCTGTGGTGACCTGTGGTGGGCTGTGGTGGGCTGGGACGGGTTGTGGTGGGCTGGGACGGGTTTCGGTGGGCTAGGACGGGCTGTGGTGGGCTGGGACGGGCTGCGGTGGGCTGGGATAAGCTGTGTTGGGCTGCGACGGGCTGTGGTAGGCTGGGATGAGCTGTGGAGGGTTGGGACGGGCTGTGGAGGGTTGTGGAGGGCTGTGCTGGGCTTGGACAGGCTGTGGTGGGCTGAGATGGGCCGTGGTGGGCTGGGACGGGCTGGTACTTGCTGTGGTGGGCTGTTACGGGCTGTGGTGTGCTGTGAGAGGCTGTGGTGGTCTGGGACGAGCTGGGACGGGCTGTGGTGGGCTGGGACGGTCTGTGGTGAGCTGTGGTGGGCTGGGACGGGCTGTGGTGGTCTGGGACAAGCTGTGGTGGGCTCTGGTGGGCTGGGACGAGCTGTGGTGGGCTCTGGTGGGCTCTGGTGGGCTGGGACGGGCTGTGGTGGGCTGGGACGGGCTCTGGTGGGCTGGGACGGGCTGTCGTGGGCTGGGACGGGCTGGGACGGGCCGTGGTGGGCTGGGACGGGCCGTGGTGGGCTGGGACGGGCCGTGGTGGGCTGGGACGGGTTGGGATAGGCTGCGGTGGGCCGTGGTGTGCTGTGGTGGGCCGTGGTGGGCTGGGATAGGCTGTGGTGAGCTGAGACGGGCTCTGGAGGTCTGTGGTGGGCTAGGACGGCTTAGTGGTGAGCTGGGACGGGCTGTGGTGGGCTGTGGTGGGCTGGGACGGGCTGTGGTGGGCTGGGACGGGCTGCGGTGTGTTGTGGAGAGCTGGGACGGGCTGTGACGGGCTGTGGTGGGCCGGGACGGGCTGTGGTGGGCTGTGGTGCGCCGTGTTTATCTGGGACGAGCTGTGGTGGGCCGTGGTGGGCTGAGACGGGCCGTGGTTTGCCGTGGTGGGCTGAAACAGGCTGTGGTGACCTGTGGTGGGCTGTGGTGGGCTGGGACGGGTTGCAGTGGGCTGGGACGGGTTTCGGTGGGCTGGGATAAGCTGTGTTGGGCTGCGACGGGCTGTGGTAGGCTGGGATGAGCTGTGGAGGGTTGGGACGGGCTGTGGAGGGTTGTGGAGGGCTGTGCTGGGCTTGGACAGGCTGTGGTGGGCTGAGATGGGCCGTGGTGGTCCGTGGTGGGCTGGGACGGGCCGTGCTGGGCTAGGACGGGCTGTGGTGAACTGTGGTGGGCTGTGATGGGCCGTGGTGGGCTGCGACGGGCCGTGGTGGGCTGGGACGGGCCGTGGTGGGCTGGGACAGGCCGTGGTGGGCTGGGACAGGCCGTGGTGGGCTGTGGTGGACTGGGAAGGGCCGTGGTGGGCCGTGGTGTGCTCTGGTGGGCCATGGTTGACCGTGGTTGGCCGTGGTGGGCCGGGACAGGCCGTGGTTAGCCGTGGTGGGCTGAAACAGGCTGGGACGGGCTCTGGTGGGCTGGGACGGGCTCTGGTGGGCTGGGACGGGCTGTGGTGGGCTGTGGTGGGCTGGGACGGGCTGTGGTCGTCTGGGACGGGCCGTGGTGGGCTGGGACGGGCTGGTACTTGCTGTGGTGGGCTGTTACGGGCTGTGGTGTGCTGTGAGAGGCTGTGGTGGTCTGGGACGGGCTGTGGTGGGCTGGGACGGGCTGTGGTGGGCTGGGACGGGCTGTGGTGGGCTGGGACGGGCTGTGGTGGGCCGTAGTGGGCTGTGGTGGGCTTGGACGGGCTGTGGTGGTCTGTGACAAGCTCTTCTGGGCTGTGGTGGGCTGGGACGAGCTGTGGTGGGCTCTGGTGGGCTCTGGTGGGCTGGGACGGACTGTCGTGGGCTGGGACGAGCTGTCGTGGGCTGGGACGGGCTGGGACGGGCCGTGGTGGGCTGGGACGGGCTGTGGTGAAATTGGACGGGCTGTGGTGGGCTGTGGTGAACTGGGAAGGGCTCTGGTGGTCTGGAATGGGCTGTGGTGGGCTGGGACGGGCCGTGGCGGGCTGCGGTGGGCTGGGACGGGCTGTGGTGGGCTGGGACAGGCTCTGGTGGGCCGGGACAGACTCTGGTGCGCTGTGGTGGGCTGTGGTGGGCTATGGTGCGCTGTGGTGGGTTGTGGTGAGCTAGAACGGGTTGTGGTGGGCTGGGACGGGCTATAGTGGGCTGGGACGGGATTGTGGTGGGCTGGGACGGGCTCTGATGGTCTGCGGCGGCCGTGGTGGTCTGGGACGGGCTGTGGTGGGCTGGGACGGGCTGGGAAGGGCTGTGGTGGGTTGTGGTGAGCTGGGACGACCTCTGGTGGGCTGGGACGGGCTGTGACGGGCTGTGGTGGGCTGTGGTAAGCTGGGACGGGCTCAGGTGGGTTGGGGCGGGGCGTGGTGGGCTGTGGTGGGCTGGGACGGGCTGTGGTGGGCGGGGACGGGCTTTGGTGGGTTAGTGGTGGGCTGGGACGACCTCTTGTGGTCTGGGACGGGCTGTGGTGGGCTGTGGTGAGCTGGGACGGGCTCTGGTGGGTTGGCACGGGGCGTGGTGGGCTGTGGTGGGCTGGGACGGGCTGTGGTGGGCTGGGACGGGCTCTGGTGGTCTGGGACGTACTGTGGTGGGCTGGGACGGGCTGGGACGGGCTGTGGTGCTCTGTGGTGGGCTGGGACGTGCCGTGGTGGACCGTGGTGGGCGTGGATGGGCCGTGGTGGGCTTGGATGGGCCGTGGTGGGCTTGGATGGGCCGTGGTGGGCTGTGGTCTGCCGTGGTGGGCTGTGGTCGGCCGTGGTGGGCTGTGGTGGGCTGGGACGGGCTGTGGTGGGCTGAGATGGGATGTGGTGGTCTGGGACAGGCTGTAATGGGCTGGGATGGGCTGTGGTGCGCCTTGGTGGGCTGTGTTGGGCCCGGATGGGCCGTGGTGGGCTGTGGTGGGCCGTGGTGGGCTGGGACGGGCTGTGGTGGGCTGGGACGGGCCGTGGTTGGCTGGGACGGGCAGTGGTGGGCTGTGGTGTGATGGGACGGGCTGTAGTGGGCTGGGATCGGCTGGGATAGGCTGTGGTTGGTTATGGTGGGCTGGGACGGGCTGTGGTGGGCTGGGACGGGCTGTAGTGGGCTGAGGCGGGCTGTGGTGGGCTTCACAGGCTGTGGTGGGCTGTGGTGGTCTGTGGTGGCCTGGGACGTGCTGTGGTGGGCTGGGACGGGCTGTGGTGGGCTGTGGTGGGTTCTGAAGGGCTGTGGTGGGCTGTGGTGGGTTGGGACACGCTGTGGTGGGTAGGGACGGGCTGTGGTGGGCTGTGGTGTGTTGTGACGGGTTGGCACGGGCTGGGACGGGCCGTGGTGGGCTGGGATGGGCTGCGGTGGGCTGTGGTGGGCTGTGGTGGGCTGGGACGGGCTGTGGTGGGTTGGGACGGGCTGGGACGGGCTGGGACGGGCAGTGGTGGGCTGGGACGGGCTGTGGTCGGCTGGGACGGGCTGTGGTGGGCTGGGACGGGCAGTGGTGGGCTGGGACGGGCTGTGGTGGGCTGTGGTAAGCTGGGACGGGCTGTGGTGGGCTGTGATGGGCTGTGGTGGGCTGTGGTGTGCTGGGACGAACTGTGGTGGGCCGGGACGGGCCGTGGTGGGCTGTGGTGCGCCGTGTTTATCTGGGACGAGCTGTGGTGGGCCATGGCGGGCCGTGGTGGGCTGGGACGGGCCGTGGTTTACCGTGGTGGGCTGAAACAGGCTGTGGTGACCGGTGGTGGGCTGTGGTGACCGGTGGTGGGCTGTGGTGACCTGTGGTGGGCTGTGGTGGGCTGGGACGGGTTTCGGTGGGCTGGGATAAGCTGTGTTGGGCTGCGACGGGCTGTGGTAGGCTGGGATGAGCTGTGGAGGGTTGGGACGGGCTGTGGAGGGTTGTGGAGGGCTGTGCTGGGCTTGGACAGGCTGTGGTGGGCTGAGATGGGCCGTGGTGGTCCGTGGTGGGCTGGGACGGGCCGTGCTGGGCTAGGACGGGCTGTGGTGAACTGTGGTGGGCTGTGATGGGCCGTGGTGGGCTGGGACGGGCCGTGGTGGGCTGGGGTGGGCCGTGGTGGGCTGGGGTGGGCCGTGGTGGGCTGGGACAGGCTGTGGTGGGCTGTGGTGGACTGGGAAGGGCCGTGGTGGGCCGTGGTGTGCTCTGGTGGGCCATGGTGGACCGTGGTTGGCCGTGGTGGGCCGGGACAGGCCGTGGTTAGCCGTGCTGGGCTGAAACAGGCTGGGACGGGCTGTGGTGGGCTGGGATGGGATGTGGTGGGCTGGGACGGGCCGTGGTGGGCTGGGACGGGCTGTGGTCGTCTGGGACGGGTTGTGGTGAGCTGAGACGGGCCGTGGTGGGCTGAGATGGGCCGTGGTGGGCTGGGACGGGCTGGTACTTGCTGTGGTGTGCTGTTACGGGCTGTGGTGTGCTGTTACGGGCTGTGGTGTGCTGTGAGAGGCTGTGGTGGTCTGGGACGAGCTGGGACGGGCTGTGGTGGGCTGGGACGGGCTGTGGTGGGCTGGGACGGGCTGTGGTGGGCTGGGACGGGCTGTGGTGGGCTGGGATGGGCTGTGGTGGGCTGGGACGGGCTGTGTTGGGCTTGGACGGGCTGTGGTGGTCTGTGACAAGCTCTTGTGGGCTTTGGTGGGCTGGGACGAGCTGTGGTGGGCTCTGGTGGGCTCTGGTGGGCTGGGACGGACTGTCGTGGGCTGGGACGAGCTGTCGTGGGCTGGGACGGGCTGGGACGGGCCGTGGTGGGCTGGGACGGGCCGTGGTGGGCTGGGCTGGGTTGGGATAGGCTGCGATGGGCTGGGACGGGCTGTGGTGGGTTGTGGTGAGCTGAGACAGGCTGTGGCGAAATTGGACGGGCTGTGGTGGGCTGTGGTGAACTGGGAAGGGCTCTGGTGGTCTGGAATGGGCTGTGTTTGGCTGGGACGGGCCGTGGCGGGCTGCGGTGGGCTGGGACGGGCTGTGGTGGGCTGGGACAGGCTCTGGTGGGCCGGGACAGACTCTGGTGCGCTGTGGTGGGCTGTGGTGGGCTATGGTGCGCTGTGGTGGGTTGTGGTGAGCTAGAACGGGTTGTGGTGGGCTGGGACGGGCTATAGTGGGCTGGGACGGGATTGTGGTGGGCTGGGACGGGCTCTGATGGTCTGCGGCGGCCGTGGTGGGCTGGGACGGGCTGTGGTGGGCTGGGACGGGCTGTGACGGGCTGTGGTGGGCTGTGGTAAGCTGGGACGGGCTCAGGTGGGTTGGGGCAGGCTGTGGTGCGCTGTGGTTGGCTGGGACGGGCTGTGGTGGGCGGGGACGGGCTTTGGTGGGTTAGTGGTGGGCTGGGACGACCTCTTGTGGTCTGGGACGGGCTGTGGTGGGCTGTGGTGAGCTGGGACGGGCTCTGGTGGGTTGGCACGGGGCGTGGTGGGCTGTGGTGGGCTGGGACGGGCTGTGGTGGGCTGGGACGGGCTCTGGTGGTCTGGGACATACTGTGGTGGGCTGGGACGGGCTGTGGTGCTCTGTGGTGGGCTGGGACGTGCCGTGGTGGACCGTGGTGGGCTTGGATGGGCCGTGGTGGGCTTGGATGGGCCGTGGTGGGCTGTGGTCTGCCGTGGTGGGCTGTGGTCGGCCGTGGTGGGCTGTGGTGGGCTGTGGTCGGTTGTGGTGGGCTGGGACGGGCTGTGGTGGGCTGAGATGGGATGTGGTGGTCTGGGACAGGCTGTAATGGGCTGGGATGGGCTGTGGTGCGCCTTGGTGGGCTGTGTTGGGCCCGGATGGGCCGTGGTGGGCTGTGGTGGGCCGTGGTGGGCTGGGACGGGCTGTGGTGGGCTGGGACGGGCCGTGGTTGGCTGGGACGGGCTGTGGTGGGCTGTGGTGTGATGGGACGGGCTGTGGTGGGCTGGGATCGGCTGGGATAGGCTGTGGTTGGTTATGGTGGGCTGGGAAGAGCTGTGGTGGTCTGGGACAAGCTGTGGTGGGCTGTGGTGGGCTGGGACGGGCTGTAGTGGGCTGAGGCGGGCTGTGGTGGGCTTCATGGGCTGTGGTGGGCTGTGGTGGTCTGTGGTGGCCTGGGACGTGCTGTGGTGGGCTGGGACGGGCTGTGGTGGGCTGTGGTGGGTTCTGAAGGGCTGTGGTGGGCTGTGGTGGGTTGGGACACGCTGTGGTGGGTAGGGACGGGCTGTGGTGGGCTGTGGTGTGTTGTGACGGGTTGGCACGGGCTGGGACGGGCCGTGGTGGGCTGGGATGGGCTGCGGTGGGCTGTGGTGGGCTGTGGTGGGCTGGGACGGGCTGGGACGGGCTGGGACGGGCAGTGGTGGGCTGGGACGGGCTGTGGTGGGCTGGGACGGGCTGTGGTGGGCTGGGACGGGCTGTGGTGGGCTGTGGTAAGCTGGGACGGGCTGTGGTGGGCTGTGATGGGCTGTGGTGGGCTGTGGTGTGCTGGGACGAACTGTGGTGGGCCGGGACGGGCCGTGGTGGGCTGTGGTGCGCCGTGTTTATCTGGGACGAGCTGTGGTGGGCCATGGCGGGCCGTGGTGGGCTGGGACGGGCCGTGGTTTACCGTGGTGGGCTGAAACAGGCTGTGGTGACCGGTGGTGGGCTGTGGTGACCGGTGGTGGGCTGTGGTGACCTGTGGTGGGCTGTGGTGGGCTGGGACGGGTTTCGGTGGGCTGGGATAAGCTGTGTTGGGCTGCGACGGGCTGTGGTAGGCTGGGATGAGCTATGGAGGGTTGGGACGGGCTGTGGAGGGTTGTGGAGGGCTGTGCTGGGCTTGGACAGGCTGTGGTGGGCTGAGATGGGCCGTGGTGGTCCGTGGTGGGCTGGGACGGGCCGTGCTGGGCTAGGACGGACTGTGGTGAACTGTGGTGGGCTGTGATGGGCCGTGGTGGGCTGGGACGGGCCGTGGTGGGCTGGGGTAGGCCGTGGTGGGCTGGGGTGGGCCGTGGTGGGCTGGGACAGGCTGTGGTGGGCTGTGGTGGACTGGGAAGGGCCGTGGTGGGCCGTGGTGTGCTCTGGTGGGCCATGGTGGACCGTGGTTGGCCGTGGTGGGCCGGGACAGGCCGTGGTTAGCCGTGCTGGGCTGAAACAGGCTGGGACGGGCTGTGGTGGGCTGGGATGGGATGTGGTGGGCTGGGACGGGCCGTGGTGGGCTGGGACGGGCTGTGGTGGGCTGGGACGGGGTGTGGTCGTCTGGGACGGGTTGTGGTGAGCTGAGACGGGCCGTGGTGGGCTGAGATGGGCCGTGGTGGGCTGGGACGGGCTGGTACTTGCTGTGGTGTGCTGTTACGGGCTGTGGTGTGCTGTGAGAGGCTGTGGTGGTCTGGGACGAGCTGGGACGGGCTGTGGTGGGCTGGGACGGGCTGTGGTGGGCTGGGACGGGCTGTGGTGGGCTGGGACGGGCTGTGGTGGGCTGGGATGGGCTGTGGTGGGCCGTAGTGGGCTGTGTTGGGCTTGGACGGGCTGTGGTGGTCTGTGACAAGCTCTTGTGGGCTGTGGTGGGCTGGGACGAGCTGTGGTGGGCTCTGGTGGGCTCTGGTGGGCTGGGACGGACTGTCGTGGGCTGGGACGAGCTGTCGTGGGCTGGGACGGGCTGGGACGGGCCGTGGTGGGCTGGGACGGGCCGTGGTGGGCTGGGACGGGTTGGGATAGGCTGCGATGGGCTGGGACGGGCTGTGGTGGGTTGTGGTGAGCTGAGACAGGCTGTGGCGAAATTGGACGGGCTGTGGTGGGCTGTGGTGAACTGGGAAGGGCTCTGGTGGTCTGGAATGGGCTGTGTTTGGCTGGGACGGGCCGTGGCGGGCTGTGGTGGGCTGGGACAGGCTCTGGTGGGCCGGGACAGACTCTGGTGCGCTGTGGTGGGCTGTGGTGGGCAATGGTGCGCTGTGGTGGGTTGTGGTGAGCTAGAACGGGTTGTGGTGGGCTGGGACGGGCTATAGTGGGCTGGGACGGGATTGTGGTGGGCTGGGACGGGCTCTGATGGTCTGCGGCAGCCGTGGTGGGCTGGGACGGGCTGTGGTGGGCTGGGACGGGCTGTGACGGGCTGTGGTGGGCTGTGGTAAGCTGGGACGGGCTCAGGTGGGTTGGGGCAGGCTGTGGTGCGCTGTGGTTGGCTGGGACGGGCTGTGGTGGGCGGGGACGGGCTTTGGTGGGTTAGTGGTGGGCTGGGACGACCTCTTGTGGTCTGGGACGGGCTGTGGTGGGCTGTGGTGAGCTGGGACGGGCTCTGGTGGGTTGGCACGGGGCGTGGTGGGCTGTGGTGGGCTGGGACGGGCTGTGGTGGGCTGGGACGGGCTCTGGTGGTCTGGGACATACTGTGGTGGGCTGGGACGGGCTGTGGTGCTCTGTGGTGGGCTGGGACGTGCCGTGGTGGACCGTGGTGGGCTTGGATGGGCCGTGGTGGGCTTGGATGGGCCGTGGTGGGCTGTGGTCTGCCGTGGTGGGCTGTGGTCGGCCGTGGTGGGCTGTGGTGGGCTGTGGTCGGTTGTGGTGGGCTGGGACGGGCTGTGGTGGGCTGAGATGGGATGTGGTGGTCTGGGACAGGCTGTAATGGGCTGGGATGGGCTGTGGTGCGCCTTGGTGGGCTGTGTTGGGCCCGGATGGGCCGTGGTGGGCTGTGGTGGGCCGTGGTGGGCTGGGACGGGCTGTGGTGGGCTGGGACGGGCCGTGGTTGGCTGGGACGGGCTGTGGTGGGCTGTGGTGTGATGGGACGGGCTGTGGTGGTTATCGTCTGGGATAGGCTGTGGTTGGTTATGGTGGGCTGGGAAGAGCTGTGGTGGTCTGGGACAAGCTGTGGTGGGCTGTGGTGGGCTGGGACGGGCTGTAGTGGGCTGAGGCGGGCTGTGGTGGGCTTCACGGGCTGTGGTGGGCTGTGGTGGTCTGTGGTGGCCTGGGACGTGCTGTGGTGGGCTGGGACGGGCTGTGGTGGGCTGTGGTGGGTTCTGAAGGGCTGTGGTGGGCTGTGGTGGGTTGGGACACGCTGTGGTGGGTAGGGACGGGCTGTGGTGGGCTGTGGTGTGTTGTGACGGGTTGGCACGGGCTGGGACGGGCCGTGGTGGGCTGGGATGGGCTGCGGTGGGCTGTGGTGGGCTGTGGTGGGCTGGGACGGGCTGGGACGGGCTGGGACGGGCAGTGGTGGGCTGGGACGGGCTGTGGTCGGCTGGGACGGGCTGTGGTGGGCTGGGACGGGCAGTGGTGGGCTGGGACGGGCTGTGGTGGGCTGTGGTAAGCTGGGACGGGCTGTGGTGGGCTGTGATGGGCTGTGGTGGGCTGTGGTGTGCTGGGACGAACTGTGGTGGGCCGGGACGGGCCGTGGTGGGCTGTGGTGCGCCGTGTTTATCTGGGACGAGCTGTGGTGGGCCATGGCGGGCCGTGGTGGGCTGGGACGGGCCGTGGTTTACCGTGGTGGGCTGAAACAGGCTGTGGTGACCGGTGGTGGGCTGTGGTGACCGGTGGTGGGCTGTGGTGACCTGTGGTGGGCTGTGGTGGGCTGGGACGGGTTTCGGTGGGCTGGGATAAGCTGTGTTGGGCTGCGACGGGCTGTGGTAGGCTGGGATGAGCTGTGGAGGGTTGGGACGGGCTGTGGAGGGTTGTGGAGGGCTGTGCTGGGCTTGGACAGGCTGTGGTGGGCTGAGATGGGCCGTGGTGGTCCGTGGTGGGCTGGGACGGGCCGTGCTGGGCTAGGACGGGCTGTGGTGAACTGTGGTGGGCTGTGATGGGCCGTGGTGGGCTGGGACGGGCCGTGGTGGGCTGGGGTGGGCCGTGGTGGGCTGGGGTGGGCCGTGGTGGGCTGGGACAGGCTGTGGTGGGCTGTGGTGGACTGGGAAGGGCCGTGGTGGGCCGTGGTGTGCTCTGGTGGGCCATGGTGGACCGTGGTTGGCCGTGGTGGGCCGGGACAGGCCGTGGTTAGCCGTGCTGGGCTGAAACAGGCTGGGACGGGCTGTGGTGGGCTGGGATGGGATGTGGTGGGCTGGGACGGTCTGTGGTGGGCTGTGGTAAGCTGGGACGGGCTGTGGTGGGCTGACACGGGCTGGGAGGGGCTGGGACGGGGTGTGGTCGTCTGGGACGGGTTGTGGTGAGCTGAGACGGGCCGTGGTGGGCTGAGATGGGCCGTGGTGGGCTGGGACGGGCTGGTACTTGCTGTGGTGTGCTGTTACGGGCTGTGGTGTGCTGTGAGAGGCTGTGGTGGTCTGGGACGAGCTGGGACATGCTGTGGTGGGCTGGGACGGGCTGTGGTGGGCTGGGACGGGCTGTGGTGGGCTGGGACGGGCTGTGGTGGGCTGGGATGGGCTGTGGTGGGCCGTAGTGGGCTGTGTTGGGCTTGGACGGGCTGTGGTGGTCTGTGACAAGCTCTTGTGGGCTGTGGTGGGCTGGGACGAGCTGTGGTGGGCTCTGGTGGGCTCTGGTGGGCTGGGACGGACTGTCGTGGGCTGGGACGAGCTGTCGTGGGCTGGGACGGGCTGGGACGGGCCGTGGTGGGCTGGGACGGGCCGTGGTGGGCTGGGACGGGTTGGGATAGGCTGCGATGGGCTGGGACGGGCTGTGGTGGGTTGTGGTGAGCTGAGACAGGCTGTGGCGAAATTGGACGGGCTGTGGTGGGCTGTGGTGAACTGGGAAGGGCTCTGGTGGTCTGGAATGGGCTGTGTTTGGCTGGGACGGGCCGTGGCGGGCTGCGGTGGGCTGGGACGGGCTGTGGTGGGCTGGGACAGGCTCTGGTGGGCCGGGACAGACTCTGGTGCGCTGTGGTGGGCTGTGGTGGGCTATGGTGCGCTGTGGTGGGTTGTGGTGAGCTAGAACGGGTTGTGGTGGGCTGGGACGGGCTATAGTGGGCTGGGACGGGATTGTGGTGGGCTGGGACGGGCTCTGATGGTCTGCGGCGGCCGTGGTGGTCTGGGACGGGCTGTGGTGGGCTGGGACGGGCTGTGACGGGCTGTGGTGGGCTGTGGTAAGCTGGGACGGGCTCAGGTGGGTTGGGGCAGGCTGTGGTGCGCTGTGGTTGGCTGGGACGGGCTGTGGTGGGCGGGGACGGGCTTTGGTGGGTTAGTGGTGGGCTGGGACGACCTCTTGTGGTCTGGGACGGGCTGTGGTGGGCTGTGGTGAGCTGGGACGGGCTCTGGTGGGTTGGCACGGGGCGTGGTGGGCTGTGGTGGGCTGGGACGGGCTGTGGTGGGCTGGGACGGGCTCTGGTGGTCTGGGACATACTGTGGTGGGCTGGGACGGGCTGTGGTGCTCTGTGGTGGGCTGGGACGTGCCGTGGTGGACCGTGGTGGGCTTGGATGGGCCGTGGTGGGCTTGGATGGGCCGTGGTGGGCTGTGGTCTGCCGTGGTGGGCTGTGGTCGGCCGTGGTGGGCTGTGGTGGGCTGTGGTCGGTTGTGGTGGGCTGGGACGGGCTGTGGTGGGCTGAGATGGGATGTGGTGGTCTGGGACAGGCTGTAATGGGCTGGGATGGGCTGTGGTGCGCCTTGGTGGGCTGTGTTGGGCCCGGATGGGCCGTGGTGGGCTGTGGTGGGCCGTGGTGGGCTGGGACGGGCTGTGGTGGGCTGGGACGGGCCGTGGTTGGCTGGGACGGGCTGTGGTGGGCTGTGGTGTGATGGGACGGGCTGTGGTGGGCTGGGATCGGCTGGGATAGGCTGTGGTTGGTTATGGTGGGCTGGGAAGAGCTGTGGTGGTCTGGGACAAGCTGTGGTGGGCTGTGGTGGGCTGGGACGGGCTGTAGTGGGCTGAGGCGGGCTGTGGTGGGCTTCACGGGCTGTGGTGGGCTGTGGTGGTCTGTGGTGGCCTGGGACGTGCTGTGGTGGGCTGGGACGGGCTGTGGTGGGCTGTGGTGGGTTCTGAAGGGCTGTGGTGGGCTGTGGTGGGTTGGGACACGCTGTGGTGGGTAGGGACGGGCTGTGGTGGGCTGTGGTGTGTTGTGACGGGTTGGCACGGGCTGGGACGGGCCGTGGTGGGCTGGGATGGGCTGCGGTGGGCTGTGGTGGGCTGTGGTGGGCTGGGACGGGCTGTGGTGGGTTGGGACGGGCTGGGACGGGCTGGGACGGGCAGTGGTGGGCTGGGACGGGCTGTGGTGGGCTGGGACGGGCTGTGGTGGGCTGGGACGGGCTGTGGTGGGCTGGGACAGTCTGGTGTGGGCTGTGGTAAGCTGGGACGGGCTGTGGTGGGCTCTGGTGGGCTCTGGTGGGCTGTGGTGTGCTGGGACGGGCTTTGGAGGGTTGGGACGGGCTGGGACGGGCTGGGACGGGTAGTGGTGGGCTGGGACGGGTTGGGATCGGCTGCGGTGGGCCGTGGTGGGCTGGGATAGGCTCTGGTGAGCTGCGACGGGCTCTGGAGGTCTGTGGTGGGCTAGGACGGCTTGTGGTGGGCTGGGACGGGCTGTGGTGGGCCGTGGTGGGCTGTGGTGGGTTTTCGTGGGCCGTGGTAAGCTGGGACAGGCTGTGGTGGGCTGGGACGGGCTGTGGTGGGCTGGGACGGGCTGTGGTGGGCTGGGACGGGCTGTCGTGGGCTGGGACTGGCTGGGACGGGCCGTGGTGGACTGGGACGGGCCGTGGTGGGCTGGGACGGGCCGTGGTGGGCTGGGACGGGTTGGGATAGGCTGCGGCGGGCCGTGGTGTGCTGTGGTGGGCCGTGGTGGGCTGGGATAGGCTGTGGTGAGCTGAGACGGGCTCTGGAGGTCTGTGATGGGCTAGGACGGCTTGTGGTGGGCTGGGACGGGCTGTGGTGGGCTGTGGTGGGCTTTCGTGGGCCGTGGTGGGCTGGGACGGGCTGTGGTGGGCTGTGGTGGGCTGCGACGGGCTCTGGGGGTCTGGGACAGGCTTGGACGAGCTGGGACAGGCTGGGACAGGCTGTGGTGGGCTGACACGGGCTGGGAGGGGCTGGGACGGGCTGTGGTGGGCTGTGACGGTCTGTGGTGGGCTGTGGTAAGCTGGGACGGGCTGTGGTGGGCTGTGATGGGCTGTGGTGGGCTGTGGTGTGCTGGGACGGGCTGTGGTGGGCCGGGACGGGCCGTGGTGGGCTGTGGTGCGCCGTGTTTGTCTGGGACGAGCTGTGGTGGGCCATGGCGGGCCGTGGTGGGCTGGGACGGGCCGTGGTTTGCCGTGGTGGGCTGAAACAGGCTGTGGTGACCTGTGGTGGGCTGTGGTGACCGGTGGTGGGCTGTGGTGGGCTGGGACGGGTTGCGGTGGGCTGGGACGGTTTTCGGTGGGCTAGAACGGGCTGCGGTGGGCTGGGACGGGCTGCGGTGGGCTGGGACAGGCCGTGGTGGGCTGTGGTGGACTGGGAAGGGCCGTGGTGGGCCGTGGTATGCTCTGGTGGGCCATGGTTGACCGTGGTTGGCCGTGGTGGGCCGGGACAGGCCGTGGTTAGCCGTGGTGGGCTGAAACAGTCTGGGACGGGCTCTGGTGGGCTGGGACGGGCTCTGGTGGGCTGGGACGGGCTGTGGTGGGCTGTGGTGGGCTGGGACGGGCTGTGGTCGTCTGGGACGGGCCGTGGTGGGCTGGGAAGGGCTGGTACTTGCTGTGGTGGGCTGTTACGGGCTGTGGTGTGCTGTGAGAGGCTGTGGTGGTCTGGGACGGGCTGTGGTGGGCTGGGACGGGCTGTGGTGGGCTGTTACGGGCTGTGGTGGGCCGTAGTGGGCTGTGGTGGGCTTGGACGGGCTGTGGTGGTCTGTGACAAGCTCTTCTGGGCTGTGGTGGGCTAGGACGAGCTGTGGTGGGCTCTGGTGGGCTCTGTTGGGCTGGGACGGACTGTCGTGGGCTGGGACGAGCTGTCGTGGGCTGGGACGGGCTGGGACGGGCTGTGGTGAAATTGGACAGGCTGTGGTGGGCTGGGACGGTCTGTGGTGGGCTGGGACGGTCTGGTGTGGGCTGTGGTAAGATGGGACGGGCTGTGGTGGGCTGTGATGGGCTGTGGTGGGCCGTGGTGGGCTGGGACGGGCATTGGAGGGTTGGGACGGGCTGGGACGGGCTGTGGTGGGCTGGGACGGGCAGTGGTGGGCTGGGACGGGCTGTGGTGGGCTGGGACGGTCTGTGGTGGGCTGTGGTAAGCTGGGACGGGCTGTGGTGGCTGTGATGGGCTGTGGTGGGCTGTGGTGTGCTGGGACGGGCTGTGGTGGGCCGGGCCCGGCCGTGGTGGGCTGTGGTGCGCCGTGTTTATCTGGGACGAGCTGTGGTGGGCCATGGCAGGCCGTGGTGGGCTGGGACGGGCCGTGGTTTGCCGTGGTGGGCTGAAACAGGCTGTGGTGACCTGTGGTGGGCTGTGGTGACCGGTGGTGGGCTGTGGTGACCTGTGGTGGGCTGTGGTGTGCTGGGACGGGCTGTGGTGGGCCGTAGTGGGCTGTGTTGGGCTTGGACGGGCTGTGGTGGGCTGTGACAAGCTCTTGTGGGCTGTGGTGGGCTGGGACGGACTGTCGTGGGCTGGGACGAGCTGTCGTGGGCTGGGACGGGCTGGGACGGGGCCGTGGTGGGCTGGGACGGGCCGTGGTGGGCTGGGACGGGTTGGGATAGGCTGCGGTGGGCTGGGACGGGCTGTGGTGGGTTGTGGTGAGCTGAGACGGGCTGTGGTGAAATTGGACGGGCTGTGGTGGGCTGTGGTGAACTGGGAAGGGCTCTGGTGGTCTGGAATGGGCTGTGGTGGGCTGGGACGGGCCGTGGCGGGCTGCGGTGGGCTGGGACGGGCTGTGGTGGGCTGAGACAGGCTCTGGTGGGCCGGGACAGACTCTGGTGCGCTGTGGTGGGCTGTGGTGGGCTATGGTGCGCTGTGGTGGGTTGTGGTGAGCTAGAACGGGTTGTGGTGGGCTGGGACGGGCTATAGTGGGCTGGGACGGGATTGTGGTGGGCTGGGACGGGCTCTGATGGTCTGCGGCGGCCGTGGTGGGCTGGGACGGGCTGTGGTGGGCTGGGACGGGCTGGGAAGGGCTGTGGTGGGTTGTGGTGAGCTGGGACGACCTCTGGTGGGCTGGGACGGGCTGTGACGGGCTGTGGTGGGCTGTGGTAAGCTGGGACGGGCTCAGGTGGGTTGGGGCAGGCTGTGGTGCGCTGTGGTTGGCTGGGACGGGCTGTGGTGGGCGGGGACGGGCTTTGGTGGGTTAGTGGTGGGCTGGGACGACCTCTTGTGGTCTGGGACGGGCTGTGGTGGGCTGTGGTGAGCTGGGACAGGCTCTGGTGGGTTGGCACGGGGCGTGGTGGGCTGTGGTGGGCTGGGACAGGCTGTGGTGGGCTGGGACGGGCTCTGGTGGTCTGGGACATACTGTGGTGGGCTGGGACGGGCTGGGACGGGCTGTGGTGCTCTGTGGTGGGCTGGGACGTGCCGTGGTGGACCGTGGTGGGCTTGGATGGGCCGTGGTGGGCTTGGATGGGCCGTGGTGGGCTGTGGTCTGCCGTGGTGGGCTGTGGTCGGCCGTGGTGGGCTGTGGTGGGCTGTGGTCGGTTGTGGTGGGCTGGGACGGGCTGTGGTGGGCTGAGATGGGATGTGGTGGTCTGGGACAGGCTGTAATGGGCTGGGATGGGCTGTGGTGCGCCTTGGTGGGCTGTGTTGGGCCCGGATGGGCCGTGGTGGGCTGTGGTGGGCCGTGGTGGGCTGGGACGGGCTGTGGTGGGCTGGGACGGGCCGTGGTTGGCTGGGACGGGCTGTGGTGGGCTGTGGTGTGATGGGACGGGCTGTGGTGGGCTGGGACGGGCCGTGGTTGGCTGGGACGGGCTGTGGTGGGCTGTGGTGTGATGGGACGGGCTGTGGTGGGCTGAGACGGGGCCGTGGTGGGCTGAGACGGGCCGTGGTGGGCTGAGACGGGCCGTGGTGGGCTGGGACGGGCTGGTACTTGCTGTGGTGGGCTGTTACGGGCTGTGGTGGGCTGGGACGGGCTGTGGTGGGCTGGGACGGGCTGTGGTGGGCCGTAGTGGGCTGTGGTGGGCTGGGACGGGCTGTGGTGGTCTGTGACAAGCTCTTGTGGGCTGTGGTGGGCTGGGACGAGCTGTGGTGGGCTCTGGTGGGCTATGGTGGGCTGGGACGGAATATCGTGGGGCTGGGACGGGCTGTCGTGGGCTGGGACGGGCTGGGACGGGCCGTGGTGGGGCTGGGACGGGCCGTGGTGGGCTGGGACGGGTCGTGGTGGGCTGGGACGGGTTGGGATAGGCTGCGGTGTGCTGGGACGGGCTGTGGTGGGTTGTGGTGAGCTGAGACGGGCTGTGGTGAAATTGGACGGGCTGTGGTGGGCTGTGGTGTGCTGGGACATGCTGTGGTGAACTGGGAAGGGCTGTGGTGGTCTGGAATGGGCTGTGGTGGGCTGGGACGGGCCGTGGCGGGCTGCGGTGGGCTGGGACGGGCTGTGGTGGGCTGGGACAGGCTCTGGTGCGCTGTGGTGGGCTGTGGTGTGCTATGGTGCGCTGTGGTGGGTTGTGGTGAGCTAGAACGGGTTGTGGTGGGCTGGGACGGGCTATAGTGGGCTGGGACGGGATTGTGGTGGGCTGGGACGGGCTCTGATGGTCTGCGGCGGCCGTGGTGGGCTGGGACGGGCTGTGGTGGGCTGGGACGGGCTGGGAAGGGCTGTGGTGGGTTGTGGTGAGCTGGGACGACCTCTGGTGGGCTGGGACGGGCTGTGACGGGCTGTGGTGGGCTGGGACGGGCTCTGGTGGGTTGGCACGGGGCGTGGTGGGCTGTGGTGGGCTGGGACGGGCTGTGGTGGGCGGGGACGGGCTTTGGTGGGTTAGTGGTGGGTTCTGAAGGGCTGTGGTGGGCTGTGGTGGGTTGGGACACGCTGTGGTGGGTAGGGACGGGCTGTGGTGGGCTGTGGTGTGTTGTGACGGGTTGGCACGGGCTGGAACGGGCCGTGGTGGGCTGGGATGGACTGCGGTGGGCTGTGGTGGGGCTGTGGTGGGCTGGGACGGGCTGTGGTGGCTTGGGACGGGCTGGGACGGGCAGTGGTGGGCTGGTACGGGCAGTGGTGGGCTGGAACGGGCTGTGGTGGGCTGGGACGGGCTGTGGTGGGCTGGGGTGGGCCGTGTTGGGCTGGGACAAGCCGTGGTGGGCTGGGACGGGCTGTGGTGGGCTGTGGTGGACTGGGAAGGGCCGAGGTGGGCCGTGGTGTGCTCTGGTGGGCCATGGTTGACCGTGGTTGGCCGTGGTGGGCCGGGACAGGCCGTGGTTAGCCGTGCTGGGCTGAAACAGGCTGGGACGGGCTCTGGTGGGCTGGGACGGGATGTGGTGGTCTGGGACGGGCCGTGGTGGGCTGGGACGGGCTGTGGTGGGCTGTGGTGGGCTGGGACGGGCTGTGGTCGTCTGGGACGGGTTGTGGTGAGCTGAGACGGGCCGTGGTGGGCTGAGACGGGCCGTGGTGGGCTGGGACGGGCTGGTACTTGCTGTGGTGGGCTGTTACGGGCTGTGGTGTGCTGTGAGAGGGCTGTGGTGGTCTGGGACGAGCTGGGACGGGCTGTGGTGGGCTGGGACGGGCTGTGGTGGGCCGTAGTGGGCTGTGGTGGGCTGGGACGGGCTGTGGTGGTCTGTGACAAGCTCTTGTGGGCTGTGGTGGGCTGGGACGAGCTGTGGTGGTCTCTGGTGGCTTGGGACGGGCTGTCGTGGGTTGTGGTGAGCTGAGACGGGCTGTGGTGAAATTGGACGGGCTGTGGTGGGCTGTGGTGAACTGGGAAGGGCTCTGGTGGTCTGGAATGGGCTGTGGTGGGCTGGGACAGGCCGTGGCGGGCTGCGGTGGGCTGGGACGGGCTGTGGTGGGCTGGGACAGGCTCTGGTGGGCCGGGACAGACTCTGGTGCGCTGTGGTGGGCTGTGGTGGGCTATGGTGCGCTGTGGTGGGTTGTGGTGAGCTAGAACGGGTTGTGGTGGGCTGGGACGGGCTATAGTGGGCTGGGACGGGATTGTGGTGGGCTGGGACGGGCTCTGATGGTCTGCGGCGGCCGTGGTGGTCTGGGACGGGCTGTGGTGGGCTGGGACGGGCTGGGAAGGGCTGTGGTGGGTTGTGGTGAGCTGGGACGACCTCTGGTGGGCTGGGACGGGCTGTGACGGGCTGTGGTGGGCTGTGGTAAGCTGGGACGGGCTCAGGTGGGTTGGGGCGGGGCGTGGTGGGCTGTGGTGGGCTGGGACGGGCTGTGGTGGGCGGGGACGGGCTTTGGTGGGTTAGTGGTGGGCTGGGACGACCTCTTGTGGTCTGGGACGGGCTGTGGTGGGCTGTGGTGAGCTGGGACGGGCTCTGGTGGGTTGGCACGGGGCGTGGTGGGCTGTGGTGGGCTGGGACGGGCTGTGGTGGGCTGGGACGGGCTCTGGTGGTCTGGGACATACTGTGGTGGTCTGGGACGGGCTGGGACGGGCTGTGGTGCTCTGTGGTGGGCTGGGACGTGCCGTGGTGGACCGTGGTGGGCTTGGATGGGCCGTGGTGGGCTTGGATGGGCCGTGGTGGGCTGTGGTCTGCCGTGGTGGGCTGTGGTCGGCCGTGGTGGGCTGTGGTGGGCTGTGGTCGGTTGTGGTGGGCTGGGACGGGCTGTGGTGGGCTGAGATGGGATGTGGTGGTGTGGGACAGGCTGTAATGGGCTGGGATGGGCTGTGGTGCGCCTTGGTGGGCTGTGTTGGGCCCGGATGGGCCGTGGTGGGCTGTGGTGGGCCGTGGTTGGCTGGGACGGGCTGTGATGGGCTGGGACGGGCCGTGGTTGGCTGGGACGGGCTGTGGTGGGCTGTGGTGTGATGGGACGGGCTGTGGTGGGCTGGGACGGGCCGTGGTTGGCTGGGACGGGCTGTGGTGGGCTGTGGTGTGATGGGACGGGCTGTGGTGGGCTGAGACGGGCCGTGGTGGGCTGAGACGGGCCGTGGTGGGCTGAGACGGGCCGTGGTGGGCTGGGACGGGCTGGTACTTGCTGTGGTGGGCTGTTACGGGCTGTGGTGGGCTGTTACGGGCTGTGGTGGGCTGGGACGGGC